>NC_046658.1:119640024-119675380 GCF_010883055.1 Belonocnema kinseyi
AACTCGCAGTGAGAGTTACTGCTACTTCATTACGTGGCGCTGCTCCTCAATATTTATCGAGGAACAGTCCTACAGCTTAAAGGGCGCTGCTCCTCGAATGTCGTTTCAGTGAACCGGCTCTGTAACTCAATGAATTTCAATTTGTTTATTTTCTTATTAGATATTTTTCATAGTAAAAAAGTCAAGCTTTCTTTTGAGACTATTAAAAAAAAATCGTAGATGACTAAATTGCGAAAAAAGTTAAATAAACAATTGATTTATTGAAAAACTTGTTTAAACAATTTTTTTTGTTATAAATAATAAAATAGGATGAAAGCGTGTAAAAAGCACTTTCCAAAACCCTCATAACAATTTTAAATCGCGTAATTAGAAAGGAAGTTACAGGCGTTTGAAACTACCCCTGCAGGCATTGGGGTTGAAAATTCAACCCCCCCTCACTTGGGGAGGGTTGATAATCCTGGTCTATAAGTTTGTGGATTAACTACTGTTGGGTAGGCGAACATATTCCCAGAATTTAGAGACTATCGAAAAACATGACTTTTTGAGTTGGGGCAGTTGAGGAATAATGCTCCATATATGAAATTATTCGTTGAATAATTCTTTACAGGCCTCCATACTTTCTCGTCACATTTTTACAAACCCTAAAAAATTATTTCAAAAACTCATAATAGTGATTTCTCCCCATGCCTGTTGAAATAAAAAATAATACAAAATTAGGGAATTTCTTTTTTCGGATTTGGCGTAAAATTGGGGGGATCGTTGCCCTCTAAAAAGAAAAGCGTTTTTGCGCTTTAAAAAAAACTGTTTAATTCTTTGCAATTTAATTATTGAGTTGAAAAGCTTGGATTGCAGAATATTTTTGAAATTTTAAATAATAATTTTAATTATTATGATTCTAAAATTGTGTTTGGTTTCAGAGTACATTAAATCCTGACGCCGCGGAATTTGTCCCGTCATTCAAATCGTCCGTGTCATCAGCGAGTACGCCGCCCGAAGTAACTTCAAAATCGTCGTAGAGGAGGCCCTCTAATGTCTCATTTACAGCAAACGAATGTGGGCTGCCGAAACGCCCGGAATCCCTCAAGCACACAGTTAAGCGTTTATTTTAACTGAATCCTATTAGGTATTGCAGGCCAACAATTGTACGTACAAATAGAAAGGAGAGTGCAGACTATATAGGTAAAAGTAAAGCGATAACACCCGGCTGTATACGATCCTCGAAGCATCAATTTGCGCATTAGTAAATAAAATGCATGCATTTTTGTATAAAGAAAAGTAGGGCAGTTAAACGAAGTTTCAAAGGATGCAAACCTCAAATGCAAAGTATGTCTCCTGCAGTATTTTTCCAAATTTAAATCGAAGGTTCCTTCAATTAAACATAATAATATTTAAGATGCTTTCGACGAATACGAATTTACTCTATCTATTAATACTACATTTCTATTTAGAATTCTATTCATTTTGCGTATTATAAAATTATATATTTTCGAGTTTATAAAAAATCCATCAGCAGTTTACATATTTTGTGCTTCGAAGGAGCGCCTTTTGTAATAACTATTCCGTTCAAAATACTAGTCCAGTGCTTCTAAGGAATCAAGCTTTTTAAGAATCAAGATTCTATTTAAACGAACTTGTTATTAAACATGCATCACAAATTGAATTTCACGAGATCTTAATACTTTATTTAATTCTATAGATTCTTTGTAGTGTAATCAATCTTTGTCGGCCCCGATATGCCAGTGCGAAGTCGGGATGCTCGAATGCGGATTCTGGGTTCTGGTTTGCCTATTGTTTTAAATAGACTTAAAAGATCTCAAGCGAAAGTCTAGCTCAGGCTGTGAGGGACTCTCTCGGTGACGCTTTGGTAACAGGCGGGTTACGTCATCGCTTACTTACTTTGTAGAATAGTTTCTTTAGAAATTTTACTGAGAAAAATTTGCATAGGTCGTAGTTTCTTAAAACTTATTATTGTCAGATCGTGGAATAGAATAAATGATGTGTGTACCTTGGAAACACTTGAATCGCTTTGAGCCTTGTCGCCGAGCTTTTTTTTTGTACAATACTCTGCTTGTGAGACGCGCATTTTTCATACTCGCATTGCCCCTGTGGACGCTTTTGAAGTACTTGGTCACTTATGTAGTCTTCCATTATCGTTCAGTTGCTTTGTTATCGCGAAAAGTGAAAAAGAAAAAAAAGAAAGCTTTGCGATTCAAGATGTAGGCGATGATAGAAACACAGTGAGTGTCAAGTAATTGACTTGAATATCGTATCTTCTCCATCAATTGTATATTATATTGTAGGTACATATTTTTATTGTAAATTATATTTTATGTTTAAAGAAATCGAAAACCTACATTATCCATCGCGCGGCAGAAATTGCGATTGTTTAGAGACACGAAATGTGTTTAAATCATAACCTACAGTGAGTATGTAAGTGGTACTGTAATTAAAAAGAAAAGAAAAAAAAATACAACAAAAAATGTACTTGCAGTGGGTGACATTTACTCATATTTACAGTAAGATCTTCGCGGTCGTCGGACGTGTATTAAATTCTCTGTTTTCGCTTTCTTTCGCTTGGGTAGAAGAGCATGACTCGAATTTGTAATATAAAATAGTTTTCTACATCCCCCTTGTAAATTTAAGGAGGTGCAGATGACTAAAAAAATATATAAAATACTAACACCCCCAACATCTTTCACGTTGGAACGTTAATTGTAAACAGTTTGATGTGAAAAATGTATGATACTTCTGACTATATTCATGATTTTTAATGTACACTAATAGAAATTGTTAATATTAATTAGACATACTTTCGGGTATCGGTGATAAATTATTATAAGATTTTAGTTTCGGTAATGGATCTGCACTCTGATGCTTCATTATAAATCTAAAACGTCACAAACGATAGACTTGCTGCCTTCACCTTGATTAAACGATTAACGATAGCTTTTCTCAAATCAATTTTTCTCGAATTTCTGGTGCGAACCATCCAATTTTTGTCTACGATTCGGAAATTTTTCTTTCGATCGGAGTTTAAATTATGTTTTTGAACTCGAAAACGAAATGCCTAATGAATTCTTTTTTTATATTTAATTAATGGTATTGCCAGTCATGTATTTACATTTCGTTATTTCTACGAGCTCGAATTAGACCAAAAATTAGCAGAATTAAATATGAAAAGGAAGGGCCATTCTTCAATGGGAATTCGAATTTTGGTTACTCATTGGCTTATATAATTAATCGCCTTGCTCCACTGATTAATGCTTATTCAATCATACTTTACAGTTTATGATTATCATACAATTTTAGCATTTGTAATTTTTTCCCCTTCGATTCTTTATTTCTTTCTTTATACATACAGCATTTATCATGTAGAATAAAAATGTAATACATATATGTATGTGACAGAAATTGCGCTGTTTTTTTTTTATTTTCTCAAACACCTTTTCCCGTTAGAAAGTCAAAAAATTATATGTGTTCTTGTTTTATTAATTAAATAATCTTTTCTTTAATTTTATTATTATCTATTTAGGAAATTTAAGAATTCTTCGACAAATTAATAATATTTACATAAAATCGTATAACTATAAACAAAAAGCACAGTATTTAATATAGATTTTTGCAGATTTCAGACGAAAATGTGGAAGCTTTTTAAGTATGATGGAAAGCATTAAAAGATTAAAAAACACTTTCTTAAGATTTATCGGAAAATTGATAAAGTCTTAATTTTGAAAAATTAATTTTAAGAGAATATTTAAAAAGATTTCGTAGTGTTTACAAATTTATGTAAAATGAATGTGGAAGATTTTGACGAAATATTTTTATTTTTTCAGGATTTAAAAAAATAGGAAGAGTTCAAATCATTTTAAGATACTTCTGAAAAAAATTTCAAAAATAATTTGAATAAGTGTAAAACAACATGTAAATGTGTCGAAATTTTGAAGTTTTTTCAGGATTATTTTACTATTTAAAATAAAAATAATCTAACTATTAATTTAGCAAGTTTTCAGTTTATAACATAAATTTAATCGTTTAATTTTTAATATTTCTACTCTAAAATTTCTTAACCCTTTCCGGCATACATTTCTCAGGGAAACGAGTTTTCATGTAAATTGGTATATAGGGATTTTTGGGATCGCTGATTACGAATCTGAACTCAGATTTTGAAAATTCAAAATGGCGGGTCTAATATTGTGGCTAACGTTTGTCATATTTTTTTTCCTGAAAATTGGTATACGGGGGTTTTTGGGATCACGAATCTGGACTCAGATTTATAAAATTAAAAATGGTGGATTCAATATGGCGACTTAAATTTGGAATATTTTTTTTTTAGAATTAGTATACAGGGGTTTTTTGGAGTCGCTAATCACGATTCCGAACTCAGATTTTTTAAATTGAAAATGGCGGATACAATATAGCGGCCGAAATTTGGATTTTTTAAAAATTGGTGTACAGGGGTTCTTGGTATCTCTTATCACGAATCTGAACTTATATTTTGGACATTCAAAATGGCGGGTCAAAATTCAAAATATTTCTAAATTGTTTTTTGAAAGTTGGCACATGCAGGGGGTCGCTGATCTTGAATCTGTATTCAAAATGACAAATATTTAGAATATTGAGATTTGAAAAAGTATTCACCTAAAAAATGGATTAGTACCAATTTTCTGAATTTTCAAAATCTAGATTCAGATTCGTGATCAGTGACTTCAAAAACCCCTGTATAACAATTTTCAGATAAAATCCAAAAATATTCCCAATTTCGGCAGCCATATTGGATCCGTCATTTTGAATTTTCAAAATCTGAGTTCAAATTCGTATTCAGCAACCCCTAAAACCCTTAAGCACCCATTTTCATAAGGATATAATGGAAAGTTTTTTCAATAATGAATTTTTTCAACATAAAAGGCTTTTGGTCATCTTTGTTTATGAGTATTAACAAATTATTTTTTTAAATGTATACCCTTCGCACAAAAATTTCAATTTTCTATCATCCTGCGACCATGAAATTGAAAAAACACCTGTGTAAATTCCAATAAAAACTACTCTGAAATCGCAAAAAATGATATGAAAAAAGGTGGGAATACGGTATTCCCACCATGCCGCAAAGGGTTAAAATGATTTGCAGCTCAATTTGTATTACACTAAATGACAATTTTTTAGCTATGTAACGAGTGGGTCACGTGACCAGATTCCTACCTGTTACGTGACCCACTCGTAACATGGCCTTGAAGTTCAAATTTTTAAGTTTCATTGACTGAAAAGTTTTTACAAACCGAGAAATGATCAGCAATTTTTTTATGTGATTAAAACGGCCACCCTGATTTTCGAAACTAATTAAACAAACATAGAACCTTAATAAAACTATATTTAGGATAGAAAATGTGTTAATAACAAGTATGTCTTACAAACGTATAGTTTTATAATGTTTTTTGTTTTGTCTAGTCCCAGGAGATTGGGTGACTTGGAAAAAGCAATAGACTAGCCAAAAATTTCGAAAATAGGAGACACTTTTTTTTGAGAATTCATTTTGTTAAAATTTTTATTTTTTTGTAAATCCAGTCATTTTGTTTTAAAAAATCATCCTTTTTAGTGGAAAATTCAACTGTTTTGTGGAAAATTTCTCTCTTGGATTAAATATTCAAATATTTTGGTGAAAAAGTAAACTATTTGGTTGAAAATTAACTTTTTTACATTCTCATCCTGATGAGAAGGTATTGGTTTTATGTCAAATTTCACTTTGTCGGTTTTCATCAAATCACCACGTTTTGAGACACACTGAGTCAGAAAAAAACGATTTTTAAGAAGAATTTTTTTTTCGAAAAATTTATCAGATTGACTTCTTCTTTGGCACACTTTTTTAAGGCCTTAAAAGAAAGAACAAGTTCGTAAAGCAGCTATTTTGGACCAAAAAATTTAAAAAGTGAGTCAAGAGTCGAAAATTTGAAAACTCAAAATGTGGTCGTACCAAAAATGTTTGAAACCACATTTTTTCAAGATTTCGAAATTATATGTACGGCTATTCATAGTACTCAGAAACTCCTACAATTTATCCCAATGACTTTTTCCTATAAAAAGAAAATTATCAGAGCTAGAGCATTTTCAAAATTAAAAAAAAAAACTAAAATGAACAATGTAAGCCAAATAACGCATGACATGAAAAAAGTTAAGAGAAGAAAAATGTTTATTTTTGAAAGACCTACAAAATTATCATAACAACTTTTCTAATTTGAACGAAAAGTTGAACATACCAAATTTGATCGTACAAAAAATAATGAAAAATCCAAAAATTCCATTTTTTGGTCAAAATATGCAAGTTACGAAAAAAATGAATAAGCTAAAATTTCGCGCCCTGAAAATTCCTACTTTGTAATGAATCACTTTTCGATAGAACGCGTAGTTTTTTGTTTTTAGCCGTAAAAAACAACATTAAAAATTTTTTTTAAATGAAAATTTTGGACTAACGACACAAGCTACGAAAAAAAATGAGACAAAACTTGTTTATCCAAAAAAGAGCTATAATATTTGATAGGACACGTAGTCTCTGCCTTACTTGTAAAAAATAACATTCAAAATAAAAATATTAATTTTTTTTTTGAGAAAGCGACATAAGTACGAACTAAAATTAACAGGCAAAAGTTGTTCGCCTAAAAAGATCTATAAATTATTGATCATTTTTCGATAGGACGAGTAGATTTTATTTTAATCGTAAACATTAAGATTAAAAATTTAAATAATAAATTTTTGGAAAAAGGACAAAGGATCCTATATAGGTTCCTGTATGAAAACATATACAGATATTAAATTAATCATGATAAATACAATTTGTGCCTTATTTTGCAATATTTGAATAAGCAATCCCAAGCAGAGTTACATAAAAAATTCATTATATTTGATATAAAAGTGTTGTGTATAATGTAGAAAAGTTGACATTTTAGACAGAATCGAGTCCAAAGCACGAAATACGTGATGAGAATGTGTTCGTTAATGCCGAAAGAGCTTTAACAAAAGAGAGTTCACAATCAAAAAATTACAGTTGTCGATCCTTTGACCTTTGATTTTAAAGGTATGTGCACGAATGCGGGAGAAATGCAAATACCAATCGCGGAGTGCGATAGCCATCAGTCGAATGTGCGAAAATATAAAGACCGAGTGCGAAGCGCGAGAACCAACAATCGCTCAAACTTGCGAGCTTTTTTGGTATTAAAATGGAACATTTTTGATGAAATTTGTTATCTTTGTTGACTGAAAAGTCTTTATTGTTTTAAGAATGCATTTGTTATCGTAAAAATCTTTTTGGTTAATGATCCAACTCCTTTCTTGAAAAGTCGTCTTTTTGGTTAAAAATTCGTCTTTTTTGTTTGAAAGTTTGACGTTTTGGTAGAAAATCAGTCTTATCAGATGCAATTTTATCTTTTTGGTTGGAAATTAATTTCATAGATTGGAAGCTTAATTATTCTATTTTTAGTAGAAAATGTATCTTTCTTCATTGAAAATTCATGTATTTTGTTCAAAATTTCTCTTTGAGTAGAAAAAGAATCTTTTTGTTTTGAAAATGCCTCTTTTAGGTTAAAGACTTAACTATTTCCTTAAAAATTCGCTTTTTCGTTTTTGGCTTGAAGATTTATCTTTATCAATGGAAAATTTAACTATTTGGTTTGAAAATTAGTTCTTTTTGAGTTGCAGATTTAGTTTTTTCAACTGATGATGTATCTATTTCATTTTTGTTTGAGAAATTATTAGCAAATGTGTCTGGCCCGAAAATTCAATATTTTGTGACATTTTTCTCTTTGTTGGCAGAAAAATCTTTCTTGGTTGAAAATTTAACTCTGTTGTTGAAAGTTTCTCTTTTTGTTCTGAAATTCGACTTTTTGGTTGAAGAATAATTGTTTCAAGTGAATATTTAATTATGAAATTTTTTCTTCAAAATGAATCTTCTTTAAATTGAAAACTCAACTATTTTGTTCAAATCTCATGTATTTTGTTGGAAATGCATCTCGTGTAGTAGAAAATTAATCTTCTTGTTTGAAAATTCATCTTATTGTAGCAGCCCTCCAAGTGTTTATAATTAAAAAAATTTAAACCCGAAATCTGTGAATGTAACAAATTTCATTAATCTAATAAATAAAGCGTTCAGAAATGGAAATAACAAATTCTGATTCAATTTTCATTTAGATGAATATACTCAAAAGATCATTAAAAATCGAAATATTTCTTGGCGTTTTTAAAAGTAATTAAACCTTGCTTCTTCACTGATTTTTTCATTTTTTTTTGCACCGATAGGCCTTGAGCACGTTTTTTTATTTTATAATATCGAATTTACTGAAGATTAAGAAAGATATTTTTAAAATATTTGAGAAAGCAAGTCTAAAAACCCTAAGTTAGCAATTCTAACTATTTTATAATTAGACTTGAAAATGCCCGCCAACTTAAAACAATGCCTTTCATGCATTTTCAAGTTTAGTTAATTTTAATAATAATTAATTAACTATTGGATGAGAATAAACAATTCAAACAATTAAAATACTCAAATATTGAAAATTGAGATATGAACTTAAAATCGCTACTTCAAATATTTATTATTTACCTTTTTTCTATTGGCAGCACTGTTTGCAAGGCAGGCTCATGTCAGTTCTTAAAAATTTTTGAATTCGTCGCAACAAGCTCCGGGATTTTAACGCAAAATTCAACGATTTTTGCTGATTTTCTTCTAAGTCGGGTTGAATTATAAAACAATGACTATCAGTAATTATAATTTTTTAATAATTTTGTGAAACCAGAGCGTATTTAGTTTCCTATTTCCCGCGAATTTGCTTTGAAAATTTTTCGTGTTCAATTCATAATGTAAACAATGGCGACCTCTAAGTGCTAACTGTTTTTTCTATGCTGGCAATAACGGATGTCGGAATGTTTTGGTTTTAAAAGTCGCCAAATTTCTTTTCGAAACGGGCATATTTATAAGCGGCACGATTAAAAACTATTTTTTGGGAATTGTGTGTTTAATTGTTTCAAACGTTTCAAATCAATTTTCGTATCATTCGGGCGGGAACTGTTACAAGTGCGGATTTTCGACGCTTTCAACGGAGGATTTTGTTAATGTTTCTTCGTTTTCACCGGATCTGACACTGACAGTGCCTTTTTGACTTTTTGAAAGTGGTAAGGCATTATTGATAAAGTAATTCAAAAATTTTGCAAGTTATATTCATAGGTTAGGTTTGAAATTTTATTTTTATTAAAGGTCCCGATACAAGTTACAAAATCTTGTTCAGACGTGACTGGGAGTTTTAGCATCTTTTTTTGTACATTCTTATTGTGTTTTACTATCATAAGAAGAAATAGATTGATAGATAAATTTATCTAATCACATGTTCAAGAAAATTCTGCTAAACACTTGCAAAAGTTGTTATTTTTTTAATCAAACTACTTATCTTTGCTTTGAATTATTTTTAATCCTACTGTTTGAAGTAATCATTCGTTCAAGGTTTTGTTTAAAAAATCCTGAAAATGCATCTGTTTGGATGAAAAATAATTTATTTTGTTGAAATTTCGTCCTTTTGTTAGAAAAGTAATCTTTTTAAAAGAAATTCCATCTTTTTAGTTAAAAATTTAATTATTTTGTTAAAACTACATTTTATTTGATTGGAAATTCATTTTTTTTTAATAATTGAACTATTCTACTTTATGTTTAAAATGTATATTTTTCAGTTGAAAGAGCAACTATTTGGTTAAAAATTATTTTATTTTGTTGTAAATTTGTCTTTTTGTTAGAAAAGTAATCTTGTCAGATGAAGTTTCATCTGTTTGGTTGAAAAATTAAGTGTTTGGTTAAAAATACATCGTATTTAGTTAAAAGTTAATTTTTTTTAAATGAAAATTTAGCTATACTGAGTTGAAAATTTATATTTTTTAGTAGAAAATGCAAATATTTGGTTGAAAAATCGTCTTTTTGTTCGAAAAATAAGCAATCTTATTAGATGAAATATGATATTTCATCTAATAAGATTGCTTATATTCGAAGATGAAAATTTGTATTTTTTAATTGAAAATGCAACTATTTGGTTGAACATTCAATTATTTTGCTGAAAATTCGTAATTTTGTTAGTGAAAATTAATTTCTTTGATTGGAAACTTAGAAATTCTATTTTAGGTAGAAAATTTGTCAAATTTTTGGTAGAGAATTTATGGAAAATTTAATTAATTTTTTGTATTTAATTACATTAAAACTAAATAAAAATTTAATTAATTTAAATTTGAAATTTCTAATAGAAAAGTGATCTTTTTGGTTGATAATTGAATTATTTTGCTTGAAAATTTGTTTTTTTGTGGTTAAAAATTAATTTTTTCAACTGAAAATTTTACTATTCGATTTTTGCTTGAAAATGTACCTTCACTTTTTGAAAATTTAACTATTCGGTTAGAAATTAATATTTTTGGTTAAAGATTAAACTATTTTCCTTGAAAAATCGTTTTTTTTTTTCTGTTTTTGGCTGAAATTAAAATTTCCATTTGAAAATGTAAAATGAAATTTTTAGTTGAAAAATAATTTATTTTGTTTAAAATTGGTCTTTTTAGGGTTGGTAATTAAATTATTTTGGTGGAAACTAATTTTTTTGCTTTAAAATTCAATAATGATGTTAATTGATCTGTAGAAAATTTGTCTGTCTTAAAAATTCAACATTTTTTCTTCATTATTGACTGAAAAATCTTTCTTGGTTGGAAATTTAACTATTTTTCTTTTAAATTGATTTGTTTTTTGCGGTTTTTACTAAGAATTCAGCCAGTTTGTTGACAATTCGTATTTTTTTGTTATCTTTTTAAGTTAAAAACTGAACTATTTTTTTAAAATTTATATATTTTATTGAACATGCGTGTTTTTAAGTAGAAAATTAATCCTCTAGTTAAAAATGCATCTCTTCCATTGAAAATTGAACTATGTTGCACAAAATGAAAAATGAACGAATGATTTCAAAATTTATTAAGAGGCTTTATTCTTAAAAATTATTGATATATAATTTCAATTAATTTCATTAATTCTGTTTAACACTTTATTTTCAGATATTCAACATGTGGATGTAAAAAATATATTTGAATTGAAATGTAACATTTTCAAAATATAAATTCGAAGTTCTTTTGTGTGTACTTATAAAAATGATATGGAAATTTTTTAAAAATTCCTTTGACTTCCAGAAAAGTTTATTTCAAATTAAAATTCATTCATACTGTAGACTTTTCTCTAAAGTATTTTGTAAACTCGATTAAAATTTCTTTTTCGTCATCTTTTGGGAGTTGAATTCTTCGAATAATTGCATTTTGAGAAAACCACTCCGGATGTATCGTAGAATCAGCATAAAGGTAACAAACATGTTTTAACAAACCAAATCATTTATTATGAAATAACCTTGGTAATTGGGACATTAAAAAATGTTGTTTTGTATTTTATTTTTCAGAAGCAGAGAATGTAAGTCCAGTTTTGATTTCTTTAGATTAACTTCTTCTTATTATTATTAATTTCCTGATTAATTTATTTGACTCTCATATTGAGCGCTAATTAATTTGCGAGTGGATTTTCACCGTTTCATTATATCAGTCCATGATTTCGCGAAATGGAACCTGCGAATCGAAGGAATTCCTTTCTGATTAAAAAAAAAAAGTAGTACATAGAACTTTTTCGATCGATGCGAAAAACACATGAGGGCCAACATTATATTAAAAATTTATTTTAATGATTAAAAATAAACATTTCATTTAACATTCATTTTTGTCTGATAAAACAAGTTTATTTAAAATTTAATATTACATTTTTTTCAAAAAGAATTTAATTGAAATTAAATTGGAAATGTGAAATTTTAAAACATAGCGATTTTAATATTTAAATTATAACAGATTTCAACCTTATGTTAATCCGTTCAAAAATTTAAGGAATATAGATTTATAGGTTGTGTTTAATCCTCGAAATGAAGATTACTTTTTTAAAATGAAACCTCGTGCATTTATCTGTGTGTGTTTATACATTTGCGCATGACTGATCATTTTCAACTTAATTTTTATTTTATTTCCCGTTCCTCTCGGTCAGAAATTACATTTTGTCTGGTTGACTACTTAGCTTTTACATAAACAATTATTCAATACTAATATCTTTATTATGTAAATTTGGAAAAGATTTAAACATTTTAACTGATTTAAAAATTCCAAGATAAAATATAAAATGTAAATTGTTGTAAAATCGGTGGGAAAGTTATTTCAGATTTCACAACCGGAAATGCTCTCAAAACAGAGGAGTTTAGAGTGATTTTTCAATAAATGTCTTTAAATACCATTAATGTAATTGCCATTTCCCTAAAATTCCAAGTGGAAATATATTGTATTTTCAACAAAATAGTGGAATTTTCTGCCAAAAAGCATGAATTTTCAACGAAAGAGTTAAATTTTCTAGCCAAAAAGTTTTACTTTCAAGAAAAAAAGCATAATTTTCATTAAGACAGTTAAATGATTGACCAAATAGTTGAATGTTTAACCTGCGAGATGAATTATCACCAAAATGAATATAAAATTAAAATAAAATATGAAGCTGCAATCCGGAAGGATGATTTTTGTATCTAAAGGCGAACGTTCAACAAAACAGTAACATTTTTAACACACAAAAAATTCACTTTTTAAGAAAATAGTTTAATTTTCTGTAAAATAATTTAATTTTTAACCAAATAGTAGAATGATTAACCAAGAGGTGAATTCTGGGCCAAACATCTAATAGTAAACTTTTCAATTAAGAAGAATGAACTTTCAACCATAAAAAGATGAATTCTCAAACAAAAATATGACTTTTTTACCAAAAGATGTATTTTTAATTCAAAAGAACTAATTTCCTATCGAAAAAGACGAATTCGCAGAAAAATAGTAGAATTTTCGACCAAAAATATGAATTTTGAACAGAATAGTTGAATTTTCCGTACAATAGTCTAGAATTAGTAACCAAACGACATGAATTCAGAACTCAAAATATAATAGTAGAGCAAAAAACTTTACTTTTTTACTAAAATATTAATATTCATTCCAAACGGACGAATTTTCAATTTAAAAAGACGAATGCTAAATAGTTTTATGTAAAATGTTATTCGTTAGTTTACAAATTATCAAAAATCCTATTTATTTATGGCAGGCCTCACTGGCTTTCCCCTATTCTCCTTTTCTTATTTCTTTTGCCTTTCGGCATAAATGCAAACTGAATTAATAGAACACAATAATAAAATCGAACTATTGTTAGTTGAAATTATTTTGATAAAAATCCAAAAATTTTGTGAAATGTCACACTTCTCTGTTAAAAATTCAACTATTTTGTTGAACATTCATCTTTTTGGTTTAAAAATGTACTTGGCTGTATATTTACGTATTTTGTTGAAAATTCGCCTTTCGTGGTAGAAAACTCAACACATTGATTAAAAGTTCAACTACAATCCTAAAAGTTAATTTTTTGGTTCAACATTAATAATTTTAGTTAAAAATTCGTTCTTTTAACTGAAAATATAACTATTTTATTAAAAAAGCAAGTCATTGGTTGCAAATTAACTTTTTTGATTAAACTTTGTATTTTCGGGTTGAAAATTAAAGAGTTTTGCAGAAAATACATATTTTCGGCTCGAAAATTCAACAACTTGTTAGAAAATTTAACTGTTTGGTTGAAAATTGATCTATATTCTCGAAAGTTGGCCTTTTTTGGTAAGAAATCAATTTTTTTGGTTAAAACTAACACTGTTTGATTGAAAGTTAATCTGGTTTACTTCAGTATTTAAGAATTTTTCTGAAAATCCATTTTTATTGGTTTAATTCAACTGTTTTTTGTTTTTAATTAAATTCCTTTTTTGCTGAAATATCAAATATTACATTTTTCGTGAAAAATTCCACTCATTGATCGAAAGTTGAACTGAATCCTCGAAAGTTAATTATTTTGGTTCAAATTCCATAATTTTAGTTGAAAAATCGTTTTTTTTTGTCCATTATTTTAACTTAAAATCATTTTTTTGGTGAAAATTATACTTATTCATTTTAGGTGTAACTTCTTTGGTAAAAAATAAATTTTTTATGTTATAAATGCTACTGTTTGTTGGTAAAATCCAGCTGTTTTTATTTTAAATTAAATTCTTTTTTTGTTGAAATATTAACTATAAGATTTTTCATTGAAAATTCGACTCTGGTTGAAAGTTAAACTACTACTTCCTGGAAAGATATATTTTTTTTTTTTTGGTTGGAGATTCATAGTTTAAATAAGGAGATGGTGTTTTGTCGACCAGGCTGTAGTTATTAGAGAATTGAATGTATATTTTTGTAGATTACTGGTCCAAAATTTGTTTATTGTATCATTCTGAAGGATCTCTCAGAATGATGCAATACACAAATTTGTAACCAGTAATCTACAAAAATATACATCTCATTCTCTAATTCATAATTTTAGTTGACAATTCGTTTTTTTTGTTTGTTAAATTTTCAACTACTTTGTAGAAAAGTCGTTTTTTTTTGGAATGAAAATTCAACAATTTCGTACAAAATTAAGCTGCGTGCAGAAAACTCGTTTTTAAAGTGGAAAATTAATTCTCCTGAATGAAAATTCAACTACACTACTTTTGGTAAAAAACTTATATTTTTCAGTTTAAAACTCGAGCTATCAAAGGTGAAAGGTTTTAGAAACTAAGAAAAATATATAATAAAAATTACTAAGCAACAAATTATTTTTATTGGTTGAAAATTCAACTGCTTGGTTAAAAATGTATATATTTTGTCAAAATTTGGACTTTTCTCGCATAAAATTAATCTTCTCTGTAGAAAATTCATCTTTTCGGTTGAAAATCTAACTGCTTGATATGGCGGGCATATTATTTTATCCAATTAGCGATTCTTTATATTTTAAGTAGGTAGGATTGGGATTAAATATTTTCAATTTTTTAGAAAGATATTCTATCCTATGTTTTTAGTAGGAATGTGAATATGCTGCCAGAAATTTTGTTCATTAAGTGAAAAATGCCACAGTTGAAAATCTATCTTCGACATGAAACTCTGAACTCGACAAACTTGAGCTCAAAATTTTTTAATTGGTTAGGATTGAAATCATAAAAAGACCGTTTCTTAATTTTATTCATAACCGGTTATTCAAGAACGCAATATATTAATTTGTCATTGCATAATTGATTGAATATCTGTTTGAACATGTTTTGTTCAATATTTCCTTTGTTTACAGCTACGAAACTTTTTATATACAATTTTGCATGCAAATAATTATTCTACATGCATTCTTTTTTGCTCTACTGATGAATTCATACATAAGCATAATTTTAACGTCTCCTACTGCACATTTAAGAATGCATTTTAAAACTAAAATTTCTATGCAATTTCAATAGAAAGTTCTTTCTTATGCTCATCGATTTCTTAAGTGAATAATATAGGACAAATCAACTTCTTTAGTTGAGTTCCTACAAATGTTCATATTCAACCCTTAAAAGGCATACTGGGTGTAAGAAACCCAGCGACTTATTTGCGCTTTAACAAAACGTACTAAATTAAAGAAAATGGAACATATGGCGCCAGATTAACAAATGACATGAAAACCTATTTTTCTATGTCATTTTCACATAAATTTGATTTTTATAATTTTCATACGCAAAGTACGATGTTTCATTTTTCATTCAATTGAAGCTTTTATTTTTGAGAATAAATACCTTTTTGGAACGGACACTATAAGATTAATTTTATTTTTGAAGCACCGTATCTCGGAAGTATTGAAGTACAATTTTAAGTAAAAATTTCAAATACTTAAAAAGTTACGAATTTTAGAGTAAAAGAAGTCGTTTTTAAATTTTTTAGTTACGAATTTTAGAGTAAAAGAAGTCGTTTTTTAATTTTTTTCTAAGAAGGATTCTTTTAACTACTTTGTATTTTAAAAACTGTTATGAAACCTTTTTCTCCTTAAACTAGATAGATTAAATATCATTAATTGATTTTCTTGTAAAAAAAACTATCCAATACCGTCGGCACAGCACACGTTTGAATACCATTGGGTACCTAACACCCAGTATGCTCTTTGTGTAATTTTACGCAAGTGTGCCCTTTAAGGGTTAAACAGAAAACCAAACCTCACATTTCGAAATCTTAAATGTGAACATAGAATAGTAAAATAATAATTTAAGTACCTGCATTATCTACAAAGTAACTTTTTAAATAAATAAACATAATTTTTCATAGAAACTGTATGTTATGTAAACTTTATTATCCCATATGAGTACACGTACAATGTAGTATACAGTTGACTTTATTTATATTAACTGCAAAGTTACATCACTTACAATGCATTTCGCGATAGGTGTATTCGCACCATCGTTCAAATTCGTCTACACTCGATTTCTAAGAATCAAGCAAATTTCAACAAATAATTTAAATTCAACATAAAAAATTACTGCTTTAACTCGCGAATAATGCATTCCAAAGCAACGATTGTAGATTGCATATTGTATATTGATTTGCCGCAAAAATTGTGCAAACTTTTAACAAACCAATGATTAGTATTAAAAGTACAGTAAATACATTGCTTCAACACGATGAGATATCAATAACTTAATTTTTACATCCTATACGTAGTTGCCAGTTATAAATGTCAAAAACTGAATAATACTAAAAAATATATTTCATATTAACAGAAATAGGAACTTGTGAATATAAAAAAAAGAAAAATACTTCAAAAAATATAAAACCAAGCCGGTAATTCACATGCATTTTCGGTCAAATTTAATCAATATTGAAGAACTTAAAAAAAGGCTTTCAAGCTAGTTATATTATTTATAATTCCCTCATTTTTTTAATTAGAAAATTTTACATACGTATAATATCGAGCTTTGTACGCAGTCATTTTCTCGTGAGCACTTGAATTTTATTTTACTTATTAATACAGTTATTATATATATGTATAGAGTTCATCACTATATTTAAAACATATTTTCAAAACTTCTACAAAAACCTTGATTGTGACATGAGCTACAATGCTTGGTCATGCTTGATGAAAAAAAGAAAATTGTGATATGTGAGTTATGTAATAATCAAAAGCAAAGAACATCGGCGTTTGGTAAAATGTTGATTCATTTCATGGAAATTTGTCAAACCGAAATTCTAATTAGGTATTACGTTACTTATTCTTTAAAAATCATTTTCCCATATTTTTAGCAAATTTTAAAACTTTCAATTCAAGTCTGACCATTTTCCACTAAATGAATCCAACTCAAAAGAGTCTAATGGACATACTTTCCGTGTAAAGTTTTACAGAAGCTGATTAACATTGTACGAACTTTTTTCAGTCAGAGCACAACATTAAAACCAATTTACTCGTAAATTTATCTTGTGCGTACAATGTTATTAGCGGCACAAAGTTCTTTCTCTCATCGGCATCGAGAATGCGAAAAATTGCCTCGAATAAGATTCTGTAAATAATCTTCAGCCATAAATATAAAATTATATTCAATTATATACAATTGCATTAAATACTCGATCAGTAGTCTTGTACAAAATGTAATACTGCCCAATGAACAAGTGTGTTTTTTGTTTGTCGGCGACTGAACAAAATATTACGTGTCCTTACATTTGTAATTGAAAAACTCATTTATGAAGCGACAGTATGATTTTATCCAGTAGATATGATCTAGTCAAAATTTCTGAAAATTTGCTCAATTATGAACAGATTTATCTCTAACCTAAACTTACTGAAATATTGCTTCCGTTGTTTAAAGTCTCATAATAAAAAGTCACTTAGAAAAGTGTCGTAAATTCGCTGCGGTACTGAAAACCCTTGAGCATGATTATAATTTTCTAATAAAGTTCAAATATTCTCAGTAGAAAGAAAGTACAAAAAGTTGTACACTCAAAACGTACGTCTTATTTTGTTTTTGTAGGGATCCAAAAGATTTGCAGGTTTTTTAAAATGCCTCAATATTTCTAAATTCAAGGCGTGTAAATTTGTTTCGAAAGTTTTTAAATTTCGGATCTCCCTAGGATTGCAGACACCTCATATCAATGATTAAATTCGAAATAAGTACATAACAGTAATCTAAACCAACGTCAGAGATACTCAGTTCTTCAATATTTGATTCCTGATTTATATAGAAAAGTTCGAATGATTAGACATTGGGGCATCGAACATTTATTTGCCTTACAAGATCGTCTTTATCATCAGACGTCTCAAAGAAAATCTTTCCTTAGAATATTCACAAACATTCACGTTCATAAACATTTAGCTCAAAAACATTTAAATACGATTCTGTACAAATGGTGAGTCTTCACGGCTCACGAGACTTTAAAATTCGTGAAGAAATAAAAAACGAGCTTGCGTGACACATAAAAACTTTTCAAATGAAAATTCGCATTGATTGTGAAGTTTCGCATTCATTAGTACTGCTCGCAAGAAAAATATGCTGGAAGAGCAAGAACGCTTTTCTCTGATTTATCAATAGTAAAGATAAGGTAGCTTTTAAAATGTTTTGGCATTAAAACGTCCCTTTGAACTAAAATAGAGGAATGCTACGAAATCGGCACGGTAGATTAAACTAAGTCGTTCTCTCATTTTCCTCTGAACACCTGTGTTCAATTTTACGCATCAGTTTATCTTATTCTCTTAGTGACATTTGGAAAACGCCTTTAAATAATAAAGACGCATGTCTTAGGTATTTATTATACAACCTAGAATGATTCATTACCGTTCATTCCGATTGTTGATGCCACAAACTTTCAGCGAGTCGTTCACTGGTCGATTTTTAAACGCTTTCTGTCGGGCTCTGGAATTCAGAGAGTGCGTGGATTGGATTCTGCACCTTCTTTTGCGAACCTTTACGAACTTTCGCTCTCACTTCCTCCGGTCGCTCAGGTCGCACCAATGGTTTCTTCTCGGGTGCCTTCATTTTCCAAACGACAATTGGCGACTGCAATGCGACAGAATTCTATTGTGGATGTTTTAAAAGTTTTGTAATAACATAAATAATAATTTGATCTAGAATGGATGAGCAATTGAGCATGGCACGGTATCAAACTAATCAAATCGAATTCATAATATAGTAAATAGAGGACTTGTTGAACAATTTATAATTTTAAGTATTCCAAAAAAGTATTTATTAATTCAAGAATCTCATTGGGAACGATTCTAAATTTTAAACGCATAAAATTCAAAATGACACACTTTTTAAATCAAATTTTCAATATTGTACAATTTCAAATTGAGTCGTTTAAGTTGGATAAAAAGTGACGCCAAAGTTCGCTTATTTTTGAGACCTCCCTAACGAAATGGTGAAAAAATATTTGAAAGATATCAAATTAGTCGTCATTGAAAATCCAAACGAGCATCGCTTTTCGTTTTTTGAATGTTCAAAAAATTAGCCCTGTTTACGGGTTGACAAGACCCAAAATAATTAAAAAATAGTATATACCAATAATCATAAAATCATTTTCATTGTATTTTTTCTATAAAATAAACCTTATAAAATTAAAATCATGTATTTTCTTTATTGATAAGGGTTCGCTGTGAAAAATGATTTTATAATTAGTGGTATTTCCTATTTTTAAATTTTTTTTGGAGTCTTCTCAACCCTTAAATAAGGGTAATTTTTTGAAATTTTTTAAAAGCGAAAAGCGATTCTCACTTTGGTTTTCAATGATTAATTCGTTATCTGTAACATATTTTAATATTTTTCCCCCAGATCGCTAGCGACGTCCAAAAAATAGGCGAAAAAACCGCCTATTTTGGTGTCACTCTTTAAAGCCAAAATCATCTTATTTTGAGTTTAAATGTATTCAATATCTAGTACCTTTAATTTTTAATTAATTCAATTTACAGCATTTTAATCGGGATATTTTATTTTTACATTTTTGAATATTATTAATACTTCTCGTATTAAAAAGTAATTTCTGAATGTGAAATTTGTGAAGGATTTCAATTTAAAGTCACACAATTTTGAATGTTTTAATCTCAGGGTGCCTTCCCGACGCATGATTTTAAATTACCTGCCATTTCTCCCCGTTTTAATCCGTTACATTCTCAGCCTAGTCAATGTAAAAAAGATTTTAAATAATTAAAACGTTTTGAAAAGATTGCAAAAAATTACCAAATCTAAATTACACTTATTCACAGACATTTCCTGTTCCAAGTCAGATTTTTCCGGATTTTCTCAGATTCCAAATTAATATTTTTGTTTACAAAATTTTCTATTCTCATTCAAAAATATATTAACTCCCTTATTTTAAAATTGTATTATTAAATTATTAGTTATTCTAAAATTTGAAAGAGAGAAGTTTCATATTCTACAACATTTTTATATGCAAAACAAATCATTTTTTAAATTCAAGTCAATTTTGAATTGGAACAACGATTTTTTTTTAAATTTCACGAATTCTGACTTGAAATGAGGATTTTTTTTCTAAATGCCATTTTCATAAATCCAAATTAAAATCATTTTCTAAAATTCCCCTTTCCAAATAAAAAATTACTAGTTCCAAGACAAAAATATATTTCTTTACGGAATTCCCTGTGCCAAAGTCAAACTTATAATTTTTTGAGAAAATTACCTATACAGTCACAATTAAATTCATTTCCAAAATTCCCAGTTACAAGGCAGAATTAACTTCTTTACAAAATTTTCTATTATAATTCAGAAATATAAAAACTGCCTTTTTTCAAAATTTGAAAGATCACAATTAAAATTCTTTACCAAATTCCCATTCCATATCAAAAATGGCCTGTTCCCAGTCAAATTATAATTAATTACAGACACTCCCTGTCCCAAAGAAAAATTATAATTCTTTACGGAAATTCTTCGTTCTATCTCAGAATTATAATACTTTTAGATCATTCACTGTCTCAAAATAAAAAATCTAATTCTTTGCGGCAATTGCCTGTCCCAACGTAAAAATTATAATTCTCACGAATTTCTTTGTTAAAAAGTCAAAATTATATTTCTTTATGGTCTAAAACTCAAAATTATAATTCTTTACTAAAATTTCCTGTTCCAAAGTAAAAATTATAATTAATCTTTTTGAAAATTACTCGTGCCAAGTCAGGATAATTTTAATTCTTCACGTCATTTTTTTAAATATTTCTTTTAAATATTCCTTGTCCCAACTCAGAATTGTCAATCTTTTAGAAAATTACCTGCCTCAAAATCTAAAGATAATTATTTACTAAAATCCCCTGTCAGCATTATAATTCTTTTTTTAAATTCGCTATTCCAAGTTAGAATTGTCATTTTTTTAATTCCCTATTCCAAGTGAGAATTACTTTTTTTTTTTGCAAAATCCCTAATTTAAATCAGGAGATCAATGAAATATACAAAACTACTTTTAGTTTGCATATCAGTACATTCATGGGAAAAATCTCGGTCACTGAATCAAATTTCCTGTCAAGCGACACCCTGAATCTGAAATTGTTTCACGCATTACGCTTCTGATTATTTAATATTGAAGAACTTAAATATTACAGTATTACGGTTTTTAATTTCAAACGTGACCTTTTTTTAATAATTTCAAATTATTGTATTTGGAACGATTTTAATGATAAAAATGTCAGCTATAAATTTCAAATTGAAATTGCATAACGTTTTTAAGAATTCAATTTAAAATGTACGAATTTATGAATGTTAAATTCTTAAAATATTATAAAGTAAAAAAAAAATTGAAAATGATACATAAAAAATATATCTCAATTAAGGGCTCATGATGGTAAAAAGATGATTGAAAAAATTCGGAGACTCGATGCTAATAAAAAGAAATATAATTTCTTTATAACACAACTTACGATACTTACATACTGAAAAGTCCAATATGGTTTGTTTATGGCAAGAAAAGGAGTTTTATTAGCGAGTTACGTAGCTGAATTTTGATTTCTAAGCATAAATGTGACACAAATAGGAAATATTTTAACTACATTTTTGTTAATAGCATGTAAGTTCACATAGAATTAAGAAAATGGATTATCATATCCAAAATTATATTCCAATATCTAAAAATTTAGAATCACAGAAATAATATTCTTAGCTTGTGTCATATTTATATAAAGTTGATAAGCACCACTAGTTTTGCGAAACTAGTTATTTACAGTATTCGGATCAAATGACTAGCACACCTTAATATTTTATTCATTTTATTCTATAAACAATATTAATTTTTGCAACATTTATTCAAGTTTCTAAAACTTTGCAATTGAAAACAAAATCTAAAAAAGTAATTTCTCTAAATAATCCGAATTTAATATTTTTAACATTAATTTTAAACTTTCAAAATACTAGCCAGATGATCGAATACCTCTGTGAGTCAGTGCAACCTATAAAGTAATAAAAGCACTAGACCAATTATTGATTAAATGAGGATATCTTGCTGAAATATCTACATTTCGCGAGCGTCAAAGTAAAATACTTTCAGTGATTAAAGGTGAACAACTAAGGGGAAGAAGCAAATAAAAAATTACGTTTTTATCAAAAGTTAATGGTCCACGACTAGGCAAATCACTACTCTCAATAAATAATAGAGGTCTAATAGTTTTGCAAGCATAGAAATACCGATGAAACGGAGTAGAGAATAGATAGGCTGTGGGATACGGGTAAGAAGATCAGAACGGATTGTCCAGATTTTGTTTCACTTCCTTTATCCTCAACCGTCTACAAAAATAATCTTTTTAAGTAAAACTTAGTTTTACTACTTCAATAATAAATGTTATAGCAAAAAATAAAAAAATAAAATACTCAAATTCTGAGGAAAGAAACTCGTTTTGCTTCATTAGAATTTAGAAAAATGAGCTCAGGTTTTTATAAACTCACAATTTTTCAAAATACACTAAATGCAAGTTGAATACTAAACGGGATTTTTTGTTGATTATGGTTGAATACCATCCCAAAAATATTTCAAGACATAAATTAAAATAATCGTCGGGACCTTTTTGAAAAAAGTCGATTTTAGTATTTAATTAGTATGAAGTCCAACGATTTGCCTAAAAAGGAATGATAAATACTGCCTAAAACTTTTGTTTATTTATTATGGTGCTCTAAGATACCATAATTATTTTAAGTCAAAAATTAAAATAATCGAAGAAGCTCTTTTGTAAAAATTATATTTTTGTTCATTTAAATTATTTGAAATGTAAAAATTTGCCTAAAATATATGGACAATATTGCACAACATTTTTTTGCAATGGATTGTTTATTTATTGTGTTTTTTTGTAATTTCCCTGAAACTATATGGTAAATATTGTCTAATATGTTTATTCATTGGATTTTTTATTTATTGTACTTCTCTAATTCCACAAACATTTGAAGATAAAAATGAAAATAATCAATTGCACCCTTGTTGAAAAAATGAAACCTTTTTACTTAAATAAATTTGAAATGCAAGAATCTTTCTAAACATATATGGTAAACGTTGTACAAATGGCAGAAACCAATATCCAATACAAAACACAGTAAAAAAATATTTGCCAACATTTACTACATCTATGTAGAGAAATTTTTGAATTTCAAATTAATTATTCACAAAAATCTACCTTTTTTATAAAAAGTTCCTGATTATTTCCGTTTTAAAATATTAGTAATATGTCAGCAAATCACAATCCAGTAAAAAACTGTTTGGCAACATTCACTTTTTAGGCTAATTTTCACACTTCGTATTAAATATTAAAATTTACTTTATTTAAAAGGGCCCAAATTATTATTTTAATTTTCGCCATGAAATGATCGTGGGACACGGCTCCGTTACGACGTTTTATTTTATCAATAATTTTGGACAAAAAACAAACAAAAAAAGCTTTTGAAAAAATGCATTTTTATTTAAAAAAATCGAAATACCTAGTTTTCTTCGAAAATGAAGCGAGATATAAATAAAGTTAGAGATAAAAATTGTTTCCTTAGAATCATTTCATCAATCATTTTTAATCTCACTTCTTTTCTAGTTTTGAACGGTAAACATGTGTTTCTTTAATTTTATACGAGAGAAAAAATTGGAACAGACATATATTATTATTTGAATTGTCTGAAGACATGTACTTTTTTATTTTTTAAATGTTATCAGCTTACGATAAAATGTTTTTAGTGTTAAGAAAATAAATGGGTATAAGTATATTCCTAGCTTTTCTACTTGAAATAATTTATCAATAACATGAAATAATAAAAAAATAAATTTATAATTAAATCGAAAATTAAGGTTTTCAAGAAAACGAGGTGAGATTAAAAACTATTCTGGAGGTCATTTTGTCGCAATTTTATCAAGGAACAATTTTTTATCTCATTTTTTTCATTTCGCTTCGTTTTCAAGAAAAACCGGGAATTTCAATTCTTTACATTAAAAATGGATTTTCTGAAAAAACCAGGGTGGCTGCTTTATTTGAAAAAAACATTCCCGGTAGTTTCCCTGGTTCGCAAATATTTTTCACGGTCAATTAAATTAAAAAATTCTATCTCTAAAGCTAACAATTTTTCCATTAGAATGAAAAATGAACTGAAAATTAAAGTACTCAAATTGGAACTCTTAAATTAAAAACTTTAAAAGTTTCTTAATTCAAAAAATTACTATCAAATGCTTAATAACTTACACCTAAACAATTTAAAGTACTAACACTTTTTAATTGAAAAATTTTAAATTAAGTACATTTAAACTAGAAAAATTAAAATTTGTAACTTTTATAAATTGTAGAGTTCAAAGATTTAGATTCAGTTCCAAAAATATAAATACATGTTATCATTTCCAATGCTCTAAATTGAAGAATTAAACAATAAATTTAAAAAAATTAAATTATAGTGTTTAAACTACTTTTAAGCTACAAACATTAAAATTTGAACTATTCAGTTTTTTTTAAACTGAACAACTTTTACATTAGAAGCTAAATTTTTTTATTTTAAATAGTGCAGATATCCTTAAAAAGCTTCGAAATTTAATTTCAGTCTTGAAATATCTACATGATGTTTCAAATTTTTTCAAATTCAAAATTATTATTAAATGTTTTTCATAACTTCTAAATACCTTTTAAAATGATTTGAATTTCAAATAATTAAAAAAAATTCTAATTTTCCTTGCAATCTTAAGAAGATGTTTTTATTTTTTTAAAGCCTTTTACAATACTTAAAAGGCTTATTAATTTTTTGTTTATAATCTGCCAAAATCTACCATTTATTTTTAAATAAGTAGGGGCTGTTTGCATCGGAATTTAGGTATGAATAGCTAGATTTTGTCGGAACACACGCTTCGTTTAAATTATTTTACATCATTTCATATTTTTAATTAAATTTAAATCTTTTCAAAACCTCTAAATATCTCTCAAAATTATTTAAATTGTTCTACAAATTATAACTGTTTAATTGATATTTAAACATCAAAATTAAAAAATTTTATTTACAAAATAATCATTTTTTAAAGGGAATACTTAAAATCGCAATGTTCAAAGTTTAAAAGGATTTTAACGATTCAAAGCTTTATATTTCCAACAATTCAGTTTCAAATTATTTAATTTTTTTACGACTAAGGCGTTTGAATTGCACCAGTTTAATTTATAACGTTCAACTCTGAAAATGCTTAAATTTTGAACTGATTTATAGTTGCTTTAACAACTCAATTATTGTTCACTTTTTGATACTTCAAGTACAGTTCAATTTTTCAAATAATTTATTTATTTATATTTACATTTGATCAAATACAAATGTTTTTCATCAAACATTTTTTATTTTAAAAGATTCTAATTTTTAATTGTTTAAGTCTTCCAAGACTGGATTTTAAAATGCTTAAAAATAAAAATGGAAAATTTTGTTAAGTAAAGATCTTCGAATTACGCTTTATAAACTGAAAGATATCATATTTAAAGAAGACAAATATTCCTTTAATTATTTAAAAAATCGGTAGAGTCGTACATGGACCCATTTTTCTTCTAAAACTTGAAAAACTTCCGGTTAAAAAATAAATTCACTGCCACGGCTTCGGCAAAGATTTGGGGTTTGTTTTATAAAGACATCCCGGATACAAAATCAAGAAAAACACTCTTGGTGTTCCCACTTTTTGGTCGAAGCCATTTCCACAGAACCGTGATAACGGTAAACAACCATAATCAACAAAAAAAATTCTATCAGCATTGAACTTTCATTTAAACACAGTTCAGCGGCACCATGATTATTAAAATATTGGAAAAAAATAAATAAATAATAAAATAACTTACCGTAACAGTAGATTGTCGTGGGTACTTTGTTGAGGCTACATAAGACGACTTGACAGTGAGGACAACAGCGTTCATCAAATTCTTAGCAGCTTGAATCAAAGACGTGGCGCTATCTAATCCCGAGACGATCAATTCTCCACTGATATTTTGCACGTCAGCCTTTACTTTGCTCGTGATGTTCATCTGGTGACAGTAGAGGGCGATACGTTGCAAATAGGCGAGAAGATCCTTCTTCGTGGAACTCTCAGGACACTGATCAGCAATCTGTCTCGTCAATTTGTCCAATTTTGTACCAGCCTCGGAAATCTTTTTGGCCGCATTTATGACATCCATTGTCGTCTTCAATGGTCCACGACCACGCGTGAAATCCGTCATCTCCATCATGATCATGCACATGTGCTTTGCGAGAACGATTATATCGTTTCCTGCGTCGTCCCACTTGGCAACTTCTTTGTCGAATTTCAATTTCTCACTTCTGAAGAACTCGACTTGCTGCAAAATCTTTTGTTTGTCTTCCTCAGGCATCTTACGCATGGCTTCACGAGCAGTCGTGATGCCACTGATTTCTGGATATTCGTCCACACCATGTTCTCCAGTCTGGGCACTAGATTTGCTTCGAGTTTCGAGAGTGTAGTGTTCGTCCAATTCCACATCCTCTGGATCCAAATCTTCGTCAGCCTGTTCAACCAAGAATTTTGGGGATGAATAATTATTCAAAATGATAAAACAGGGCCTAATAATCCCAAATGCGGGGTTACTACATGGTTGCTACAGGTCAGGCAATTTTTAAAAGTCAGGAAATTAAAAACTGGTCAGGGAAAATCAGAAAATGTCAGGGAATTTTCGAAAAACTGAATCCCCACCTTGCACTTAACAAGTTTATTTTTTGCTAGATTTTTTGACTTTGTTGAAGATTCAACAATTTTTTTTAAAAGTGATTTTTTTTATTGCAAAATACAACTGTTTTGTTGAAAATTGGTCGTTTTGGGTTGAAAATTCAACTGTTTCGTATAAAATTAATTTCCTTAATGAAAATTTATATTTTTTTGGAAAATATTTCTTAGTAGAAGATTCACTTTTTCAAGCTAAAAATGTAACTGGTTGTTGAAAATTAAACTCTCTTTTGGTTGATGATTCATAATTTTAGTTCTAAAAACTTTTTTTTGTTTAAAATGTCCTTTTTATCTGAAAATTTAATTATTCTGTTGAAAAATCAATTTCTACGATGAAAAATTCATTTTTTCTACTCAAAATATAAATATCCAATTATTGGTTCAAAATTGTTCTTTTGGTTGAAAATGGATCTTTTAGGTCGAAAATTCAACTATTTCGTAAAAAATTCATTTTTTTGTTTTGTTCGAAAATATATTTTTTTAACTTAGAATTTATAAGTTTTCATTTAAAACTTCATGCAATTTGTTCAGAATTCGTTTAAAATTAGTTTCCTTTTGTGTTCAAAATAATTTTCTTACTTAAAATTTATCTTTTTTCAGTTGAACAGTATAAAATGTATCACTAAAAGTCTTAAAAATCAAATTAAAAAAAATTTTTTTTTTTTTAATTAAGATTACTGATCTCATAAGATCTCTTTAAGGATGTTTTTATACTTATTTTTCTAAATAAGAAAAAAACCGAAATTTACACCGAACCGGCTTGATTTCCTTACATTAGTATAATTTTGAAACCAAAATACTTTTTTTTTTTACAAAAATGGAGCCAAAGGTCAAGAAAAATCTTCGAAATGCGTCTTTTTCGAAGGCTTAGAATATCTTATGTGAGAAAATTTGTTTCTAAGAAAAAAATAGTAAATACATATATTTCAACAAAATGGAGGAATTTTCAACAAAATACATAAATTTCAAAATATGAAATAATTCAACTTTCTTTTGAAACAATTTATTTTCATAACAACAAAAAAAACGAATTTCCCACCATGAAAAAGATGATTTTCTACCAAAAAGGACAAATCATGAAACAAGTACACAAAATTTCAACTAAAAGATGAATAAAAAATGAATTTTTAACCGAATAGTACAATTTTCGACAAAAATAATAAATTTTTAAACAAAATACATGACTTTCAACAGAATTGTTGAGCTTTTAACTAAAAAATATAACTTTTCAACAAAAAAATTGAATAATTAAAATTAAACTTTTCATAAAAACAATATTGATTTTCACAACAACACAAAACGAATTTTCAATAAAATAGTTCGATTTTTAAGCAGAAAAGGAATTTTCAACCAAATAGTTAGTTTCAACCAAAAGGATTAATTTCCTATCCAAAAAGACCAATTTTCAAAAAATACATAACATTTCAAATAAACATAATCTTCAAGAAAAAAATGCATTTTTAACCAAACAGTATAACTTTCGAAAATAATAATTGAATTGTAAACCTAAAAAGGCAAGTTTTAAACAAAGTAAATGAATTTTCAACTGAAAAATGTCAAGTTTACAGCAAAAATTAAATAGTTATATTTTTTAGTTAAACAAATTAATTTTTACACATGAAAAACAAATTTTCAACAAAATCGTAACATTTTCAACCGAATAAATAAACTTTCTACCAACAAAATTTTCCATGACATTCCCTGTCTAGTATAAAATTCCCTGAGTTATTGTAAATGGTTAAACTGCGACACGCCACCTGGCGACAAAAATCCGAACTAGAAAAAATAGATATGATTTTAGATATGCATTTTAATTTGTGCATAAAAGTGTTTTAACGACTTTTGTTGTGCAGTTCAAAATATTTATTGGTTACTAAAAATAAGCCTTTATCGAAAACAAAGGGTTTTAGATGGAATATTGTTCTAAAAAAAAGAAAGAATTATTGTACTATTTATTGTGATTTTCAACAAGTTATAACCTTAAATGGACTAATTTAGAAGTAAAAATGAGCTCAAAGTAAATTTTTATTAATTTATAAATGAAATATTTACTATTTAAAAATCTAGTCTAAAAGTTAGGTTAGAATTCGTATTTAAATCCCAATCGTCTATTATTCTTATTCTTTGCATAATCTGGACAAAATTTGTCGCTATATACATTAATTATAGTTTATTTAGATTTATAACGCATTGAATGATGAAGATTTGTTTTTAGTATTCAATCATTGTTTTAAATTTTCAAAAAAAATCTTCAAAACACTCTTATACAAAAATTAAAATACACCTTTAAAATTGTACCTTCTCTTTCTGGTTCCAGTTGTCGGCACCAGGTGGCTAAATGGGCGACCACCATTCCCAATAGCTACTCTGATACGGAAACATTGATGAGATTATTAATTGTCTTACCCGATTCATCAAAACGGCTCGTCTAATCTCTCGAACTCCGTCGTAAACCAGTCGAGAAGCATCAATAAAATCGTTTTCATCCACGTCCTTTGATGGATTGCTGCCCAAGGCATCGACGGCAATCTCAACTCTTTGTGCAAACTTTGGCATGACTTGTTCCCTCAAAACCTTGACCGCCTCGAGAACTCTCTTTGTGTAAATGCAGGGTTCATAGTTGTCCATTTCTGCTTGAACGACGTTGCAAACTCGTGCTGAGCGTCCACGAATCGCTCCCGCCGTTCTGTCCAAGGTGTCTGCGTCGCCTTCCTGGAGAGCCAAGACGCACTTGTTGACATCTTCGAGAATGTGATTCTCGGAGACGGCGAGGAAATCGTCGATGGTGGTGATATCGTCGACGGCTTCTGTTAGAACGCGGACTTGGTTCTCCCAAGCTTGACGGAAGACTTCCATGTTGTCGAGGGCGACTTTGGAACGGGGCCGAGCGGCCAGGACACGAGCGGCGTTTATTACTTGAGGGCAGAGGTTTTCAATTTGAGCTGCCGCGTAGCGAACCATTTTCACACCGTCCTCATTGCCAGACATACTGCAAACTAGATTTGCGACCTGAAAACAATCATTAATTAAATTAATAAAATTATTTTTTATTTTTAATTGGTACACACACACTAGACAATTGACTTTGCTAATGTCACGGAATTTTTTTGGGACTGAAATATACTGTTTTCCAAGGTACAATATGAGACACGTATCTGTCTTATTTTACCATATAACAAATTTCCACGAACTTAGGTATACTTGCATATTTATATAAATTAAGAAAAAATTACCAAAAAGTTTGTTTAAAAAGCTGCATGTTGGGAACAAATTGACATAATTTTATTTTCTTTGCGGCAGCTTGGAGTGCTTACATTTTTCTAAGAAAGTGAAAAGTGAATTTTCTCAAAAAGGTTTCGTCCTCACTAAACTATTCTTTCGTATGAAAAAAAACATATTTTTAATACATAAAATGAATTTTTCAACAAATATATTTAGTTATATTATAATGTACTTAGTTTTATGTCTCAAATAAGCGAAAATATGAACGAATTTTGCCGAAAAAGACAAATCCCGAATATTGAAAAATACCGAAAATATGATTACCGAACTAGAAAATTTACAAATTTTATGTTAAATCGTGCATATGGCATACTGCATAATAAAAAAAATTAAAGAGACCTCTTCAATATTGCCAACTATGCAGTATGTACGTATACCTGTAAAACTAAACATTATTTTAACCGTTAAAAATATTAATTTTTTTTTTGTAATTTGAAACTTCGGTAATTAATAGTTTACTAATTTCGGAAATTTGAAATATTGTGATTTTAAAAATTCGTTAACTTTTACTTTCGACCAAATTATTTCATACCGATGATAAATTTCGGAGAATTATGATAATTTTAGGAAACCTCAAAAACACATTTTGTGTAAAAGTATGGAAGATTCCACAAAAACTTTCATTATTTTTGTAACTTTATAATTTTGTAAATTTCAGAATATTTATAACAATGTACATTCATTTGCAGAATTTCGTAATTTCATAAATTTTCCTATTTAAAATCTAAGTGATCGGACATTTCGAAATTGTGTAACTGTATATTTTGTAAATATATATAAAGTCACCTTCTTAAAGACATAAACCTAAGAATATTAAAAAAAAAAAGGAATTGATATTTTATACATTTTACTTTATATAATAAAACATACATTTTTCTATATATATATAAAAAATAAATCATAGGTGGCCTTTTTAAGAAAATTCACTCTTTAGTTTTTTCGAAAAATTATGACATGTTAGTCATTTTAAAAAAAATTTCAAGTTTTCTGAAGAATCTGAAAAACTGTCAGACTGCCCGATTTCATATAGCAAATTATTCCAACAAAGATTTGTTACGATTTTATATTTGAACCATTCCAAATTTGGCAATTTCAGGGTGACCGCTTAAACCAAAGACAAAAATTCCAGGTCATTTCCCGGTTCATAGACATTTTTCACGGTCAATGAAATTAAAAAATTGGTACTCTCAAGCTAAAAACTTTTCCCTTTGAAGTAATAAAAACTGAGCTGCAGATGAAAGCACTCACAGTGGTATTTGAATTTTAAACTTTTAAAATTAAAGTTTTTTCAATCAAAAGTTTTGTATTCAAATTCTCAATAATTTATTAGTATGAAATAAAAGCTACTAATACTTTTCAACAGAACAATTTTCAATTAAATGCACTTAAATTGCCAAATTAAAAATGTTAATCTTTCATAAATTGTAGAGTTCAAGGATTCAAATTCAGTTCCAAAAATATAAATCCACGTTATCATTTTCAATGCTTTAAATTGTAGAATCAATCAATGAATTAAAAAAAAAATTTAATTATACCATTTTAAACAGTTTTAGGCTAAAAAATTGAAAATTGAACGATTACATTTTTTTCAATGAAACACTTTTCAAATTAAAATTTAAATTATTTTTAGTTTAAATAGTTTAAATATCCGTGAAATGATTTAAAATTTTATTTCAAAATCTTGAAAAATCTGCATGTTATTTTACATTTTTCGAAATTTTAATTTATTTTTTTTTTGAAATTCATAACTTCTAAATTTCTTTTAAGATTATTCGCATTTTTCGTACAAATTTTTTTAAATCTTGCAAAATAAAACAAAATCCTTAAAATCTTCCACAAATCATTTTTCATAATTTTGTAAATCTTTTTAAACTTTCTCTTAAAATTAATTTTTTAAATCAAAAAATCATTTTCAATTCTCCTAGGAATATTAAGGAAATGTTTTTATTCTTCTGAAGCCTTTCGCGATTCTTAAAAAGCTTATAAATTAGTTTTTTTTCGAAATATACAGGAATCTATATTTTCTTTTAAATTAGGCACAGTAATTTTGATACGAATAGTCGGATTTTGTCAGTACATAAAATTTCAACAATTTAACTTGCAGATTAATTTTTTTTATATAGAACATTAAAATTGTAAGTTCAAAGTTTAATTTTGAATGTTAAATGTATAAATTACTGATTTTCAATGAACAGTCAGATATTTTTTAAATATTAAGTACCTTTTCTTTTTTTTACTTAAAATATTTGAAATTTGATAAAATCTTTTAATTATGAATATATATGATTATTTTGAGCTTTCCAAAAATTGAAAATAGTTTGTAAAATTTTAATCGGGCGTTTAAATTTGTTTAACTAATAACATTTTCCACTTGAAACAGTTTAATTTGTCATTAATCTACATTCATAATTGATCAACTAAAAAGGCTTTTTTATCCAAAGTCTTCGATTTCAAACGCTTCTAATTTTTAATTTTTCAAGTCTTAAAAGCTGCATTTTTAAATTCTTTAAATTAAAATGTACGATTCAAAATTAATATCTAAAGTGGAAATTTTTCGAATCACGCATTCCAAATTGAATTATATAATGAAAAAAGATAACAATTTAACTAATTACTTAAAAAACGGTTGAAATCAAAGTTGGACAGATTTCTTTTCTCTGAAAATTTGAAAAAGAAAAAAACCGGGTTAAAAAAAACAATTCACTGTCATTTTCCAGTTTCATAAAATTCCCGAATTCCCGGTCACGTGGCCACTCTGAACTTTAAACTAAATCTCTTGAAATTTCATCAATTTTAAATTAAAATTATTAAAAATTTGGAGTGCTCAAACCAAAAATATTTTCTTCAAGACATGCTTGAAACCGGCGGAGTTTCGAGGGCGAGAAGCGGGTTAAACTTGATGTTCGTTTCCAGCAGCACGAGAGGAAGCAGGCGTATTTTATGCGATAAAAATGCCTCCTTCCATCCCTCGACGCATAATATTCTATATATTCAAACGCGGATGTCTTTAAATTCCACATATTAAATTTGTATAAACTGACAAAGAGACAAATTTCCTTACCTCAACTAATTTATTGGCATGCTCGGTGAAAACCAGTGCATATTCCTCGACTTCCTTATCCCGACCGTTGCGAGCGGCTTCTATCAAAACGAGCAATGGCACGCTAGTTTCGAGAAAACTGTCCGAAACGTGATCGACAACAGCTTTGCGCAATTGTCTTCTGAGATCGCGAGTTTTCCTGCACATTTGATCTATTGCACGCTCCAAGCCTTCAGATTGTTCCTTCACTCCCATCTGTTAAATAAATCTTTATTAGTCTCATGTGAAATTCATTACGTACCAAATCCTTACTTTGATCTTGGCCATTTCCTAAGAAAGCTTTCTCCGCCCTCTTTCATCAATTTTTAGCAATAATTATTCAAATTAAATACTTAAAACAATGATTTATTTCCAAAGACTAATTTATTTGTTCTTTTTTTTTAAGAAGAAAAAATTGGGCGAAGCATAAGCAAAAAAGGTAACTAATCAAGTATGAAAAGATGCGATTGAAATATTTTAGAGTGCAGGTTAATTGATCGGGAAAGCATTTCAAACAAACGGTTTTAATTTTTATCTATATCCACACAAACACTTATAGGGGAGAATTAGTGTCCACGAATCAAGTGATTTTGTTATATTTCGAAAAGACTTACTATAGTAGGACTTATTTTATTTAACTAAAGTCCGTAACGTCTATAAACAAAAATAAAAATTACTAAAATCCATTTTTGTATTGTTAGCTAACTAGAAAATAATTAAATGCATGGTTTTAGCTGGTTTTTAATCTATTATGTCATAATTACTATTTTAATGAAGATAAATATATTATTATAGGGAAACAATTCTAACTTTCTCTAAATGATCTCCTTTAAAATCCTTTAAAATCCGTTGAAATATTCTAAAGAGTTCAATTTTACAAAATTCTACGAAATAATTTCAAACTATTAAAATAGATTGAAAATTAGTTAGAATTTAATTTAAATATCAAATATCTTGAAAAATAGCAGTTATTTTATTTCTGAAATGTTTTAAAATGCCTACATTCTAAAAAGGACAATTTTAAATTATCTCATATAAAGGCCTTTCAAATCCGTTGAAATTTTCTAAAAATATTTCAGAGATATGATTCTTCAAAATTCCAATGTTACCTAAAGTTTAATAAAATTGTCATCAATACCATTTTTTACCATCAAATTTAATATTAATTGATCAAATTAACTCATCTTTGGCGTGGTTATTCAATTTCCTCGAATTTAAGGTAAACCAGTTTTTTTTGTATTGTCCGACATCGAGTATAAGCAATTAATGAAAGAAAATCTGAGAACCAGGCGTTTAAAGGAAAATTGGAATTTTTATCAATTTTCCTATAGCTTTAATACGCAGTTTTTTCGATAAGAATATTGGGTTGAAACTGTTTCTGGTATTATCCAGTATCAATTACAAGTACTTGAGGAAAACTTGAGAACCGGAAGTTCAGACAAAAGTTAGCATTTTCTTTTGAGTAATTAAACAACAACAAAATTTCGTTTATAAACCTCGCGGACTTCAATTACACGTTATTTTTAATAATAAAAGTAATTCACAAATGGGGGTTTTAAATAAAAATGGTAGTCATTATGCACTACAAACAAAACATTTAAAAACAATCTTTAGGACACACTGAGGGTCGTTTTAATATTTACCCTTTTACTACCCCGAGCGAGCAGCAACTGCCCTCGTTAACAAAAAGAAACGTATACAATGAATATAAAATTATAAGATTAAAACTAAAAATAAATAAATCAATTCGTTGCAAATTGTCTACCTCGCCTGAAAAGCATTATTGAAAATACTCACTTACAGACATATAGAATATAGATTCACACCTAAAAGTTGTGAACATGAAAATATTAAATCAAGACAGTATGAGTGTAATAAAAGTACATCAAAATGAGATTCAAAACAGAA
>NC_046658.1:119675480-119753436 GCF_010883055.1 Belonocnema kinseyi
TTATGAGGTACGTCATACCGCAGTAGATTTACTACACTTAATAAAAACATTAAAGACGTGCATGCAAGCCTCGGTTTGAGCTTTTAGTATTTTTTTTGTAAATCTCTTCTATTTTCATAGACTAGAAAAAATGGGAGTCAGTGAAATCCGCCGAAAGTAAGATCAAACGCAATACGTATAGAAAAAAACATAAAATAAGAAACAATATGTAGAAACTTGAATTTTCTTCTTTCTAGTATAAAATCCCACGGACTTGTAAATTATATTGGCAAACATGAATTTAATTTGTATACCCATTCCATTTTTTAAAGAATTAAGACATATTAAAATTGCACAAAGTAGTTTGTTCTGGCGTTCTAAACTTATATAGAACTGCTATTTTTTATTTTATTATCATTTGATCAAATTTTGCAACAACAAAAAAAACAACTTTTTAATTCAATTTCTTATAACAGAGTTGCTACAGAATTTTGGTTTCCAAATTCCAGGTCTTGCACGTTTTTTCAGGGATAATTACACTTTTAGAGAAAGAGAAAAATATCATTAAATAGGAATAATCATATAAAATGCCACTAATTAAACTCTGATTTGAAGTACTCGCAAAGATAGGAAGAATATCTTTCAAAATTAATTCCTACTTCACTAAACCAGTAAAATTAATCAATTTTCTCTAAACACGATACATTTATTTTTGAAATTCTTTTTAATTTCCAGGAATCTTTAAATACTTTAAACCAATTTTACGAACGCGTATATCTTAATTATTTTTCAATGAAAGGATTGATCCAGGTCTAAAATATTTAACTCATCGATTTACGTTAATTACAAATAAAATAAATGTATAATTCGCACGCATTTTAAACTTTGGATGTTCGAATTACAAAAATTAGTTCATTGACAGGTTTTTTAAAATTAAAATGATTTCCAGGTTCTATTTTTTGTTTGTAAGAGAATCTAAGTTCTTGTAAAATTGAAAAATGTCCATTTTCTTCTGCTTAATTTCTAATTTTTTTTTTTCCTAGTTAAATCTTTTCTATTTGAATTCTTACTAATTAGGAAGGATTTTTAATTTGTACTACTTTCAAAACAGAAAACTTTGAACATTTTGATATCAATGAAAGAGAAATTGTTTTATTTAGCATTTTTTATTAAAATATTGCTAAATTTTGAACCTATTTATTTTTTAATTGTTTAATTCTAAGCTTTTTTAATTTTGAACGCTTCCAATTTGAAATTTTATGCTCTTGGCTGTGACTAAATCAAATTGATGATTTTAAAACTCTTTCGGTTTGATATACAATTAATTTTTTTAATGATATTCAATTTATAATATATCGACAATTAAGGCTGAAATTTCGAAATATTTTGAAACAGTACGATTGTAATATGAATTTGCTTGCTTTTTAATAATCAGATTTGAAATTATTCGATTTCGGGCGTTTTTAACATTAAAATGCCCAACCACTAACTGTCAGGTACAAATTAAAACGGTTTAAATTTGAAATATTTTTGTTTTAAAAATGGAAAAAGTGTCGTAAAATCCAAAGCTTAGGGGAAATCGATAAATTCACAATATTTTAAATTAATTTTTCTTTTTTTTTCAGTTGGATTATGTTCGGGTACACATGTGACAGTGAACAAATAGTGCCACTATTGGAATATTTTTTCAACAATACTGACAAAATATTAAAATTTTTCAAGTATTAAAAATTAATTTCAATGTTGCAAAAAATTCAAATTTCCGGCTCGAAAATTAAACAATTTGATTAAAAATATATGTATTTTGTTGAAAATTCTTCTTTTTTGGAAGAAAATCAATTTTTTGGTTAAGTGCGACTGTTTTTTATTTTGAATTAAAATCTTTTTTGGTTGAAGATTTATAATTATAGTTGAAATTTGTTTGTTAAAAATTATCTTTTTAAAGTGAAAATTTAACGATTTGGTTGAAAATTTATGTATTTTGTTAAAAATTCTTTTTTGCAAGAAAATAATTTTTTTTGTTAAAAATACAATTGTTTAGATAAACATTTTTCGTTAAAAATTCATTTTTTTTAGATTACAAATTTAACTTCTTGGTTGAAAGTTAAACTACTTTATAGAAATAATTTTTTTAGTTGAAAATTTATCAATTTAGTTGAAAGTTTTGTTTAATTAACAAAAAATGATTCTTTTACAATTTGGTATAAAAAAACTATTTGGTACAAAAGTAAAAAGTTTTGTAGAAAATTGGTCTAGAGATAGATCTTCTTAGATCTAAAATATATGTACTTGTTTTAAAATTTGTATTGTTTGGTAGAAAATCAATTTTATCGTTAAAACAATTCTGTTTTAATCGAGGATTGAAGTATTTTCTTAATAATTCGTTTTAAAAAATGCATTTAATTGTTTTTTATTACAAATTTAAATCTTTTGTTGTTTAAATATCTACTATTAATATAAAATTCATCTCTTTGTTTTAAAAATCAACTATTTTGTTGAAAATTTGCCTCTTCTTGTTTAAAAATTAATGATTTTAACTGCTTTACTGATATTTAGTACGTATTATTTTCCATTTTAATATGCAAAATTTCTAAGAAATTAATTTTTGAAAAGTATCGCGTTAAAAAAAAGTAATCGTCTTAAAATTTTTATAATTGGAAAAGTATTTATAAACAAATTGAACATCAAAATGAAGTATACTGAAAAATAGCTCCATTGAATTTTCATAAATAAATTAAGCATTTTTATAAATAGAGATTGCAAAAAAGGACCTAATTTTTTGTACTTTTTTGTGGATTAATATTTCTAATGCATTTCAGAATGTACTGTAAAAATTTCAAAGTGGAGAAATGAAGAGTTGTTCAATAATGAATTTTTAACTGAAGCAAGCTCTTAAGCTTTTAGCAATCTGTGTTGTTTATAAAAATGCCTAGTTTATTTATAAATACTTTTTCAGCTGTAAAAAAGTTAAGAAAATTACTTTTTTTTTAAACGCTAATTTTCAAACAAATCTAATTTCATCTAGTTTTTATTACACCATTGCATATAACTTATTGCGTTCTGTACTAAAAATTAGGTTGGCCCCTCATTCTCATGCAATTGTATACATGAACGAGGACAAGTAGATTTATTTTTTTAAACTATGAAGTAATGCTGTGATCATTTCCGCAAAAAAAAATATTTTGTAGCCTTGAATGTGAGCAAGGGGGAAAATAGCTGGTGTTCTAAAAGAACTAGCTAAAAAATTTTTTTTTTATTTATCTCCTTATTGTAAACAGAATTTGGGTTCTTGAATTTTTTCGGAATCCCCTTGGTACCCTCGATAACATATATTTTAACCATCATGATCAGTAAAGCTGTTTTCGAGAAAATTTGATTTTTCAAAAAAAATTTATAACTTTTGTAAAAAAAATTTATTTAGTTGATCATGCTGCGACCTTTATATTTTTTAGTAAGGAATTCAACTATTTGGTTCAGCATTCATGCCGAAAATTCATGTTAATCCTCTTGGGTTTAAATCCGAATATTTGGTAGAAACTATATGTATTTTGTTAACAATGTGTATTTTTTGGTAGAAAATTACTTTTGTTTGTTTAAAACTGTAACTGTATTCAACAGTTTTTAATTTAAAATATATACCTTTTTTCGTTGAAGTATCAACTAATACACTGTTTGGTGAAAATTAGTATTTTCAGGTTGAAAATTCAACTGTTTGGTAGAGAATTCGTTTGCCTTGCTTGAAAATTAAATAATTTGTTAGAAAGTTCAACTGTCTTGTTGAAAATGTATACAATTTGATAGTTAATCTTTTTGGCTGAAAAGTTAACTATCTGATTGCAAATTCAGCTGTTTTATTAAAAGCTCATCTTTTTGGCCTCCAAATTTTGGACGACCCCTAAATCAGCCTTTGAGAACATTTTTAGCCAATCAGAGAAGAAGCTCAAGAGTATTTTTTAAGAAAAAGTAAAGAAATAGTCACATCATCCGAAAATTGTGAGAAAGTAGTGTCTTCAGTGTAATTTTTTTCTCAATGATAGTCAAATATAGTGTCATTGTTAAAGAAAAAGGTGTAAATTAGTGTCAGTAGTGTGGTGAGTGAGAGGCCTGTAAATAATATTTAATCATGCTCTTAATATGGATTTAAAGAGAAGAATTTGCTCTTGATTTTGTGATTTTACGATGATTCAGTTCCTGCACAGATATCAGTCTTTGAAATGAAGTATGAATATTCAAACGGTCAAAGAAAATAAACCCAAAAATTCTACCGGCAGTGTAGTTAAATCTACTGCGGTATAACCTGCCTCAATAAACCATTAAAATAGTCATCAAACGGAAAACAGTGTAAAGAATTAAACTCACATTGTTCATATATTCGCTCAATAGATCCTGAAGAGCCTGTCTCACGGCATTGCATTCAGCAACAATGCGTTCCCTGCGCTCGTCCCGGGTACAAGAGGAGTCTGCCATGAGAGCAGCTCCACTGATAATACTTTCCAATCTTTCTTCAAGACTTGGACGAGTCCGAACTTCGTTATACGAGAGAGGAGACATGACCATCCTCTCGTCAAACTCGTCCAAAGCAGCTGCCAATTCCCCAGGTCCATCGTAAGGATGCTGACCGTTGCTGGTTTTGCCTTGAGCTACATCATTGATCGTGTTCACGGCCTCACAAACTTGTTTCATAACGTAGTCTCGATTTGCTTTAGCAGCTGCGAGTTCTGGATGTCGAACGTAGACTTTGGAAGCTGTGAGAAGCATTGTGGAATGCTTTTTAAGAACAGCCCTAGCGGCTGCTAGATCATCTCGAAGCTGAGGATCTTTCAATTCCTGTTGTCGCTTTGCAGCCTGGTTCATCAGTTCCGTTGCATTCCTACCAAACTGTTTAATATTTTCGAGCAGTTCTCCCTGAGATGATGCGTTTTGTAGCTTCTTCAAGTCTTCTTCGACTACGTGGAGCGACTTCAGAAGCAAATGGACATCGACCATGTCGGCTAGGATTAACAAACGTGTTACTGAGGACAGCAAATTCCTTGCGGCTCGAACCATGTTTCCACGTTTCAGGGACGAGCATGGGTCGTCTGAAAATTCTCTGTAGAAAGGAGGAATAGTGTCAGATCGTATCTTAAATTAGGATTTGTAAGGGATAGCATGGTTGCTACAGGTCTGGTATTTCTAAAAAGTCAATGAATGTCAACTGTTATTTTCAAGTCATCTTTTTAGGCTGAAACTTCAACTATTTTTGTAATAACATTATCCATCGTACAAAATCTTCATAAAATTGTATGTAGTTGGGAAATTGATATACAAATATATTCTGTTAAATAAATAAACATGGAACCTTAATAATATTGGATTTAGAAAAGAAAGTGTTTTAAGGTAGTTGTGCCAAACGTCAGATATCTGTAAGAAATAGTTTTTCTTTGATTTTAAGATTCAGAATATTATAACTGACGTCAATCCAAATTAAAAAAAAAAAAATTATTTTGTATGAAAAATGTTAAAATTCAGAAAAGAAAACATTAATTTTAACCAAGTGTTTTTCAACTGAATTTTTTTTGACCATCGCTTCTTACCAATTTTTGAAAAAAGATTGCAGCTTAAGCAATGACGACTTATTTTCTCCGGAAAAAAATTCTCTAAAACTCTACTGTTTCCAATTTTGAAAGTCATTTTTTCTACAGCTTCTATGAAACTAAATCGTTAGAACAATTTTTTTTAAGAAACATTTTTAAACATATAATTATATTTTAAGATTATTCACTTATTTTAAAAATTGGAAATAGTAGAGTTGTAGAGAATGTTTCCCGGAAAAAATAAGCCGGCATTTATTAAATGCAATCGTTTTTTCAAAAATTGGTAAGAAGCGACGGTCAGGAAAAATTCAATTGCAAAAAACTTTTGGAACGACAATTACCTTAACAAGCGGTAGGTATTTTTTGCTTGTGAATTCATCTTGAGGTTAATTTATTATTCTGTTGAAAACACAACAATTTTGTTTAAAAAAAAAAGTAACTCTTCTTGGTTTTAAATTCAAATGTTTGGTTGAAAATTCAACGGTTGTGTAGAAAAATCGTCTTTTTGTCATTAAAATTCAACATTTCGGATGACACTTTTCCAGTTTATTGGCAGAAAAATCTTTCTTGGCTGAAAATTCGTCTTTATGATTTAAAAATGCATCTTATGTTGTCAAAATTCACCTTTATTGACAGAAAATGCAACTATTTGGTTGAAAATTAAAATCTTTTTTCGTTGACATTTCAACTATTACACGTGTCGTTAAGAATTAATTTAAAAAATAACAAACTACTTAGTTCAAAGTGTAAATACTTTGCTAGAAATGAATTCTTTTGCTGAATAATTTGCTACTGCAGTTCAGAAACCTTTTCCTTTTAGTTGAAATTTAATATTTTTTAACTGAAAATTTAACTATTCTAATTTTATTTTGATAATGTATATATTTTAGTTGAAAATGCCAATATTTGGTTTAAAATTCATGTATTAGTTAAAAAATCGTCTTTTTCGTAGAAAATTAGTCTCATCAGATAAAATTTCATCCGTTTGGTTAAAAGTTAGATTATTTATTTTTTTGATAGAAATTTGCTTTTTTTTTGTTGAAAATTTTTCTTTTTGGGTAAGATATTAGATTTTTCCACTGAAAACTCAACTGTTCTGTAAAAAAATTCGTCTTTTTGTCTTTGAAAATTGAATATTTTGGATGAATTTTTTGTATTGCCGGTAAAGTCGTTCTTAGATGAAAATATAACTGTTTTGTGGAAAATTCGTCTTTTTGGCATGAAAATTCAACATTTCGGATGACACATTTTTTCATTTATTGACAGAAAAATCTTTCTTAGGTGAAAGATCATCTTTAAGATTAAAAAATGCATCTTTTGTTGTAAAAATTCATCTTTTTTTGCTAAAAATACAACTGTTTGGTTTAAAATTAATCTTCTTGGGTTGGATTCAACTGTTTTTAGTTCAAAATTAGAATCTTTTTTGTGGAAATTTGAACTATTACATGTGTCGTTGAGAATTAATTTTAAAAAAAAATTAAATTACTTAGTTCAAAGCTAGAAATTAGTTATTTCGCTTAAAAATTCACAACTGCAGTTCAGAAAACTTTTCTTTTTAGTTGAAAATTAATATTTTTTAAATGAACATTTAAGTACTCTAATTTTGTTTTGATAATGTATCTATTTTAATTGAGAATATTAATATTTGTTTATAAATTCATGTAATAGTTAAAAATTCGTCCTTTTCGTAGAAGAGTAGTCTCATTAGACAAAATTGCATCTTTTTATTTGAATGTTAAACTATTCACTTTTTGTATAAAATGTTATATTTTTAGTTGAAAATTAATGTATTTTGTCAAAATTGGTCTTTTTGAATAAGATATTCGATTTTTCCGTTGAAAACCCAACTGTTTTGTAGAAAATTCGTCTTTTTGTATTTGAAAATTAAATATATTGGATGCATTTTTTTCTTTATTAACTGTAAAGTCTTTCTTGGTTGCAAATGTAACTATTTTGTACAAAATTCGTCTATTTGGCATGAAAATTCAATTCATTCATATTTATGATTTAAAAATGCATCTTTTGTCGATTCAACTTTTCTGGGTTAAAAATTAAACTCTTTTTTGGTTGAAATATGCAATATTACATTTTTCGTTAAGAATTCATATTTTTTGGTTTAAATTGCATTACTTAGTACAAAGGGTAACTACTTTGCTAAAAATAAACTTTTTGCTTGATAATGCACAAATACAGTTCAGAAACCTTTTTTTTAGTTGATTTTTTTTTTTTTTTAGTTAAAAAATCAACTATTCAAATTTTTGTTTGATAATGTATCTATTTTAGTTGAAAATGTCACTAGTTGTGACATTGTTCATGTATTTCGCTGAGAATTTTTTCATTTAAAACAATAAAATAATTTTTTTTGCGTTGAAAACTCAACTGTTTCGCAGAAAATTCGTATTTTTGACTTTGAAAATTGCACATTTTGTATGAATTTTTTTCCTTACTGACTGTAAAGTCTTTCTTGGTTGAACATTTAACAACTTGTTGAAAATTACTATTTTTGACTTTAAAATTTGATTGTCTTGGTTGTTAATTTAATTAGTTTGTTCAACATTCGTATTCTTAGGCTGGAAATTGTCTTAACTGACTATTTAAATATTCAATTTTTGAAATTGAAAATTCATGTCTTTTTTTGGATATCAGTTTTTTTAGGGAAAATTGTGTCTTTTTTCAAATGGCAATGTGAATATTTTATAGTTTTCGTTATATTATAATATAAGAGATAATCTTCCTTTTTCTTGTTTTTACACTCGTGTTTGCCCGGAACTTTATTAACTCATTTTTGCTCTGAACATTTTTTTAACCCGCTTTTGCTATCAGCCCCTCAATTACGATAATATTCAATATAAAAATAAACATACCGGGCAGCAATACTCATCAAACCACCGGACTTTCTGACTTCCTCGACTGCACTCAACATTTCGGCTGTAATGTCTGGATTTTCATAAGCAATCTGTTCTCCTTTTTCGATAAAATTTGCAGTGGCTTTCTCAACTGTTCCCACCAGAGCACTAGCTCTTTTCGATTTTCCTTTCTTCTTTTTACTAGGACCTTTTGTATTCACCAAAGTGGTCACTTGCAGAACCAAAGGTTCCAAAGTCTTTTCCACAGACATTGTGCGAATCTCCAGATTTTTGGGATCCCATTTCAGGGTTATCGGCCCAAATTGGTCTGACATTTTCACGTGCGTTAGACGAAAGTATTCTGAAACATTAAAATTACTTTTATATGCCTGTTCTATTTCAAATCTCGATTACCTCAAAGTTAAAAAATGCAGGATTAAGGGCATAGAAAGTCAAAGGTTGACCTATTTATTAACAGAATTTAGATCAAAGATAATTTAAGTAGTTTTATTTCTGATCGTAATACAAGTAGTTGATTAAAGCTTGCTGAAATCTGGATACTGATATTCAAAAAACTAAATTATCTTATTAGTGACTAATAACTAACATTCCAGGCCGATGAATCATTAATCATGTTTTCGACATAAACGCTATACCGAAACATTTCTTCCAAATTAAAAAATGCAAACTAAACCATCACCAGTGACATACTCTAGTTGAATAATCTCAAAAAATATGAAAAATATGAAAATGTTGAGTACCTCAAACCAGAGGCTCAAGATTAACATTTTTCTTGGCATGAGTCATCGTTAGAAGGTTTATCTACAACTTCAGCCGTAAAAATTCCATAGACAGTTTCGACCGCATATTTCTTGACGAAGATGAACCGATCGATATCACAGTACAAGGGAATGTAGAAGAGTTTTTTTTAGAGAATTGACGGACAGTGAAAACTGACTGCCATTCTTGTGGGAGTGCTAATGAGTTTGTGCTTGCACGTATATATTGTGCTCCAATTTTGCTCTTACCTTCATGAAATCAGAAGAAATACGATTTATGATATCCAGATCCTACTCGCACTTCTCTCGCGATAGTATTCTCGCGAAGTTCGCGCACAAATCACACAAAAATGCCACAAAACTTGTGTCAAACTAATTGTCACAAACAATCTTTCATTCCTGACCTGACGTCATAATTTCCGTTTCGTTTCGGTCATCTTCGGAAATGGAGGGGATATCGGTAAACGCCCGAACTTAAAGGTCGTTCATAAACCCAGAATCGCGTTCGATTTTTGAATGTCATTCGATTTCAATGTTCAGTTATAATTTATAACTAGAAAAAATAACGCACTTATTAAATTTTTCTTATTTGAATGATCTAATTATAAAATTAAAATATATGCTTGAATTTACAGTACTGTAAACTATAATTAATAAACGCAGATGACAGTAAATATTAAAATATTTGTATATCGGCTTTCATACCATTTTAATTTACACTTGTCCATTTTGAAATTGTTAACCGCTTCTTTGGTTCTGACTCTTTTATGATTTAAAATTATAGATTTTTTTACATATTTTTCAAATTGGTCTCTCTTAAAGATCTGCATTTGAAGATCTTACAGTTTTAAATTTTTATGATTCAAAATTATCTACTTTTGAATATTAAAAAAATATAATTCAATTTTAAAGATTCACGATAAAAAATTCTTAAATCTTTAAAATGGATAAATAAAAATGATTTAATTTTTATGATTTTATAAATCAAAAATCAACTTTTTTATTCTAAATGTTCAAATTTGAAGAAATGTTGAATGTACATAAATCACCAAACTTACATAATTTAAGATCTTAAAACTTGCATAATTTTTAAAAGCCTTGATTTCAATGATATATGAATAAAAATATTTATAAGATAAGATTATTTGCAAAAAAAAAAGTCAAGTTCTCAATTCCAAATTTTCCAAATGAAAGAACTGCCAAATGTAAATCATAAAAATTACAGAATTTTTAATTATAAAACTTAAAAAATGCAAAACTTTTAATTCTAATTTGACAAAATTAAAATCTCTTCATTTTTAAAGATTTGAAATAAAAAATTCTTTAATTTTGCGATGATTTTGATGATTTTTTCAATCAACTTGAAGAAATTTCGAATTTCGAGTTTAAAAATTATCGAATTTTTTATTTCAATATTTAAAACATGCAGAATTCTTAACTGTAAATTATTCAAATTAAAAGCTCTTCAATTTTTAAGATTTACAATTCAGATCTCTCAAATTTTGACGATTTGCAATTGAAAATTCTTCAATCTAAATATTTGCTGTTTAGAATTCTTCAATTTTAAAAATGTATACACATAAATTCTTAAATTCTGATGATTCTGAAAATCAAACGACAAGAGTTTTCAATTTCAAAGTTGTTAAATTTCAAATGTAAATGATCAAAATTATTACAAAATTTTGAGATGAAAAACTTAAAACTTCCATAATATTTCAATGTAAAATTTGCAAATTTTTCGATTTTAAAGATTCACAATTCAAAGTTCTACAATGTTGTAGAGTTACACTCGCATAATTTTTATTGATCTCACTTAAAAATTTACAAATTTTGCAATGACTTTGAAAATTAAAATTGTTTTCAATTCTGAATCTTCCAAATGGAAGAAATATTGTATATAAAGCATACAGAATTATATAATTTTTAATTGTAAATTTTCAAAATAAAAAACGGTTAGATGTAAAAGGATTCATATGAAATTCAATGTTATACCATCTTTGAGAGTTACAATTCAAATTTCTTGAATTTTGAAAATATTGTATAACTGAGCATTATTTAATTTTCGAAATTTATATTTTAAAGATAATTTGGAACATTTTTTTATAATAGTTCAATGTTTAAGATTCACTTTTGAAAATTATTCACTTTTAATTATTTGCAATTAAAAATTCTTAAAGTTTTAAAATATATATAAAAAAATCCTAAATTGGGATGATTTTGAAAAACAAAAATCAAGAGTTTTCAATTCTAAATCTTACAAATTGATAGCATTTCAAATTTAATTAATCGAAATTAAAAATATAGAGCTGCAAATTATTCATTTATGTGTTTTGAAAATTTGTACAATGTTTTAATATTAGAATTTGAACTATAATTAATCCGTACGCCTTTATGGTTGAATAATTTTTGTTTAGTATGTATAATAATTTTAAAATTGTATTAAAATCTCCATAGTCCATTCTATTAAGAGCTTATGTGATTTCTGGAATATTAAATTAATATTCAGAAAAGAATACTTTTACCTCTGAAAATCGAAACTGTTTGCAAATTTTATTTTACAATAAAAGCTCCCGAAATTAAATTTTCGTACTTAAACACAGAGTAGCCATCTTTTATTTTTAAAGTATCGTACACAGCTGCAAGTTTCACCGTTTGACATTTCTCGAGAAGCGTAAAACATTTTCAAAATTCCATTGAATTTGCATAGTTTGCATTATTATTAAGGTGTTTTAATTATTTTTTTAATATTTGGGATACAGAAAGTGAAGAACCGATTGTTATTGAAACTTTTTTCACAATTGCAGCGTATATTTGCAATATATGGCAGTCATAACCTCAAATCAGATAATAAACCGTTTGTTCTCATGGAATTTGAAACAACTTTTAAAATGATAACCGAACTTATTTTGTCTAAAATATAAAATATGAATTCCACTCTTCGATCTATGAATCTTTTTACAAGAAATATATCTTTTCAGAATCTAGTTTTCTCATCCTGGAAAAGCGTTTGTTTACATCTTTCGAAACTCTGTTTACAAACAATGACTTGACATGAACTTTTGATCACCGTTTTTTCGGCAAATTAGAAATACGTGAATGACCTAAATTATAGAAATAAATGTACTCTCCTTTATTAAAATTCTCTGCGATAATGGCGCACAACCTTTCAGATAGTGTGATTGTTCTAAGTGATCTGAGTGATTCAGAAGAGTCGGTCCCCGTTTTAAAAATTGCAGAAGTTAATAAAAAAGTTCGCGAAATTGACGTTCTGAGTGATTCGGGAGATTCTGTTTCATTTGTAGAAACTGCAGAAGTGAATAATAAGAATGTTCGTACGGTTGATACTGTGAGTGATTCTGGAGAATCGGTTTCGTTCGTAGAAACAGACTTTAATTACAAAAAAGCTCGTGAAATCGACGCTCTAAGTGACTCCAGTTTTGAATTTCCCGAAGTGAATTTTCATTATCATAAGGAAAGTGAGGAGAGTGAGAAAAAGCAGAAGAAAAACGATGGTGGTTCAGTTTTCAGTTCCTGTGGTGCCAACGTCTCTCCTGCTTACGATCTCGATGAACTAGACTCTGGATTTTCTGGATCAGGAAGTTCTTTTTCGAAGAGTTCACAGAACTCTGAGATTGACACTATATTGCAAAAATATGCGATCCTTAAAAGAGCAGAAAGTTCAGTTGAAAAGAAGAAAACAAAATCTCGAACGGCAGACAGTTCAGCTGAAAAGAAGAAAACAAAACCTCGAACACAGAAAGCATCGGATCCTGAAAAGGGGAGGTTAAATATTGAGAAATTACTCGAAAAAGAGAGAGTAAAAGCTGAACGGCAAAAGAAAAAAGACGAACAGGCTAAAGAAAAGGCTTTGAAGGCTTTAGCTAGTAAAAATTACAAAAAACTGAAGCCCGAGGAGTGTATAAAATCGATGAAAATCATAATCGATGAAGAGATTCAAAGTCGTCCCTACTTCGCAGACATTATGAAATCCTTACAGGAAGCTGAACTCTCATTTAACATCAGGTCGCAATTAATTCCCCAAAGCATCTCTTGGAAAAGACAGACTGAGGAAAATTATATGGATGAGAAAGGTGAAATTTGCACCAAAAAGGACTTGCGTGATGAAAATCAAATGATTATTGTTTGGAATTGGGATGAGGCTGTAGAGAAAATAGCAAACGGCACTTTTTGTAAATCTGTCGCGAGTATTTGTGATTTATTACCTCAGAAACGAATGACTCTAGTCATTTATGGAATAATCGACTATTTCTCTTATCATAAAAATCAGAAGGACAAGGCAGTCAGGAATGAAATCCTAGGGAATGAGAAAGCGAAAAAGAGTTATAGTAAGAATAGCAAACTGTTTGGAGCATCGCCGAAAATTTCGAGGAAGGATTTTGAATTGTGTTTAACTGAAGTGCAAATATTGAATAACTGTTCGAGCAGAATTGTGCAGTCTGCAGAAGAATTGGCTTTGGTAGTTCATCAATATAGCAAAGCTATTGCTGAGATTCCGTATAAAGAGGAGAAAAGAAGGAATATGGAAGATAAGGTCAGCTGGTATGCTGCAGGAGATAATAGAGATACGGTAAAGGTGGATAAGGATGGTAATGGATTGAAACGACTCTGGCAGCAGCAACTTTGTCAATTTAATTTGAGTAGTTTGGAAACATCTGAGGCAATATGCCAGGTGTATGGAAGTCCCTTACAATTGATAGAAGTAAGAATCAAATTTGATTTTAGTTATAGCATACGAGGGGTACATAACCTTTGCAATCATCTCGCCAATACTTTCGATTATATACTTTGAAATTATCATTTGAAATCGTCCAAATTACAGGGTTTCCAGTGACCTAGAAAATCTGGAAATATCCTGGATTTTTTGATGAAAACCTTGAATTATTTTTTCTGACCCTTTTTTTAATGAAATACGGAGAGTAATTTAAATATTTTAGTCTAGTATGAAAAAAATCGTAAATAACGAGATTTCTAGGCATTTTTTGTAGACTACCAATTATATTATAAATTGCAATGAACAGAATGAAATATTGTGAATAATTCTATACAATTTTTATTTCATCTCCGCTAATATAGAAGGTTAAAGTATACATTTTTAGTGATATTCAACTTACAAAATACTAAATATTTCAAAGATTTTTAAACATTTCTAGTGATTTTAAACATTTCACAAACATTTTAAAATCTTCAGAAGGATTTTGAACATTTTACAAAAATTTCACGGATTTCAAAGATTTAAAAAAGGCGTGTATATCAGGAAGGTAACAAGGCATTTTAGGCAATATGAAAATATTTCACGAAGATTTCAAATAGTTCAACGATTTCAACAAAAAAAAATTTTTTTTTAATTTCAAAAAAACTTGATAAAGATTTCACCAAATTTTGCCAAGAATTTCAAACATTTTATAAAGATTGCAAGGATTTCCAAGATTAACAAAAAGCGTATACAACCAGATTTCAAAGATTTTGAACATTTGCGAAGATTTCAAAACTTTCAGCAGATTTTGAAGATTTAACAAGGGTATCGTAAAAAAGACGTCTAAGATTCTAAAAAATTTTACACAGATTAAAAAAAGTGTAATGATTTTCAATGAATACACAAGATTTCAGAAACACATAAAAAAGAATTCAAAGATTTCACAAAAATTTCTTTAAAATTCCAAAATAATACAAGAATTCCAAAGATTTCAAACACAGTAAACGATATTTTAAACTATTTCAAATATTTAAATTATTCCGAACGAATACGAAAGATTTCACAAATAGTTCAAAAATATTTTTTGACCGGGAATCTTAAAAATGTTTAGAAGAAAAATGTATCCAATAGCTTGCTAGACTTTTGTTTATAATAAGTTATATTTGAACCTTTTGTTTGAATGTTAAGTTAAATTTGAAGATTCACAAATCAAAGGTCAAGTTTTTAATTCTTAATTTTCCAACTTAAAAGACATTGCTGATGTAAAACATCAAAATTACAGATTGTTTCATTGCAAAATTTAAATTTTTTGTTTTTATTTAATTTTTAACCCTATATGCTTTCTCTTTTAGCTTACCAAATTTGAAATGCAACCATTAACAATGTGTTAAAAGTGGTGCAGTTGTTTCATCTTTAGAGCGTTCAAGTTTACGTTTTTAAGGTTAAGGGATTCTTTACAAATTTCGAAAGAGTTCAGTTTCAAACATTTATAATTTTTTTTTTGAAATACGGTGAAGTTTTCACAGTTTTTTCACATATATTTTTTAATTTCTTTAATTCTGAACTTTATACTAAACATGTTTAATTACATATAGCTTGTTAAACATTTTGTACTTTCAAATTCTTCCATTTTGAACGATTCAATTCAAAACTATATCAATGAAGAATGTAAAATTAGGAATTGATTAATTTTGGAGATTGCTAATTTGAAAATATTAAATTTTAAAGCATTCACATTTTTTAACTTTCATTTCAATTTTGAGTTCATCATTTGACATCGAAATTAAAAGGTATTTGCCCCTAGATGAAATATCTTGAACTTAATTTTTTATATTCCATTTTATACGAAGACAAATTTTTTCACGATTAAAAAAACATTAAAAATTACTTCAGAATGATGGATGTTTTAAAATGAAATATTGTTCAATCAGGTTCTCTTGTTTATTTTTTGGAAACGAGCATTTAATTCTCTTCTTCGTCATTCGTTTTTTGAAAAAAATCCTTATTAGAATTGGAAATTAACTTGAAACTGTAAAAAGTTGACTTACTTTTTCTGATTGTATGCAAAAGACATTCTGTCATTTTTAAGAATTATATTTTGTATTGCATTGTTTTGAAATTAGTGGACACTATTTCTAATTACTTTACTTAAAACTAACTTTAAATACTTATTCAATTTAAAAAAACAAAAAATTTTAATTTTCAATACTTACATAAATACATACCTAAAAAGAAAAAACCTTTCCACATTATATTAGTTGAATTTTGCTTTTAGGCTTATATGAAATGCACTCCTGCCGATGGAGAAATGCTCCTAAAAGATGTACCCGTGAGTATAAAAAGTTCGAATTTTTTTATATAATAAAAAACACGAAAAAAGTCAAATATTTAATTTAATATCATATTAAAATAGATCAGAAGAGCAGCAGGACCTGTGACGACACTTCGGAAAATTGGTCCCGAACTTAGTAAAAAAGTATACACAATGTTTACATCCGAGGACGGAGATGTTTTATTAAATAATGATTGATTTAGAATAATTTTAAGCACTTACTGTTTAATCAACTGGTCTTTTATACTCAATATTTGAGCATTGGCATGGCTGTGGAATAAAAAATTAATCTTGCCCTGTACACATGAAACAATTTCTACTACATCTTTATTTCGAAACTGATTTTTAATTGGCCATTTTTACATTTAACCACACAATTTTTTACTGAATGAAAGAATCCAGATGGTAAAGTATGCAATTTGTGTATATATTTTTCGAATAAAATTTGCCATAAGAAACAAATTAGTCAGGTTTTTTTTAAAGCCAAGGAATTTTTTGAAGAGCCTGCTCAATTTTTTTTTAAATTGTAAAATAAAATAATGTTTTCGATTTATTAAAATTGCTTTATATTATTTGATTTAACTATTGTTTTGTAAATTAGTTTTGTTCTTGATTGGAGATTAATTTTTCAACTACAAATTGATCTAATTCTATTTAGGGTTGAAAAATTCTATTTTTTAGTTAAAAATTCAGCTATTTCGTTTAAAATTCTTAATTTTTGGTAGTAAATGAATCTTCTTGGTTGAAAATTCATTGTTTTGCCTAAAAATTCATCAGTTTGGAAGACATTCGTTCTCTCTCTTGACTGAAGTCTTTCTTAGTTGAAAATTCAAATCCTGTTTGGAATTCGTCTCTGGTTAATTTACACTGTTTTATATTTTAAATAAAAATATTTTTTGGTTTAAAATTGACCTGCTAAGTTAAAAGTTGAACTATTTTGTTAAGTATAAATTGTTTTGGCTCGCAACTCACCAGTTTAACTGCAAATTTATCTCTTTAGATGAAATGTTAACTATTTTATTTAAAATTCGTTAATTTTTTTCTTTGAAATGTTTTTTCTAACTGAAAATTTAACTATTTTATTGAAAATCAGTTTTTTTGTTAAAAATTAATATTTTTATGCTAAAAATTTTAACTAAACCAATAAAAAATTCCATATTTTTAGTTGAAAATTCATCTCTTTGGTTGAAAATAAATTTTTTCTCCTGAAAATTCAAATATTTAATTTTTTGCTGCAAATTAGTCCTTTCTTTTTTGGTAGATAATTGATTTTTAAACTGAAAATTAAACTTCCATTTTTCGCACAAAAAATTATCTCTGTTAGTTGAAAATTACACTATTTAGTTGAAAATTGATGTATTTTGTGTGAAATTTGTCTTTTTTGGTTAAAAACTCAACTATTTGGTTGAAAATTTAGCAATCTTTTTACAATGCAATATTTTTACTTGAAATTTTAGGAATTTGAAGCATTTTAAATTAAATTTAATATAGTACCCACATTAATTTTACCTAAAAGCATATATATTTATAAGTATTATATATTCCCAAATTATTCTAAATCAAAAATATGAATTAAAATCCTAGAAACTTTTACTCTTAAAAAATTACTTATCTTTTACTGAAGTTACTTTCTCAAATGAAAAAAACAATGATTTAATTTTACATGTAAATAGTATTATTTGTATGCATTTAGATATTGACAAGGGGGAAAAAAATGTCTAAAAAACTCGCAAAACTGTATACATACATATTCAGTCGATTGTTTAAAAAAGTCTTAAAACTAAGAAAGTTTAAATTCAGCCACTTGAAATTGACAAATTTTATTCTAAATCTTAATAGATTAGAGGAAACATCGCTAGAATTAAGATCACAAATAAAAGAAAAATAATTTAATTTAATTTATAAACACGTATAGTGCCTTCACTATTAATTGAATTAAATTAATAATTTTACATATATTAGGATTGTTAATGAATGATTATCCACTGTATATAGGTTCCCCCTACTGTTACAAGTTTTCAGTATTAAAAAATAAAAAATTTAATAAGTTATAGTTTTCGAAATTAAAGAACTAAAGTATTTGAAATGATTATTTTGATAAGTTCCTTAACGAAATTTTAAGCTGAAAGTGGAATATTGAATTTCAAATTAAAATCACAAAGCATCATGGAAATAATAATTTATTTTTATTACTTCTACACTGAGACTGACATGTAAATTACATTATTACAAGGCTGTGATTCAATACATAGTGTATATTCGCAGATATTGAGCATTAGCAAAACCAAAGAATAATAAAAATCAATGCATCAGTAGATATACGTACATAAATTAAAACTAGTTTCGTTCAGAAATTTGATTGAAATTTCACTGTTAAAAAATAGGTGTAATTTGATATTGAACCTGATAATATACTGATTACCTAAATTTATAAGGAGTGCTTATAAACAGTTGAAAAATATACAACTTTGATATTGTATTTTTACATGTTCAGTTTTCATTTACAGTTCCCTGATTTTATTTAAATTGCTATAACGTATATTGGTATAAATAACTTATTCACCTTTACATCAACTGATTTATAATATGTAGATATAAATTCAGTCTCTAATAATAACGGTTTTGACTTAACTTTACACTTTCGTGACAACTTTGAAATAGAAACCTGAGTTTTATAAAGGCTGTGACGTAAAAGTTGGAAAAATCTCTATGGAAGAATGGCAAATCTTCCTAAATTGTAAATACTTCTTAAAGATTAGTTTAAAATTAATTTTTTATTTAAAAAATAAAACGCCTTTGGAAGAGGGAAGAGAGCTTTTACATGTTGTCACCAAAAATCGTATGACTATAATATTTACAGACTTTTTAAAATTGTGAAGCTTTTTAAATATTAACTTTTTGACAAACTGCCTCACGAGTTTTCTTACGCTCTACGCTTATAAATTAAATGCAACACAACAAAAAATTTCAACTAAATAAATTGAACACAGTACTATGACGTATTTGTACAAACACATCTTGCCTAAATTAAAAAAATACATAGGTTTTTCTCTCGATGCAAAAATCAATTTTTCAATCTTCTAACTTTACTCTCAAACACAAAAAAAACACTAGACCAAAATCTAATGATCCTAACAATTTCAGTCTTACGCATATGGCCTTTTTACAGTAGTCCTGCTACAATTTCATTTTTTTACCACAGTGTCTTTTTTAAATTGATTAAATAATACGTTAGAGATAACATTTTTGTAATGGATGAAAAACAATGGTTTAAATTAAATTTGGATTGTTTGACAATTTTCAAAGCTCATCTCGAGTCATCCAAAATCTCTAGAAAAATGTTCCAATGAGAAATAATACTTGTCACTTCTTCTCTATCAGATGTGATGCAATTCCGAATAATAAAAATCACCTTGACTCTCTTCTTGCTGAATTCTATTTTCATTCAGCCTCTCCTTTGTAGACAAGATATCAACTTTCGGTAAATCAGTAACTTTTCTCTCAATAATATTGGCCTTAATAGCCTCTTCAATTTCGAGCAGTTCCTCCTCGTAACTCTCCAACATTTTCGGCACGATTTGCGCGTATCGATGCTCGCTTTTATCCGCACTGAATATTCTTGGAACAGGAGCTTTCTGATTATTTTTCGTCAAAATCACCGGTTCGCCTTTATCTTTGTGACTAGTGCTTGGCAAAGAATTTCTCTTGGCTAGAATAATTTTGGTATATTTAATTGTAGGCTGGGTCCCGCGAATGGAATTTTGCATCGAAATATTAGGTCGACTTGTTATGATTGGATTTTGAGATCTTGGATGTAGGAGAACGTGATTCATATTCTGATTGGGAAGACTTGGACGCAAAATCGCCTGTCTCGGAGGATTGATAAATTTCCCAGGAGGTTGGCACTTGTCCTGTTTGTTACTGATCAAAACGACCTTCGTAGGTCCCAATTTCGGATTTCTTTGAGGGAGAGGATTTTCAGGAACTTGTGGCAAAGGAGGCGCTTTTTCAATTGAGTTTATACTTTCACCATCTTTGGCAAATATTATCGGAATGTCCAAAATGTTTCCCAGCTCGTCGTTTATGTAATTTTTGGCTGGGGACTGTCGTCTTGGCCGCTGAGCTCTTGGAAAATTATTGACGGTTATCTTCGGGATTATCTTCACTGGCTTTTCGGAAGGCTTTATCCTGCTGGAAAAAGGCAGGATGGTCACCGAATTCTGATAAGAGTTTGACGAGTTTCGCGAGTTTCGAGAATTGTCCAGCATGGCTAGGTTGTTGCTCTTGGAGGAGTAGATTTTACTGGACTGGCTCATGTGATGAGAAATTGGTTGGTGATTTACTGATTGATGAAAGGACATGTCTTTTGATGTTGTGGGACTCGTTGGCAGATGATCGTTCATCTTTGCTGGTCCCGAGATGTCCGCCACTATAAAATATAGACATCTCTCAAAAAGTGTTCAGTTAAAGAACATTTTCGAGCTTTTGATTTCAAAGCCACAGTGGCTTCTTTTTATCCAATCTAAATATATCCTTGTCTGATAATCTTAAAATTAGATTAGGAAAAGTTCCCATAACGACCAAATTTTGAAGACAGGTTCAGTTGTTCCTTCGGATTTGAACAAAATTTTGTACGTTTTTGTTGCAAAACCACTGTGACCTTCAACCCAAAACATCGAAGATGAGATTGTGTTTAAGGAGAGATTAGAGCCACAGTCGGATGTAAGAACCTTGTTTGACACTTTTCTGATGGAGCAGATTTAGAGATGCAAAAAGGGTTGGATGCCTTTCTCTATTTAACGTTAAATTAATCAATTGTGTTTAATAGGATTTGGGAAAAGGAATTGAAAAAAATCTGAAGTACAAGAAAAAGTTTTATTTAACATAAAATATAAGATCAGGATCGTGTATTTACAGATCTCCTATTTTCCAATAAACGCAATTTCTTTTTCTAAGCTCACAATAGTGATTGTCGTAAAAAATTATTTACAAACGCTCTCTCCATAGTTAATTACTGTATGCATATCTATACATATATATATTATTTTAAATCCGTAGTAAATACTGAGAAATTGCCAATTGGCTATCAAATTCTGTGAAAATTGTAATACATCCATTGCAAATCTTCCATGCTGACAAAAACAACTAACTCACTGAATCGGCGTAAAGTATTATCTCTCTAAAATTAGAATTAAAATACAAACTGAACTCTTTCTTTTTCAGTATAATTTTCAAAAACGAAAATACTACTAATAATAATCGACAAAAAATAATACAAAAATATTGACACCATTTTAAGAACTTATTTGATGAAACTGAATAATTAATTTCAGGTTTGATATTAAGATATCAATCATTTATACATATTTCTCGCATAACGTTCTGCGCTTCATTGAAAAGTAAAACCGAAGCCGACAAAAAATAAATAAAAATCTATTGATATGACTCACTCAAAATCTTAAATGACATATAAAAAATGTACAAATATATACAATCCTTTCATATTTTCTCGAGACGTGCAACGATTTTGCAAAAAATTCTAGTAAATACAAAAAATGGTATAGTTTTCAAAACCTAGTACAGCTTCCTAATCATCGTTTATGCAATAAATTGTTAGATATAAATGCTCTACCTTTTGAAGGTGTCAGTGGTGTGGCGGATGTTGTTGGTGTTACGGTGACGCTGGGCGTTAATAGAACACTAGATGTAATTGCTCTTCCTATTCCACTGAGTGCATGCTTGCCACTTTGTAGAAGAGCTGTTAAAGTTCCACTTGTACTGGAAGGAGACTTCATGTGTGTCGCTGTAAATCAATACGATCAATTGAATTTTTCTTGTTTTAAACGCATACTTTCGGTTTCAGATTTGATGAAGAAAATGTATTTACCTTGAGTTGGAGAAGCGTTAGGTTTGATCTGGCTTCCTCCTATATTGCAAGAGTATTATTAATATAAAGCTTTTCAACTTTGCAAACTTTTAAATGTTAAACTTATATTTCGTCCTCTTTAGGAAGTTGAATCTCCCGAGAAACTTTTGATTGGTTAATATTATATTTTTACGCATAGACAGATTTGTACGATTGCATTAGAGCGTCCTATTTTCAATTAAGAAGCCGTCCATAAAATACGTTACCAATTTTGTTTCAGATGCCTCGAAAATGCTTTGAGGCTTTTATAATAAATCAGGTATAAATTAAAATCTTAAACTATGAGATTTCACAGCTCAAAATACTCTCAAAATATGGAAAATTAGGATTTTTCACGGAAATAGGGAAATAAATTGGTTTAATTAAATTTAATGTAGATACTACATTAAATTCAATATGAATTGCTTTCAATTCCTGAAATTTTAAATAGAAATATATTGCATTTTTAACAAAATAGTTGAATTCTCAACAAAAAAAGATGAATCTTCAACAAAAACAAAAAACGAGTTTTCAACACAAATTAATAATAAAAAAATAGTTTAATGTTCAATAAAATAATTAAATTTTCAACAAAACATTTGAATTTTTAAACAAAGCGCTAAATTTTCAACCTAAATTAAAACTTAAGTTTTCAAGCTAAAAAGACGATGTTTTAGAAAACAGTTAACTTTGAATTGAAAAGGATAAATCTCAATAATGAAGTTAATTTTCAGTTAATAAATTAAATAAATAAATAAATTTAAATTTAAAAAAAATAGTTGAATTTTTAAGCCAGAAAGGCGAATGATCTACCAAACTTTTTAAATTGCAACCCGAAAATATTATTTTTTGTCAAAAAAGTTCAATTTCTGCCAAATATTAAAATTTTAAACAAACATTAATTTTTAACCTAATAGTTGAATTTTATACCAAAGACATGAGTTTAGGGAAAAGTTAATTTCCAACCAAGAGTTGAAGTTTAAACTAAAATGATGAATATTTAACGAAAAAGAATATGGATTTTTCCTAAAGTAGTTGATTTTTCAGCCTAAAAATATAAATTCACACCAAAACATGTAATAGTTGTTATTGTATTTTAATTTGAAATAAAAAATAGTCAAGTTAAACCAAAAAAGTATCATTTTCAACCAAATAGTTACATCTTCAACCGGAGATCAGTTTTCAACTAAAATGATAAATCCTTTAAAAAATTATTTTCGACCACGGAGTTCAACATTTAACAAAAGTGTAATTTAAAAAAATTAAGCTGATTTATTAACCAAGATTAATTTTCTACAAAAAAGACTTTTAAAGTAGAAAAGATACATTTTCAAACAAATAGTGGAATTTCTAACTAAAAAACATAAATTTTCAAACCAAAAAAAAATTTAAAAAGCAGTTTAACTTTCATCCAAGTTTATATTTTTGACCAAAAAACATTAATATTGTAACAAAATAGTTGCATTTTCAACAAAATAATTAAATCTGCAACCAAATAATAGAATTTTTAACCAAATACGACGAATTTGAACAAAAAAAGATGAATTCCGAACCAAAAATATAAGAGTAGACTTTTCAAACAAAAAGAATAAAAAACTTTTAATCAAAAGTACTTGGATTTTCTTATTAGTTTCTATTAATCCTATTCGCATTTAATCGAGAAAAAACCCGAGAAAAGGGGGGATTTCTTGAAAACAGGGGAAAAAGGAATTCTTTAAAAAAGGGAAGTGAAAAAAAGTGGGGAATACGAGAAAGAGTATCAAGCCTGAATTATGTAAGTGATTTTCAAACAGGCCATATTTCCCAAAAATCACAAACCTTGTTAAGATTTATCATCTCCCTTCCACTAAATTGACACCGTAGTTTATGAACGGCACTTAAGCGCACTACGAATATCAGAATTAATTTGTAAAAATGGCATATTTCGATAATTCAGTTAAACTTGGCTTAATGACTTCTTCTACAAAGTATTGGTTTTAAAATCATCGACAGAGAACACCAAACAATGTTAAATTTCTTACCTGCCACTGGAATATTCTTCATCTTCCCCACATTCGGATTCCCCATGTGGATCATTCTTGGAGCTTTCTGAAAAGCAGCAGGAGATTTCGGTATATTCGTCTTTGTTGTGCCTGGCGAACTCTGACCCGCACTGGCAGGACTGAATCGTATTGGACCGACAGGAGCCAAGCTTGCCAGAGAACCAATGTTCAACGTTATCCCACCGTTTCCGCTATTCACGCTCTGCTACAAAAATTTTCATATCGTTATTGAAATCTCGCTAAAGGAATTCAAGGGTCGTTGTCAAAAAGTTGAGAATTTTGAGTCCTTATGATTTTTTTTTTCTATTTCTCTTCTAAGGAGACGCACTCAAATTACGTAAACAGGGTGTCTAGCGATTCTTAGAAACAAAATTCAAGGTCTTTTCCAGGTTTTCCAGGTCAAGAAATCAAAATTTTCACGGTTTCCTTTTTTTTTTACATCAAATAATGAAATAAACGTTTGTTATACATGTAAAAAATAAACCATTTCTTTTTTTTAAGTGCCAAAAATTTATAAAGAAAGCCGAATCGTAAATAAATAAATTCTTAATTTTTTGCGAACATGAGTCGTCTTTGTGGAATCTTTAGAAATATTTTTAAATCGTTGTAATGTCTTTCAAATCATTGCAATCTTTTGGAATCTTTGTGAAGCATTATAAACCTTAGTAAAAGCTTGAAGTTTCGGTGAAATCTTTGAGAAATCTTTTGGCATTTTTCAAAGCTTTAAAATTCTTGAAATCTTTGTGAACTCTTTCTTTCATCTTTGTTTGCGAAATCTGTTGTGTTTGTTTAAAATCATTCAGTCTTTTGAAACCTTCTCAAATGTGTTGAAATCCTTATGAATTTTTTAAAGAAATTGTGAAATCTTCTCGAAGTCTTTTGTATTCGTTGGAAATCACTGGGATATTTGAAATATTTGTAAAATCGGTATGAAATTTGTTGTAATAGTTTTAAATCACTGGAATACTTGTAATCTTTGTTAAATCTTTTTAAATCTTATCAAAAATTTTGTTATCGTTTAAAATATTTTAAATGTTTTTAAATGTTTGAAATATGTTGTACTGTACCCTTGTTGAAATATTTGAAGTCCTTGAAATCTACGAAAACTTTGTGAATTTTTTTTTAATCTTTCTAAAATCTTGGAAATTTATTCGAAAATGTTTCTTTAATCATTGTTCGTGAAATCTTTTCTGTTCGTACGAAATTATGAAAATCTTCTAAAATTTATTGAAACCTCTTGAAATCATTGAATATCTTTTAAATGTTTTGAAATACCATTGAAATCTGGTGTACTGTACCCTTATTGGAATCTTTGAAATTCTTGAAATTTTTTGAAAACCTTAAGAATTCTTTAAAATATTTGAGAAATCTTTTTATAATCGTTTGAAATCTTCTCGAACATTTTTAAATCGTTTAAAATCTTTGAAATGGTTTGAAACCTAGTGTACTGCACCCTTGCTGAAATCTTTGAAATTCTCGTATTATTTTGAAATCTTTATGAATGTTTTATAAAATCTTTCAAACTTTTGTGAAATCTTTTAACATCTCCTAAAAATTTTTGAAGTTATTTAAAATCTTTGAAATGTTGTGAAGTCTTTCAAATCTTTTGAAAAATTTAAAATCTTTGTGCAATGTTCGAAATCTTTGCGAATTCGTTGGAATTAATTAAATTATTACAAATCTTAGTAAAATCTTCTGATATCTCCTAAAAACTGTTGAAATTGTTTAAAATCTTTGAAACGTTTTGAAATCTTAGAAATGTGGTTTAATATACTCCTTTTAAAATCTTCAAACTCTTTTTTAAGTTTTAAAATCGTTGTGAAATCTTCGAAGTCTTTGAGGAATTTTTGTGAGAATTTTTTAATCTACTGTACACGTCTTTTTCGAATGTTTGAAATCCTTGAAATCTTTGTGAAATATTTTCAAATGTTTATAAAATCTTTCTTGAATCTTTGTTTGGAAAATCTTTTGTATTCGTTGGTCTTTGAATTATTTGAAATATTTTGAAATCTTCTAAAATGTTTTAAAACCTCCTGAAATCCTTTCAAATCTTTGAAATCTGGTGTTCTGTACCCTTTTGCAAATCTTTGAAATCCTTTAAGTCTTTAAAGTTTTAAAATGATTGTGAAATTGCTGTGAAATCTTCATTGAAATCTGGCGTGCGCGCCTTTTTTAAATCGTTAAACATTCTTTAAATCTTTAGAAATATTTTGTAACCTTTTGAAATATGTTGTACACTCAAAAACTGAGTGGTCAATCCCTTGAAAAATCCATTGTATGGTCATGGCTTATTCTAATTCTGAAACTGAATTAACATCGAAATTTTAAACTAATAATTTTTATAATATCTAAGTTGAACACCTCAACAAAAAAAGACTTGAAATATCTTTATTTATTATGTAATAAACAAAAGATAAATTATATCTTGACGAATAAAAAAATTGTCAGCAACAAGATTTTTTCTAAATGAGATATTTCTTTCATAATAGGCTAAACGATTTAAATTACTCCTCGCATTTCGATAAATTTACTGTTTTAATAGAAAGAAAAAAATGAATAATTAAAATTCAAGGTTTTCGTGAAAAAATCAAAGAGATTTCCAGGTTTTCAGGGTTTAAAAAAAATTCAAGGAGAGTTCAAGGTTTTCAAGGTCACATTTTAATCTTGTAATACTTTTAACATAGAACATTTTATAAACGAAAAAAAAAACAGTATTTCAGATAGAAATGTAAAATGTCCAATTTTGAAACTTATTTTAAACAAAAAAATGTCTGTACTACTATAAAAGATAGCTTTTTAATAAAATACTTAAATTTTCTACCTAAAAAGATAAATTCCTAACAAAAAAGTATCACAGTTTATATTTCAATAAGAACCATGGAATTTACACCCAAGAAAATAATTCTAAAACAAAAATACACAAATTTTCAACAAATAAAGCTTTTTTGCTTAAGAAAAAATTAAAGTTCACCTAAATTGTTGAACCTTCTAGTCAAAAGACTAATTTTCTCTATAAAAATTGAATTAAAAAAAATGACTTCAGCAAAAAAAATAATAAGTTTCCACAAAGCTGATGTATTTTACCCAATAAAAAATAAAATTTCAAACAAAGAATCTTTTTTTTTTTGCCAAACAAGGAGAATTTTCAACTAAAAGAGATCAATCTTTAAAAAAATTGGAAAAGTTACATTTTCAGTTAAAAAGTTAATTTTAAAACAAAAAAGGCTTTCCCACTTAACAGCTAAAATTTCAACCAAAAACATCAACTTAAAAAAAAGACATTCTTAACAATGTAGTTTAACTTTTACCCAAGCAGTTGAATTTTCAATTTTAAAAAATTATTCTAAAAATTTAAAATTTAAACTTTCAACGAAAGTGATGAATTTTAAACTAAAAATATAAATCTTAAAAAAAAATGATTTCTTAAAAAAGTGACTCAACCAAATCTTTCGAACATAATAGTTGAATACTCAAGCAAAGAGGAATTTGTAACCAAAAAGAACCATTTTCAATAAAAAGAAATGAAATTTCTACTAAAACATATGAATTTTTAAATACCTAAGATAAATTTTCGTTGAATTTTGTATTAAAAAAAGATTTCAGTTGAGTTTTCACGATCAAAATATGAAGTTTTAAACAAGAAATAAGGTTTTACAAAAAAAAATTGATTTTTTAATTCAAAAAGACGAATTTTTAACCAAAAAGGGAACACATTTTAACAAAATTGTTCAATTCGCTACCAAATAGTTGCATTTTCAAACAAAAAAATGTGTAATTTATCTTAAAACAGATGAATTTGTAATTTTAATTTCTACGAAATAATTTAATTTGATAAAAAAAACTAGAATTTTCAACCAAAAGTATGACTTTTTAACAAAGCAGTTTAATTTTCAACTAAACAGTTTCATTTTTATCCAAAAAATATTAAATTTCTCTTAAAACAAATGAATTTGTAATTTATAACATATCATTTTCCACAAGTTGTATTTTCATCCAGAAAAGATTTCTGTTCTCTTTTTAACACCAACATATAAAATTAAAGCAAAAAGTAAATTTTCTATGAATAGTAAAAGTTTCAATCAAAACGTGTCATTTTTCAAAAAGGTTTTTGAATTTTCAACCAAACGGTTGCATTTTTATCCAAAAAAGGTGTAATTTCTGATAAAACAGGTGAATTTTAAGATCAAAAAGAAAAACTTAAAAAAAAAAGACTTAAATTCTTAACCAAACAGTTGCATTTTTATCCAGAAAAGATGTAATTTCTGCTCAAGCAGGTGAATTTTAAGAACAAAAGAAAAACGTTAAACAAAAAAGGGTTGAATTTTCAACCGAACTTTTGCATTTTTTATTCGAGAAAGATAAAATCTCTTATAAAACAGATGAATTAAAAAAAAACTTGAAAAAATAGTTCAATTTTCATCCAAAGAAGATTCCAGTTTACTTTCTAACATCAAAATAAGAATTATAAATAATAAGTTAATTTTCCGCTCAGTAGTCGAATTTTTAACCAAAAAATATGACTTTACAAAATTATAAAATTTCCAATCAAACAGTTGCATTTTTGAATTGAGTTGAATTTTGATCCAAAAAGATTTCAATTGACTTTTCAACACAAAAATACGATTTTTAAACGAAAAGTAAATTTTCTAGGAAATAGTTGAATTTTCAGGAAAACAGTTGCACTTTTATCCAAAAAGAATATTTTTATCCAAAAAAGAGAGAATATGTTTTATTAAAAAAGATGAACTTTTAAATCAAATAGACAAATTTTCATCCAAAAAAGAGTTCAGTTAACTTATCAGTAACAAAACATGAATTTTAAACAAAAGGTTAATGTTCTACGAAAAGATTGGAATTTTTAAACCAAAAAGACGAATTTTTAACAAAACAGTTGAATTTGAAAACAAAAAATTGTCTTAAGGAAAATTGTTAATTTTCCAACCAAATAATACAAATATATAACTAAAAAGATAATCTTCAGGAGAGTTTTTGCGAATTTTCAAAAACGACGTACATGAGTGACGGTCCCCTTACAATAACAAATCGTAACAAAATGTATCGACCCCAACCCCCTTGAGCTATTACGTAATTTACATACGGTCCCTAAAATAAATTCAATATTCTCAACTTTCTGGCTATAACCCTAAACATGATCTCGCGTCGAGATGAACTATTTTTCTTACTTGAGCCATGAGTCTAGGGGAGATAACAGTTTCCGAGAAGTTCATCTTCTGACTGTTGACCACTCGAGGTTTCCGCTTCGGTCCCGGCGTCAGATTCGCACTGCTTCCACTCATGATCATATTTGTCGTCAAGGTTCCTGCACGCGACACAGAAGTGGAAGGTACACTTTGACCAATCGAAGCAGCGCTCATAACTGGTGTACCTGGTCTCGATTTCTTAACGTTTGGCGAATTCGGCTCGCTTTCCACCGAACTGCTCGTCGAATTCCGCCTCTTTCGACATTCCTTCTTGATACGCGCATCCAGATTCGGTAGCGTGACTGGCCTCAAGGGTAAGGGATGTGGCTGCAGAAGAATGCTGCCGACAAAGTCGCCAATCTCGTCCAAGATACATCTATCTACCATGCTCTGCGTGATGCCTTCCGAAAGTTTCTTAGCGGTGGAAATTCGCAGATGATCGTCTGCAGTTCCCACAACAACGAGGCTCGTTTCGACCAACATTTTCTCTCGAAGGTCTTCCAAGTCGTCGGGTCTCACGAGTGTCGAGTTCTGTCCAATCACGAACATCACGGGACATCGAATATCCATGAGTGTGTCATCCGGCGATCCTCTTTTGCCCTCCACAGTATTGAAGGGAAACCCTAGACAAATAACTGCTGTCACATGCTCCATCTGCGCGACCTGTTGATCATTTTTGGACATTATTCTAGTGTCGGAGTGAATGGATTAAAGTCATTAAGGGTAAATGGTAGTCTTCTGACGCAATCAAAATTTGACCTTGTAATATTAATTTTGTCCGCCTTTTTTTCTTAAACTAAATAAGTTAGTATATCGAAATTTTGGCAGAAGGAAGAAAATATATGAGCCGACATTGGTTGGGTCCCTTAGAGTAATTATTTTGTAAGGAAAAGCAGTACTTTTAAGTTTTCCGTGACTGCCTTGTAGCAGACGAAGCGACGGGAAAATTTGGAGTTGGAAAAAGCCCCTAGCGCCGCCACCTTCCTTTTGTGAAAAAGTTGCAACTTGTTAGATAGTTCAACTCAGATCGACAGGTGTGAATAGTCAGTCGGTAACACGGTTTCATTGTAAAATTATTCACTTAAGGGCATGTGACAGAGCTAAATACCTATATTAGCGACCTCACTTTATCAGCTCATTGAATATTTTTTTGAACCTAAGAACTTTTTTTGCAAATAAAATATCGAGCTGAAACTTTGGAAAATGTATTAGAGTACAATAAAGTACGTTTAGGTACTGCATTTTGGTAGGAACATCACTGAAATTTATTTTATCTTTTTTCTGAACCTCGACATTTTTTGAACGTTCGAACTTTTTTTATACATAAAATATCGGTCTCAAACTTTGAGATATGCAAGAGACAAAAGAAAACTACGTTTAAGTATAAATCTTAATAATAAAAGATGTAAAAAAAATATATTTCAACTATCAATTCCATCGGCATCAGCCGGCAACGTTGTACACAAAAATTTGAACCCTGGCGGCCACTAGACGAGGCTCTAGAGGGTTCGTATTTTCGTGTATAACGTTACAGGCTGATGCCGATGGAATTGATAGTTGAAATTCTTTTTTTACATCTTTTATTATTAAGGTTTGTACTTAAACGTAGTTTTCTTTCGTCTCTTGCATTTTTCAAAGTTTGAGACCGATATTTTATGTATAAAAAAAGTTTGAACGTTCAAAAAATGCCGAGGTTCAGAAAAAAAGATGAAATAATTTTCAGTGAAGTTCCTACCAAAATGCAGTACCTAAACGTACTTTATTGTACTCTATTACATTTTCCAAAGTTTCAGCTCGATATTTTATTCACAAAAAAAGTTCTTAGGTTCAAAAAAACATTCAGTGAACTGAAAAAGTTAGGTCGGTAATATAGGTATTTAGCTGTGTTACGTGGCCTTAAAGAAATAATTCTTATAAAATATTTAACTGGAATACTTGAAAAGTTTAACCAATAAGAAAATATTTTGAACAAGGCGATTAACTTTCAAAGAAAAACATCATGTTCTACAAAAAAATAGATTTTTTTTTTAAATATGTGAATTTTAAACGGAACAGTTGAATTTTCAATTGCAAGAGGCACTTTTTCAGCCAAATTGTCGTATATTGAAACCAAAGTATTACTATTCTACAAAGAAGATTTTTCAAAAAATACATTAATAATTTGCAACCAAACTAATGAATTTCCAAGTGAAATGATAAAACCTCAACTAGAATCATTTAATTTGAAATTTAAAAAAATAGTTTAAAACTAAAACAATTGATCTTCAAATGAAATAGTTAAACTATCAACGAATTCGACGAATTTTGAAATAAAAAAAGCTCATTTTTAAACCAAAAATTGAATTATTACATTTTCAGTAAAAAAAAAAGAATGTTTGACCAAGCAAATGAATTTTTTACTAAAATTATAGAATATTCAGCCGGAATAGTATTTCCATTTTTAGTTGAAAAAAAATATTTTATACAAAAAAAAATTTCAATAAAATAGATCATTTTTAAGCAAAGAAATGAATTTTTAATATAAATGATGAATCTTCAATAAAAACATTAGTTTTGATGAAGAGCTTATTTTTCAACCAAGCAAATTTATTTATAACATAAAAGATGAATTTTTATGAAACTTAATTTCGTTTTTTTTTAACTGAAAATTTAACCGTTCCACTTTGAGAGGGAAATTAACATTTCTATTGCAAAATTTAACAAGTTGGATATATATTTGTCTTTTTTAATCGAAAACTAATTTATTTAGTTCAAAATTCATGTATTTTGTGTAAAAAAACCGACTTTTTGTTAGAAAATCGACTTTTTAAATCTAAAACCTACTTGTTTTGTTTGAAAATGATTTTTTTCTTTGAAAGTTAATCTCATTGTTTCAAAATTCTTCTTTCCGGTTGGTAATTCAAGTATGCCAGTTAAATATTCATCATTTTAAATAAAAATTTATCTTTTATGTTACAAATAAATTTTCTTAGTTGAAAAAAAAACTCATTTAATAAAAATTAATTTTTTTATTGAAGATTCATTATTTATATTAGAAATTCATTTCTTTGCTTTAAAAAATGAGCTATTTTATTGAAAATTTGTTTCTTTTTTTGTAAAAAATATTTTTTTTATGATTAAAAATGAAAATACTATTTAAGTTAAAATTCCATAATTTTAATAAAAAATGCATTTTTTTGGTTAAACATTCTTTTTTTTGTTTTTGACTGAAAATGTAATTATTCAATTTTTGGTTGAAAAATTATCTTTTTTATTTCAAAATTCGTCGAATTCGTTGAAAGTTTAAATATTTCATTTAAAGATTCATTGTTTCAGTTTAAAACTAATTTTTTTATTTTAAATGTAATTATTCTAGTTTAGGAATCGACAATTTGGCTGAAAAATTGCCTCTTTTAATTGAAAATTCAACTTTTTCGTTTGAAATTTAAGTATTTAAAAAAAATCTTTTTTTTTTGTAGAACATGATGTTTTTCTTTGAAAGTTAATATCCTCGTTTACAAATTTTTCTTCTTGATTAAAAATTTCAAGTATTCCAGTTAAATATTTTTTAATAAGTGAACTATCTAACAAGTTGCGTCTTTTTCACAAAAAGAAGGTGGCGGCGCTAGGGGCTTTTTCCAACTCCAAACTTTTTCGTCGTTTCGTCTGTTACAAGGCAGTCACGGAAAACTTATAGGTACCGCTTTTCCTTAAAAAATAATTACTCCAAGGGATCCAACCGATGTCGGCTCATATATTTTCTTCCTTTTCCTCAAATTTCGATATACTGACTTATTTAGTTTAAGAAAAAAAGGCGGACAAAATTAACATTGCAAGGTCAAATTTTGATTGCGTCACAGGCTACCATTTACCCTTAAACATAAAAAATTTCAAGTTAAGCCCAAATGTTTTCAATTTTTGAGGACGGATAAAATAGGACGCAAAGATTATAAATGCCGTTTTGAAATCTTTCCCTAGTTCCGGAACTTGCTTAATAAATAAACAAACAAAAATTCAATTTGTCGAAAGTAGCATTAAAAAAATATATAAAGTTCTGTAAACTTATAATTAATAAATAATTAATATTTTTCATGAATAGCTTAAAGTACTAATTTAAATAGCTTAAACTAATTGCAAAAGTACTACAAATTGGCAGAAGTTTTTAAACTGCAAAAGTTTTAACAATTTCATAAATTTCCCAAATAGACGAATTTTTAACCAATTATATTAATTTTCAACAAAGCAGCTAGCACAATGGATGTTATTTTAGTCCAAATTTTATTTGATTAATTTTTAGTTTATGTTTTTTTTTTCATTCATAAACATTTTTAACTTAATAGAGTAAATAAATTTCCTTTCAAAAAGAATTAATTTTATTTAAAAACACAACAAAAAAAGAATTTTCTACTAAACAGTTTAATTTTGTAGCAAACAGTTGAATTTTCAAGCAAATTGTTTAATTTTTAAGCCAAAAAGGACAAATTATCAATAAAAAAGTTAATTGTCTAATAATCAGATGGATTTTCAACAAAATAGTTTAATTTTCAGTTTAAAAAATTAATTTTTAACTAAAAATTCGCAAACTAAATTATGAATCTTCAACTAAAAACATTAACATTTAAGAAAGTGGTTCAACTTTGAACCAAGGAGTTGCATTTTCAACCTAAAAAGATGAATTTTCAAAGAAAAATGTAATGGCAGATATTACAACAACAAATTTTATTAAAAATAAAAAAACAGCTGGATTTAACCAACAAAAACGAATTTTCAACAAAATACTTGAATCCTCAACTAAGGCAGATTAATTTTCAATCCAACAAAATAATAAATATATATTCAAACAAGAAGAACTACTGTTTAAAATAATTGTTAAATTTTCAACAAATAAATTAATTTTTAAAACAAACAATAAGATTTTAAACCAAAAAAGATTAATTCTTTTTTTTTAATTTAACAGTATACTTTAACCGAAAATAATGAACTTTCAGCCAAAAACAGTAGTTAGATTTTATTCTCGGGTTCTAATAATTCGGTTCGCATTTAAGTGGCAAAACGAGAAAACTACGGGAATATGAAAAATATTTAAGCCTGCTATAAATTCTAATAATTTGTATAATTTTGTAGACTAAAGTATAAAATTGTTGTTTAAAAAATAAAGTTAATTTTTCATTGGACACTTTTTATTTTGAACTATACCTTAAAGATGGTATAAAACTATTTGATCAAATTTGTGACACTTTTTATCATATTTTTGATCTCTGAAGTAAGTCTGAGACCTGAGATAAGAAAAAATGCTTCAAATGATCTGTCCAATTTGCAAAAGTTTTATGTATAAAAAAATAGCATGTCAACTGTTGTTAATTTCACAAGGTTCTGCATTATGCAAAATGAAGTTCCGGACCTCTAAAATGGTTTAAAATCCAATAAATTCGACAAAAGCCTTAAGCACGTTCAGGCTAATTTATAAAATTTTGAAATTTTTTTGGAATAGTTTTGCATTGTGCAAAAAATAAGAATTTTACGATTTTTAATACGTTCCGGGCTCCAAACTGGGATTTATTGTTTTTGCAACCTAATCAATATTAAAAATTCGAAAAGTTGTGAAATTAATGTTAATTAACCCCATCACTGTCATTGATACATTTATAGGCAAATAAAGTCGTGCCACTTTTGCATGATGACACATATGTGGGCATTTCAAAAGAAAATGATTTCACGTGATCCGATTTAATTGTGGTGTATTAGTTTTTAGAATCGCTGATTTGAAATTTTATGTTGGATTTTCAAAATTCAAAATGGCGGAGCTTTGGTGTCGCTTAATCGCAATCTGCTGTTGGATTTTCAAAAGTCAAAATTTCGGATCCAATATGACGTAAAAGAATTATTAAAAATGTTTAGCACTCTTTCGGATTAGCATATTTATGTTTTTAAGTCGTTAAACTAAAAATGTAATATATCCAATATGGCATAACAAACTTCAAGTAAACAAATTTTTTTTTTTGATACACTAGCGCTTATTCAGGCCCATTTTTTTATTACTTACATTCAGCTTACAGTCAACATCAGATTTCGATTCAGCGATCTCAATAACCTAAGTATCATTAATTTGATCAAGGTCCGAACATTTTTAATAATTCATATCCGTCATGTTTTAAAAACCCAACACCCGATTTCAATTCAGCGACCCCAAAAATATAAGTAGTATCACCAATCTGATTAGAATCCGAACATTTGTAATCATTCATGTTCGCCATATTGGTTCCGCCATTTTTAATTTTGAAAATCCTAAATCAGTTATGAAATCAGCAATCCAAAAGACCTAACTACCACTAATTTTATTTAGATCTAAACATGTTCACCATTTTATGACTGTCATTTTGAATACTCAACTTCAGATTTAGATTCAGCGAGCCTAAAAACATGGACCTGCAAATATCATTTGATTCTGAAGTGTTTTTCTCGAAAACATTTTTAGCAGGATAACTTCTTGTTCTCCTTACTGTGAATGGTTTAATTGTCTTTACTGATTTGGCCTATATTATAAAAGCAGGTACCTGACAAGCTAAAGCAGCTCCAGTGTTATATCCCAGAAGAATTATCGGCCTTCCAGGACAATCAGACCTAACTTCTTGTATTTTTGTTCTTGTCGCTTGCACCAATTGGTCGACGCAGGCCATCATCGTCATTTTTGTCGATGTCAGTCCTAAAGGCACATAGACGGTGACAACCATACCTAATGCCCCGAGCTGTGAAACCCACTTGTGTTGTCGAGGAGAAGCACTGGTTCCGATTCCCGAAGGCGCTATCACCAAAATCGGGTTCCCTGGTAACTTTTTCTGAAAGAGGATATATCTTTCGTTTACTGATTTTTCTTTGAACTTCAGAACTTTTTTGTAAATAAAATATCGTACTGAAACTTTGGAAATTGTATCAGAAAACCATAAGCTACGTTTATGTACTTCATTTGTGTAGGAATTTCGTTAAAGATTATTTTCAAAGACATTTTTTGAATCTAAAAACTTTTTTTGTATGTAAAATATCGGCCTCAAACTTCGAGAAATGCAAGAGCCGACAGTCAATTACGCCTACGTACGTATTTTTACATATCGCAGATATTTTAAATATAAAAGAGTTCTAAGGTTCGACAAATCTTAAGGCTACAAAGAAAATATCTAAAAAATGGTCCCTGTTTTAATTGCTTTAAAAATAAATTTGAGCGAGATTCCTACTCAAATGCAGTACATTTGGTCTTCTGATACATTTACCAAACTTTCAGTCCGATATTTGAAATACAAAAAAAATTTTTAAGTTCGAAAAAAATATTCAATGAACTGATAAAGTGACGTCGGTAATATAGGTATTTGATTGTGTCACATGCCCTTAATACAATTTATAAACGTTTACAAATTATATTTTCTTAATGCGTATACAAATCAGCGTTGAATGATCCGCTATTTAAATTGTTTCCGATTATTTCATAGCGATATATTTATTTTAAAAAACAGGGTATTCGGCCAATTCAATCAAAATAAACTTTAATGTTATTTTTTTTTTAATACTCATTCAGCTTAAAGGATTATGAATCTGGGTTTAAAATATTTCTTTCTGAACTTTTAAACTTGTTAACTTGGATTATTTACAAATGCGAGAAGTTGATAATTTATATTGATTTTGAACTTCAGGAACATTCAATTTGAACATTTCTAACTTTAAAGTACTACGTTTTAAATACTTTAAGTACCTTCAGTACGTTTTAATTACCATTTAAGTACTACTAGCAATTAAGGCTTTACATTTTAGACTCTATAATTTGAATATGAAATTATTCATTTTTTAATAATTCAGACTGCATAGCCGAAAATGCTTTTGAAACAGTTGAAATAGGGTAATAATAGGCGAAAAAATTCTTTAAAAAAATTAATATGGACAAAATAATTGATTCAATATAAACCCCTTTAAATTTCTGCGATTTCAAGTCGAAATATATTGTATTTTCAACAAAGCAGTGGAATTTTCAAGTTACAAAGTCGAATGGTTTAGGAGGAAGTTGACTTTAAACCCAGAAATAATCATTTTCAATCAAATAATTGAATTTTAAGCAAACAAAGATAAATTCTCAACAAAATGGTCGCATTTTCAAACAAAAAAGATTAAACTGCAATGAAATAGTTTAATCTTTAAACCAAAAAGATGAATTTTAACTGAAAAAGATCAAAATTTAAACTAAATAGTTTAATTTAAAAATACAATTTTGTTTTCAACCAAACAGTTACATTTACAACCAGATAGTTGAATCTACAATCAAGAGACAAATTAAAAAAAATAGTTGAATTTTTAACCAAATGTTTCAATTTTCAACAAAAAGTTGATTTTTAAACAAATAAGCCTTTTTTAACCAAGATAATTTTCGAAATACACCAAAATCTCGCTTTCAGTCACCCCGCTATCAGCCTTCCTAGAACTGTTGGCTCTCGCAGTTTATTTCTGTTTCTGTCCCCCCGGAATCAGTCCAAGGCCATTTGAAGGCAACCCCCACAACTTGACTGAAAGCAAGAGTTTGGTTTGAATAGTTAAATTAAAAAAAAAATCATTTAAAAACAAATAATTAGAATTGAAAAAAATATGAATTTTCGAAAAAATATATAATCGAATATTCGATTTTTTAACCAAACAGAATGAAATTTCAACAAAAAATAGTTCGATTTTCCTATTGGGTTAGATTAATTCAGTAATTGAATTTGAACTTAATCAGATGCAATACTTCCGTTTTATTGCATAAATGTATGAATTATATTTGAAATTTTTCATCTCCGAATGATTCTAATTTAAAATTTTAAAAAATCTAGTTTCAAAGATGTAAATATAAACTTCTTTTTTATTAAGACATTGGATTTGATAAATACACTGTGGAATATTCCACCATATTTAGATGCCTCTAAAACAATTCCACATTACCGTAATTTTAAATAAAAATTTAAATCGTGCTTTCCTGAATGTTCTGTAATTTTTTATTTCTTCAAATTCAATATGTTGGAATCACTTCAATTTTAATATGTTACATTTGATTTTTTCAAGGTATTTTTCAGATTTTTAAAAAACGACGATGAATATTAAACTTTCAAAATCACTTTTTGATACTTTAAATGTGCAATTCTTTAATTTTTAGTCAATTCAAATTAAATGTCAATTTATGGAACATTTTTTTCTAACGCAAATTATTCTTTCCTGATTACCTTTTAGTTAAAAAAAGGTTTATTTTTTTAACTTAAATAAAAAACTTATCAAATTTCATTACCCCTTTAAAAATTCCCATATTTTTATCAACTTCAGAATGTAAATATTGATGTCTTACCATTTTTAATTGTAAATTTTTCAGACTAAGAATCCTTCTATGTTAAGAGCTTATATAAAATATTAAGTTTCAACATAAGTCAAATTAAAATTATTTCATTTTCCACATCCCTGCCTTAAATTCTTAAATGCAAGCATTAAACTTCCTAAAGTATCTATTTTAACTCAAACTAAATATTAATACCAGAAAATAAGAAAAAACAATACTCACAGGTTTATTAGAATTTAAAGTCTGGATCACTGGGTCCCAAGATCGTTTCAATAAAGATCCTAGAGTCTCCCAAGTCACTGGTCCGCCTTTTCCGTTAATATTTGTCTGAACAGCTATCATTTTGTCAATAAGCTGTGGAATTTTCAGTCTTAAAGTCTGGAGGATATCGAGGTAAATCACTAGGTACTCTTGTGGAAGATAATCAAACATCAAACTATGAATCCATTGGGTAATCCTAACATCCCAACCAATAGATGCCAAAGTTTCTCTGAACCTTTTGGCAGCGGTGTCAATTGTCGTTCTTCGAAAAACGGGTTCCATTACGTGGCCCGCTTTTGCCAGTCTTGCTAGCCTCTCGGCAGTTAAAATCCTAACCACTTTTGCAAATATACGAATTTGGACTGGAGTCCAATAGGTCTTGTCTATCTTTTCTTCCCACTCGCTGTCCTCATCAGGCCTTACGAAATTCGCTAGTCTTTGAAGCTCGTCCATAAGTTGACGAGTTCTTCCTAAATCGTAAGGTGGAGAAGAATGACCGTCGTTATAATTCTCGACGTTGACGTTTTCTTCAGATTTTAGCTTATCCCTAGTGTCAGGATTAAATATATGTATATAAAATATAATGTGAAGATTCCAATCTTTCTATTAATTAGATCAAATTCATTTTCTGTTTGTTCTCAGTTTTACAACATTATATTATTCTTTTTCTACGCAGTAAGTTGTATTTAATATCTTTATATTCTGTGTAGGAGCGTTGCTTGTAAGTGTAATTAAAAAATCTAAAAAGTTTTTAAAAGTCATTCCTACCTAGGGTTAAGTTCTTTCTACTAACTCATAGCCTCTAAAATGGTTTGTCTTCAAATCAATTAATCACGTCATATGGTTTTCAGTAATTTTCAGTTCAGTAAATCACAAGCATTACAATTTTTTTAAGATCCTTTTTTCTTTAATGTTTTTTTCTTCTTCAGAGTCTCAACTATTATTTTTTAACGCTCAACTTCAGAGTGTATTCTTTCTTTGTCTATATCTATAGATTATCGAATACCTTTGTAACTTTTGTTTTAACTGAAATGGACTAGTACTTACTAAAATACAGAGTTCACAGACCAAAATTCTCCCAAACAATGGGAAAATAGGGCAATTTTTCATGAAATGAGGGTAATAAATTCTTGTTAATAAAATTAGTATATTTACCGTATTAAATTCAATATTAAACGGTTTAAATGGCTAAGATTTCGAGTTGAAATATTATTACATTTTCAACAAAACAGTTTAATTTTAAAAAAGATAAACTTTCAACCCGACAAGACGAATTATCCACAAAAGATCCTTACCAATTGAAAAGAAATTTTTAATCAAATACTTAAATTTTTTAACAAACAATAATTCATTCCCAACCATTCAGTCGTATTTAAAACAAAATAGTTGGATTTTCAAGCGCAAAAAACGAATTTATAATCAAATAATTTAATCTTAAAGCTACAAAATTATCAACAAACTAGTTGAATTTTCCAGCTAAACAGATTTTTTTTAGAAAACAATGACTTTCAAACCGCAACAGATGAATTTTCCACAAAAAAGTTACTTTTCAAGCAAGAAAGATTGATTTTCAGTTACAAGATGGTTGAATTCCAATTCAACAAATTTATTAAAATTTGTTATTTTTTAACCCAAAAAGATGAAGTTTCTTCAAAACAGTTGAATTTTCAACAAAAAAAAAGTTAATTCTCAAAAAAATAGTTACAATTATATAAAAAACTTAAATTTTTAAGTAAAAAAAAAAAAAGAATTTTCTACAAGAAGTTCAATTTTGAGTCCGAAAATATAAATTTAAACAAATTTCACATTAACAAACAGTTGAAATTTTTATCTTATTGTTAAAATTTCAAACCAAACAGACGAATTGTCTACAAAACAGTTGATTTTTTAAGAAAAATTATGAATTTTCTACCAAATAGAATTCTTAACAATATATTAGAATACTCATACAAATCATATTAATTTTCAACCAAGCAGTTGACTGATCCACAAAAAAATGAAATTTCTACCAAAAGAGATGAATTATCAACCAAAAAATATATTTTTAACAAAGTAGTCCAACTTTCAACCAAATAGTTTAATTTTCAACAAAATAATTGATTTTAAAACAAAACAATTAAATGTTCAACCAAAAGAGATGATTTTTGAACCAAAAATATAATAGTATTACAATAGTATTTTTTAACAAAATAGTTGAATATTTGACAAAATAATTGATTTTCAAGCAAAATATATGAATTCTGAAGGAAAAATATATCATTAGACTTTCCTATTAAATATGAATTTTTACTCCCAAACTTCACAATATGGTTTTGTAGAGGGAGCTCAAAAAGGAGGAATAAGATAATTTTTCACGAAAAGGGGGAAAAGGTAAGAATTTATTTTAAACAAAAAATAATAATATTAAACAATTTTTTCATAAAATTGACCATCATATAATTTTTTTAATTAGATATACGTACTTGGATTGATGGAAATGCATTCACGGTGATATAAAGTCAGAACAAAATAAAATAGGTTAAATAAACAATTTTTATATATTTGAAATCGTTCTCATTATAAAGAATTTTTTTTCAAAAAATAACATCAGTTATGATTAAATCCTGATCCTCCAATTATTTCAATATTATACAAATATATTTTATTATCATACCTATTACAAAATATTTATTTTCAGTTATATTAATTATAATATATTATACTTTCACTACACGCTGTAACATATTCCAGTTTCGAATGGAATAATTTTGTAGACGTAGAACGAACCATTCTTACTAAAAACCTTATCTATATTTACTAAGTTAGAGAGTTTCCACGTAATTCAAATACTGCATTATCAAATATTTAGAGAGAAAAGGGGGAAGTTTTTACAAAATAGAGGAAAAAGAAAAGGGGAAGCGGAGGGGAAAGACTGTGATCCATTAAAATAGAATTATATTAAATAGGACAACTTACGATGAAGAATTTTTCCCGAAGAAAATCTTCTTGATGGGTTTTACGTAGACATTTTCCGGTTTCCAATTCCAAGGTCGGGCGTAACAATGATCCCTGACGATGACATCGACTTCGATTTCATAACAGCCAGCAAGCTGATGCAAATATGTTGTAAATCTGTTTGGGTTATCATCGAACGTATCTCCAGTAGGACTGGGTAATGTTGGACTTGCTGCTGGAGGTGCAGTTGCACCTGATGTCAGCAACATCTTCATCAGATTGTCCCTTCCAGAACTCGTCTTAGCAACCTCTGCCATTTGTTAATTATAGTTGCTTCTGACTGGAACTGTTCAACCTCGACCTGCGATTTTTATTATCCAAATGCACTTTGACTAGGATCCTTTTCAATTATATATTGTTCAAATATGTTTTATTTTGAAACGCTCAAATATCTGAAGTTCTGAACGTACAAATGAACGAAATTTTTATTGATGGTTTTGTAAACTAGAAATAACGCTAAAATATTTATTCAATTTATAATGAAAAAAAAAAAAAACAGATTACAAAACAAACTTTGAATCCAATATTTTAATCGTAGTTGGAACAATATTATTTTGTAAATATGAAAATGGGAAAAAATGTTTCGTTCATTTGAACGGTCCTAAGTTCAAGTATATGAACACTCTTATTTTTACTATTAGCTCAGAGAATTTTTAACACTGAAACAGAGAAAATGTGAGAGTTATATCTTCCATAGGAACAACCCTGTGCATCTCTCCATATTCCAGATTTTAACCCCACTACTCCCTGTTTTTGCATATAAAGCAATGGGACTGGATCACTTTTAAAATTTTTGTAGTAAGCAACATGTTATTTGCATGCAACAAATTAATAAAATTAAAACAATTTTACTCAATTAACATTTCAAAATAGTTTTCCAATCATTTTCTATGAATACTAAAGAGAAAATATTAATAATTTTAAGGTCGTACAATAATCCTCACAAAGTGGAATATATCTTAGATTTGAATGTGAATAAAAAGCCAAGTATGATACTTTATTCTCGAAAACATAAAAAATAATATTAATAATGAAATTTAAAAAGAATTTCCAGAAGAAAAATTTGAAAAGTATACAGCTTAAATTTACCAAGTGAATACTCTCGCTTTTTAATATATAACTGATATAATGTATTTGAAATCAGTTAAGAATGTAACAAATAAATGCTTTCTTTTATCATTATATCTTTAAAACAAAAATGGTAAAACATTGATTCCATTTACAGCCTGGACGTTTTTTGAAATTAAAATTTATATTTGTTCCTCTGAACAATACTTTTTTCAAAAATTTTACTTATTGAGTAAATATTATTGTGTTTTCAGAAATAAAAAGGATTATATTTATCTTTTTATTCAAATCTTATATATCACTTTACCAAGTTTATTGGATGACGTTTTAATTCACGTTTTCCCTTTAGCATTTATATAAATGTGTGACATTGTTTCAATTTCGATACTTTTTAAATGAAAGTATCTTTTTTTTCACTAAATTTTTTTTTAAGTGGTGTAGTATCATCTCTTACAATGCAAAAACAGGGAATGTTGAACAACTAGCACCGCGGTGGAGGTATTAGGAACTAATCAACTTAGGACACCAAAGAATCGCCATCTTGTTTTCAGATCCACAGGGCTGATAGGAAGCACAATTATCAGTACAGTGGCACCTCTGCGGCCCATTTCGGGTAGCTATTTCCATAGTCAAACCTGGATACACAAATCACGCATGCAGACGCAACTCGTAAATCTAACATAAGTTTTACCCTTTTGATCTAAGATGTACCTTTTCACGGATCATGGATTTTGAATTAAATATGGTCCGTCAAAAGGTATCCTGAGAAACCCGAAGGATTTAATTTTTGCTAGTCGGGTCTGATGGCGATGACCTCGTGAGAGTAGGGTGACCATAATTGATTTTCGAAAAATAGGACAAAAATCTTTGAAAAATAAGGACAAAGTAGAACAAAAATTTATTTTAAAAAGAGGACAATGTAGGACAGAAAAGTTTGAAGAAAAAGAGTAAAAAGTAGAACAAAATATAGAATACAAAGGATTAAATAAAAAAGAGAATTTTCAGACATATTTTTCAAATTAACTATGTTATTAAATTTTATCATAGCTCAACATCTTATATTTTTATTTTTAAACCCTGGTGCATTCTAATCAATATTACAAATGCACACATAAGTAAGTTCGTATACTAGGAATGTTTGATAGTAATTTATCTTGTGAAATAAAGAAGGAATCGTTAGATGGCATTGAATGATAACATTTTGTACAAAAAGGTCCAAAAGAAGAAAATGAAATTAAAAATTGTAATTTGAAAAATGCGAACAAAAACCCGGACGAAGTAACAAATCCTGTAGGATAACTCATACAAGCCCTACGGCCTACGCGAGAGGATAATGGCCTTTGACGTACTATATTTTTATTTTTATACAACATTATAATAGCGCTTTAAGTAGGGGTGACTAGTTTAATTAAATCTAACAGTCTTAATATAATTGTGGAAGAGCAAAGTACAATTTTGATAGTTAGCAGATTATGTTGTTTATTATTATGATTATTTATTCTTTCTTTTAGAGAACTTTTAGTTCAGAAGAGACAGTTTCAATTAGACAATCGCTCAAAATTCTTGGAATTTTCTTACAAAATTATTAGTATTCTTAAATATATAATATCAGAATAATGGGGAGAGCCAAAAACAAAATTTTTGAAATTATGTTAATGAAAGAAATGTAGTACTGAATACGTGAAATCACAAAAATGTTGGATCGAAAGAAATTAATCTTATAAACAAGAATGAATTTTTAATTTGAAAAATATAATTTCTTGAAAAAAGAAAAAATTTCTTCGATCCAAATGAGTGTTGGGCAAGTTACTTTTTTTGAGTAACTAGTTAGTTACGTTACTTAACGAAAAAAAGTTACAGCTACGTTACTTGTAGCTTTAGCTAGTTACAGTTACTAGAAAATGTAACTTCAAGTTACCTAAAAAGTTAATTTTTTCTTTTCCTTAATTTTCCAATTAAAAATAAAAATATTTAATACAAGATTAATAAAATTATTTATTATTATATTATTACAATAAAAATATTAATAATTTATCAAAATATTATTTAAAAATACAGAGATTGGTTTAGTAAATAAAAAACTAGGCAGATATTTCGCCAAGTGAACAGTAATATATTTTTGGAAATTGGAATACAAAGTACACAAAGTAACTTTAAAGTACCTAAAATTAAGTTACAAGTTGCTGCAAAAGTCGTAACTAAGTTAAGTTACAAGTTACTTTTAAAAAAAGTAACTAAGTTACCCTAAAAGTTACAAATAACGCAACTTTTTAGTAACTTAGTTACTTATAACAAGTTACTACCAACACTGATCCAAATATTATTTGACTGGGCGTATTCAGTACTATACATTTCTCTGACACATAATTTCTTGTACACATAAAACACTCTAATGACATTTTGAAATAAAAAAAATTGTCCTACGGTGTCGCAATGAGCTCAACATTTTTTTATTTGTATAATTTAGAAAAATGTCTACATATCAAAAAAATTATAGCAATTTTTTAAAGTTTACTTTTCAGTTTTGAGATAACATTTTCGGAAAATAAGCTAAGTAAAAAATTTATTTGTGTTATTCGATGATTCTTCATTTTCGTTAAAAATTTATTTCCTTGGTCGAAAAGTTGACTATTTTATTGTTGTTGTTAAAGGTTCAATTATGTGTAAATGTATCTTTTTAGTTGAAACTTCAACTATTTAGCAGAAAATTGATGTATTTTATTCAGAATTCGTTTGAAATTCGTAGAAAAATAAAATTTTTTATGAATATTTAACTATTTAGTTACAAATTAATGGATTTATATTAATATTCTACTAATTTATTGATAATTCGTTTTTTTTCGAAACAATTTATATTTTGCGTTGAAAATTCAATTGTTTTGTTGTTCCGAGTTTCAAAAATATGGTCTTTTTTCAAAGTGCCCTCTTTAAATTTAGGTATTTTAATATTGCATTTTAAACAAATTAAATTAATTAATCTAAATTTGTAATAATATTGAGTTTTGTAAAAAAAACCCAAGAGTTTTTGATCTACTTGAAATATATATATATATATATATTGGCAAACATAATGCAAAGTGAACGGAACTTCACAATCCCGACTAGGGAATATTAAATCCTTCAATCGCGTTTCTTGGATCAAACTATTTTCACGATTTGTGTGAATATGGACACAGCTACCCGAAATGGGCCGTAGAGGCGCCACCATGCTAATAGCCGTTCTTCCTATGGAAGAGTTCACCCTCACTTGCTTTCCATCAGCCAATTCAAAAATTCCCGCGGTTTCCTGGACACATTTTTTCCGACGACTCATTTAAACATCTTTTTGTAATTTGGCAATTATTCATTTACACGGGCTAAACTTATCCTCAAACATAAACTGTAGAGATCAATATTATTTGAAAATAAATTACCGATTGCGAGTATGACACCGCCTGTTTATCGATCTTTTAATGTTAATTATACGAGAGATCAATTTGTTCCATTAAATGGGTTTAAAGCTATCGGTATTCTCGATTAAATGAGCGAGGATGAAGTCATTTTGTCAATTTTTTAAAGAATATATTGCAAAAATAATACAAATTTCAATATTTTCTTAAAGTTATTTTTTAAGGAAATTAAAGAATTAAATCCGCTACTAACTGATTAAATTATCTACTTTAACGCTAACATACTACTTAATATTATAATAAAAAGCAAATATTTACTGCAATTAATTCTTTAATAACGAGGAGTTGGTCATTTAAATTTGGAGTGCACCAGATAATAAGATCTCAAACATTTGAAAAATTTCAAGAGATGTCGGAAAATATATTTGAATTTTGAAATGTTAAAACTTTTTTTAACGTTTCCGAACTATTTAAAAATATTTCAAGGGATTTTAGACCAAGTTAAGAGATTAAAAAATATTTGGAGATTTTAAAAGATTTCAACTGATTTCGAGAGACTGAAAATATTTAGAACATATTTAGAAAACATGAATATATTAATCAATATTAATATTAAATATTTAGAAAGTTTTCAACGGAGTTCAAAATATTTCATGGCACATCACAAGGCTTTGAAAGGTTTTAAGCGATTTCAAAGAAGTTTTAAGATTTGCAGAGTATTCTACATTTTTTTGGGATTTGCGTAGTATTTCAAAAGAGTTCACAGCACTCTTAAAACGACTGCAAGTAAAGTTAAAATATTTCAAGTGATTTCACAAACTTTTAACGATTTCAAGTGACTGAAAATTATATAAAGGCTTTTGAAGAATCTTACGAGATTTCAACTAATTCGTAGAAGACTTCAAAGGATTTCAAATTTTAAAAACTTTATTGAGTTCCACAATATTTTACGGGATATTACAAAACTCCTAAATATTCAAGTGCTTTCAAATGAATTTTATGACTGTCGAAGCATTTCAAAATATTTCAAGTTATATCTAAAGATTTCGATGGGTTCACATGATTTCAAGTGAGTTTTAAACATTTTAATGAATTTAACAATATTTTAGAAGATTTCAATTGGAGTCGAAGTATTTCATAAGTTTTCAATTATTTCAAGGTATTTTAAGAAAGAAATTTTAAAAGGTTTCGACAGACTTCAAAAGTGCCGAACCCTCATTTAATACTAAGGCATAATTTTTGTATACTGAACAATGTTTTTGTTTGCATTGTTTTTAAAGGATTTGTGGCTAGTGAACCGATAGTAGCCGTTTTCTGCTATATTTTCATATTTTAGAACTTAGAAGTAAACTACTTAATGAGTTAAAAATACGTATTTTTCACTGATTTACTCTTTTTCAGAAAAACTTAGTACATAAAAGACTAGTTAAATAAAATCTAATACAATAAACATTTTGTTAGTGTCTGTTAGACCATTTTAAAGGTAAATTTATACAATATCAAACTAACTCACCACCATTGTTTTGAAATTTTTTGCTTTCATGGTGCAACATATTTAGAGATAAAAGGAAAATTTTGGCAAAATTTAAATCTTTTTTTCTGCTGATAGAAACATTTTTGTACAATATATTAAGAAATGAGTAATCATGAGGTTTCTATCAAAATCATTTTACAAATATATTAATTTGATTTGTATTATTTTATTTTCCTACAGATGAGATGTCTTCGAATTTTTCCAAATTTTTGTATCAAATCTGTAAAAAGTTTATTATATTCGATTTTTTTAAATTGTAAGAAAAAATCCAAACTTGCACAATTTTTAAAATATATTTTTGAATAATTGGCAAGATTGAAAATAAAAAAATACAAGGTATTAAAAAATCGATTTTGCGCTAGGAGGAAAAATTCTATATCATAAATAAAAGTTCCGGGCTTTATTTATTCAAACTGCGTGTTTTTCACAGTTTATTTATAGATTATTGTAATTCATTTACTTATAAATTAAAGAAGTGATTTTCCAGCATGGTAAATTTAGAAAATAAGTTGTAAAACCTTTTAAAACAAAATCTTTTAACTTCTTTAAATTTACAAATTTATTTAACAAAATGACACTATTTTTATCCTTCATAATAAGGATGACAAGAAATTAATAATGCAATAAAATTAATATAATAATAATAAAATATAATGAAATTAATAATGAAAATAATAAGCAATGGAAAAAAACCAAATTTGCCTTGATTAAAACTGTCACACGAAATAAGCCAAAATAAACAAATAATTGTATTAACGTAATTACTTGGATTTATTCACATTTTTTGCTCACAAAAACACTCAAACATAAATTTTTTTGTCTTAGAAAAAAAAACAAACGAAGAAAAGAATGCTTTCTAAAAAATTGCGCGACAGTTATTTATTTCTGCACATACTATACAAGAATTTAATCATGCACTTGAATTATTACACAAAAAAGTGTCGGATGCATCAATTAACCTCAAATTTTAGCAGATATTTAATTATGAATGTCTGCCATGAAAACAGTCTCTTCGGTGGAATAAAATAAACGTATTTAATATTTATGATTATTATGTATTCAATACCTTACAATGTTGTGTAACCCTGTGTAACAGGACGTTGCTTGTTTCATTTCAAAGTAAACGCACTACGAGCAACGCCTTTCAATCTTAATATTTACATTTCATATTTTTTTGCAAATTTAGGAACAAAACACATCACTTTCCCAAAATATTTTAAAATATAGTTTTTGATCGACCACAAGCCAACATTTTATACGTAAAAATAAACTAATTTTGAGACACTGAGATAAATGTGTTGCATAAACTGCGACATAAATGCGACTGACGAGTACGTTGTGCGCACGCATCTCTTCTTTCTCCAATCACGTTCATTCATTCATGACTCTATAAAGGCAACCAATCAGCTTTAAGCTGTAATTTTTCAGATAATCTTACCGTATTTCTTTATTTCTCAGAAAACTCGGTCATATTCGCTTTACGGTCATATTTCATTTAAGCCTACAATAAATTGTATCTTGTATGTTGCTTGTATGTATTTAATATTATTATTATTATTCTATTATCAGTCATTTCTTATGAAAGAAAAAAACAATATTTTTTATAAAAAAGTTTAAAATTGACGAGAAATAATTATTTTAACTAATTAAATTATTACGGCAAGTAAGAATTGTAATAAAGCATGGCTTATTTTTACCTTAACAAAAATCATATTGATATACGCAAATAGTTTATTTTCGGAAATGAAAGAATAGCAGCTATAAATTTTAAAGTACATTAAAAAAATAGACAATTTTCTTTTTTTTTCAATAATTACACCTTCCACATTTCTTTTTCAATTCTATAGTTTTTTAATTTAATTAAGATATTTCAGTTTTATTTACGGATCCTGTTGTGTTTAGTTTTTTTTATATTCTTAATTCACAAGAATGTAAGTTTTATTTAAGCTAATTTATTTTTCTGGTTGAGAGAATTTTTTTCAAAATCGAAATTTCGCATTTTTCCCGGAAGCAACGAAAGATAAACATAATAATCTTGAAGTTTGTGTATATATATATATAACTCCTACAAAAAATGCATGTTGCTCTTGTGTAATATTATAATATAAGTAGATTCTTTTTTAAATATTGCTAGAAATGAAACGTGTGTTTTACACCAAATCCTTTGTATTTTTTATTTTATTTTTGAAAACATTAAAAGAAGATTTACTGGAAAAAACCCCACTTTTTACCTCAAGACTTTTTTTTTTCTAAAAATATAATTTTTGAATTTTTCTCGTAAGCAAGGGGAAATATTACAAAAGAGAAAGAGGCATTTTTTGTATAAATTTTATTGATGTAAAAACTCTTATCTCAACATTTTTTTGTATCTTTCGTTGCTTCCGAGAAAAATGCAAAAATTCATATTTTGCAAACAAAAATTCTCCTGTCCATCAAAATTGTTTAGCCAGCATACAACTTACAGAAAGTCTTCCCTATAAAATTTTAACCAAAAATTCCCGAAAAATAAAATTTCCGAATTGTTAAATTACTAAATAAGAAAATTCCAGAATAATAAAATTTCTGAATTATAAAATTCCTGAACAGTTTATAATATTACAATATAAAAATACATAAATCAAATATTATTATAACAAAAATGATTTCTGATGTTTAAAGTTTCCAAAATTATTCTTTGAAATTAAGATAGGCTGTGTCTATTCATCCCGAAAAATTGAGAGAGTGTTGGAAAGGGGGATGGATTAATGGTCTTGAATTTTCGGGACGACTAGCCACGTTTTTGAAAAATGTTGGACTATTCACCCTGAATTTCGGAACGAGACGTATCGTTTAAAATAACAATAATTCAACAAAAATTCTGGATGAAATTTTTTTCAACGATAGTTATTTTAAATTGAAACAATAATTTTAGAAACTTTAAACCCTAGATATAATTTTTGTATATATGTTATAATTGTATTTTTAATAAATAAATAAAATCTATTTGAAAAATTCTAATTTTTTATATTTGGGAATTTGAAAATTTGGTAATATTATTATAATCTTTCGGGAATTTTGGTCCATTCTGGAAAATCATTAATCGGGAATTTTATTATTCTGAAATTTGATTATTCGGGAATTTCACAGTGTCGGGGATTTTATTTTTCGGGATTTTGCAGTCGTCTCATGGATCGATGTCTTAATAAATAATATATATACATATAACAATTTTAAAGCGTTCAAGGTTATAGTAATTTAAAATTTAAAATTTGTAAAAAAATTCAAATTTGGAACCATTGTTGAAAGTTTCCATGGAAAGTTTCCGTACAGAAAAATATGGAAAACTTCCATGATGTGGTAAATTACCGAGCGTGGGTGGAATAAAAGAGAGATCCTGGTGACGTTGCGTAGCTGATCCTATGTACATACGTGTCCCAATTCTAGTTTAGGCTAGGCGCACTAGGGGCGTCTATGAGAACATAGTTACCCTCTTTGTTTATGTTTCTATTTAATTCAGAGTCATCATTAGCAGCACAATCTATAAAATAGAACTAATAAGAAAATTAAATTTAGTTTTTAAATTTGTAAACAAAATTTAAAAAGACCTGGGTGGTAACAACCCAATCGGTAATTTGGAACCGATTAATTGATTCAGTCCCATCACAGTCCGCCTCTGATTTAATTCATATACTTTCTTATTTTGCTGTATGTACATATAAGTGTTGAGAGTGTTGAGTTTTGGCTGGGAAACAGCAAAAAACACAAATCCGTGAATGAATTTGTTCAAAAACTGTTCTGCAACAAACGTCAGCGTTTTTATCGCTTTCATAAGAAATGATAAGAGAAATATTTAGACATGATTGTGACAAACAAGACTGAATTTTCTAAGGGTTTCTGGCTAGAAATTATATTTCGTGTGTTCTTGGCTGTATTATTTTTGTAAGTAGAATATGTTATTGATTATCTTTTTATTTTTTTATTTATAAAAATATATATAATTTTTTTATTATATTATATTTCGCCTACACCGTGCAATCTATATTGAATTACAATATGAAAACAGGTTCGGGTAAGTCCGTATTAAAAAACAGGTTTGAACTGCTGTGTATATGGAATCAAGTACATCTTGATTGATTTTGATATTTTGTCTTTTGGTGATATAATACAAAAAAGCGGGCCATTGTGCAGCACATAATGAAATATTATGTAGAGATGTCAGGATGGGTGACCGTAGGGCCAGGTAAAATCTGGAAATCAGGGAAAAGTTGTGGAATTTTATTGGTCAGGAAAAGTTAGGGGAAAGTCAGGGATTTTGAACAAAATCTTATAAAAGACAGAGCATGTAAATAAATGGCACTTTAAATACATGTCAAGGATAATAAAATTGAAATTTAAAAATTTTGAAACTGTTTTAGTTTGTTTATAAAAGATTCTATATACTTTATCTTTCAAATGATTCATATCATTTTTCAACTAATGATTTAAATATTCCATTTTTTTTCGAAGTTCATCGGTTTTAGATGAAAATTTGAATTATTTGATTGAACATTAAATGATGGATTAAACATTCATATTTTCGGGTTAAAAATTCAACTATTTTGTTAAAAAATCGCCTTTTGGCTTTGAAAGTTCAACTTTCTTGTTGAAAATTAATCTTTCTGGTTGAAATTTCAACTTTTTTGTTGAAAATTGATGTTTTGAATTTGAACTTAGCTTTTCCACTTTTAGTTGAAAATTGGTTTGAAAATTCCTCTTTTTTTGTTATAAATGCATTTGTTTCGTTGAAAATTCAACATTTGTATCCAAAGTTCGTCTTTGGATTTAAAGTTTAACAATTTGGACTATTTTATTTTTCATTTCTTTTCCCAGAAAAATTCCAAGACATTAATTCACGGATTCGCGTGATTTTAGAGCTACAACTTTTACGTGCTTCAAAGTCTCGGACTCTATGATGTAAAAGCATAGAATTCGAGATCGGAGAGCAAAGGAGCGTGGCCTAATCCCTGAAACATCGGACCCATGCTTTAAAAGCCAGGGATCCGAGATCTTAGTTTTCGCGCCAAAGTGTCATAAAATCAGGGAGCAAGTACCGTGTATTAATTTCCTGAGATTTTTTTCCGTGTTGGCTGAAAAATCTGTCTTTTTGGTTAGAAAATTCATCATTTTTGTTTTATTGAAAATTGAATTATTTGATTGAAAATGTAAGTGCTTGGGTGATTTTTTTTGCTGAAATAACAACTATTACATTTTATTTTGAAAATTAACTATTTTCTTGAAAATTCAACTGTATTATAAGAAAGGCTTCTTTTTGCCTTATAAATTTAACTATATCGTTGAAAAGTCAACTTTTTTTAGTTATGGTTTAATTTTTTTCTTTTGCTTGAAAGTTCAACTATTTGGTTGTAAATGGAACTGTTTTTAGTTTAAGTTTAATCTTTTTGTCTGAATATTCGTTTATGTGCTCAAAAACTCATCTTTGTAGATTGAAAATTCATCCTTTGAGATTGAACATTTATTTTTAATGGTTTTAATGTTCAATAAATAATCTTAGCATGAATATTACATACTAATAAAACTTGAAAAACATGCTCTATGAAAAAATATTTCTGCAGGAAGTTGGAAAATTCGGAGCCCTTTGAAAGGAAAATTCAGCCAGAAGAACTTTGGTTGTACAGAAATCCAAGGAAGGATGATTACGTACCAATAAATATATTATGGGTATGTACCTAGAATTGTTGTCAAATATAAAATTTTTTCAAATAAAATTTTCACTATAACGATACATTTTTTCAGCCGCTCGTGTTTGTTCCTCCAGTTATAATAATTGTTATCACATTTCTGATAAATGCAGACAAATTCGATCTTCGACAGGGAATACTTTGTTCAACTCTAGCCCTAGGATTAAATGGAATTTTAGTCGATATGTGTAAACTAATCGTAGGTGAGATATTAAACTTTCTATTTTCTAATCACAAATAATGTGACGAAGTTTTTGTACAATTTCTTCTAATTTTTTTATTTTTCTTCTGCAGGCAGACCAAGGCCAGATTTTTTTTGGAGATGTTTTCCGGATGGAGAAACAAACTTAGAAATAAAATGTACTGGCGATCATCAAGTTGTGATGGAAGGCAGGAAATCATTTCCAAGTGGACATTGTTCTTGTAAGATTTATTGTTAATTTTTAATTGTATCCTGTTTTTTTATTTCCTTTTTTGAAAAGTAAGATGAAACAAAGAATCGTAACGAAGAAGAAAAACAATAGTACATGTAACTTGCCTGAAATTTTATTCATTTTTTTCTCATAAATAATTATTTTGGTAGGCCTTGGCTACACGTACCGAAATTTCAACCCTTAGGGCTTGAAAATTCAACTATTTGATTTTTGTTTAAAGTTTAATCTTTTTTGTTTAAAAATTCGACTATATGGTTGAAAATTCATCTTTTTGGACTCAAAATTCTACTATTTGGTACAAAATCAACTACAGTGAAGTTTCGTTTGTTCTAATTGTAAGACACGCGAAAGATTCGATAATTTTAAGGCTGCAGGGGCACCAACCTTTACCGCGACCTTCAGGTTTTTTTGGCCAAGCGCGGGTACATTAGCTACCGCGGCCTTGTATCGATCCACTGCGCTGGAAGCAACTTTTTAAACTGCGCATGTATCGAAAAGGGCGGGTCTATTTGAAACCAATAAATACTACCAATAACAATCCAGATAAATATATATTTTTTAATTTCACTTTAAAAAAATAATTAAATTGTATCTAAGAAATAGATAATTTAGAAAAATCATTATTAATGTTTTTATTGACGTACGACGTGACAAATAAAACATTTCCTTCAAATAGTACAATTTGGTAACAAACAATCAATGTAATAAAATCAAAAAAGGACTCAAATATTTAGCAGGATAGTGAGTGTTGTAGCATGACGTCATGATCATGATAGGATAGGTGGACATTTCTGGAAGGTTAACATAGTTATTGACATGGGACTGCATACGCCTTTTTAAAGAAATTATTCTAAGTGTAAAATTAAGTTAGAAAGGTCTGAATAATAATATTTTTCAAGCGTCGAATTCCAGGATAGGGGAATGTCAGCCCTCAAGGAGGTTAGCACATGTTACTGCAACTGCATGCGAGTTTTTAGAGAAAATATTCTAAACGTAAAATTAAATTATAAAGGTCTGAACAATAATATTTTTCAAAAATAGAATGCATTTGCGCAATCGTGTTTTTTCCTTAAATATTGATGACCTTACAGCGTTACGAAATGCAATCGACTGTCCAAAATTTGAGGTAAGAGAGTACCCGATCTGATACGCTATCCTGATATTTTGAATATTTTATTTTATTTCGTGACACTGAAAGGTCATCAATCGACAAAAGAATGGAACATGACTGAGAAAATGCATTCTACACTTGAGAAATATTACTATTTGTTCTCGCTCTTCGCATCGCTTTTTAATTGGTCACCCACTGACGAGGAGGAGAGCGTACATAGACCGTGGTGGGAGGTGGTTTAAAATTCAAATATATATTTTTTAATATCTACTATTTTATTTTTCATTGAGAATTCATCTATTTTTGTTGAAGATTCATCTTTTTGTTTAAAAAAGTAAACTTATTTGTTCAATTTTTAATTCAAATAATTATATTAGCTGTAAATTCAACGGTTTAAATTGTCAAAAATTCGTCTTTTCTGGTAGAATTCAACTATTATTTATTTTAAATTAATTTTTTTTAAATGTTAATTAACTTTCTCGTTGAAAATATAATTTTTCTGGCGAAAATTCAATTGTCTTCTAAGCAATTCGTCGATTTGGTATTTTATTGAAATTTAATGTTTTTTGTTTGAAAAGTGGTCCATTTGGTTGAAAATTCATCTTTGTAGGTTTTAAAATTAACTATATGGTTTGAAAATTTAACTATTATGTTGAAAGTTCGTCAACGGTTTTCTGAAGCGCTTGACTTTTTGAAAATTAAACTTTTTGATTTGTGGAAAATTCATATTTTTTATTTAAATTAACCATTTGCAATTAAAAATTAAAATCGTTTTTTCTTTGGTTACCAAATTTTACTAACTTATTGCAAATTTATTTTTGTTATGAAAAAATTAATTTTTTAAACTGAACATTCAACTGTATAAATGGTGGAAAATTTGTTTTTTATTTGAATTTAACTGTGTTTTATTCCAAATAAAAATCTTGTTTGTTAAAATATAAACTATTATTTTTGTTTTTGTTGAAAATTCATCTTTTTTGGTTGAAAATTTAACTACTTGGTTTAAGTTCAAACTTCAGTGTTAAAATTTCGTTATTTTCGTGAAATATTCATCTCTTTAGATTAAATAAAACTGACTAAAAATTAACCTCTTTGGATTGAGGATTGATTGAGAACTATTTTGTTGAGAGCTTCACTCTTTTTCTTAAAAGTTAAACTTTTTGGTTAAACATTTTTGGTTGAGTATTCAACTATTTTTTCTTTAAAATTGAATTATTTCGTTGAAAGTGAACTTTCTCTTTTTTGAAAATGAATACTTCCGTATTTTAAAGTCAACGGTTCTCTGCAACATTTGTTTTATTATAGCTTACAATCTCGACTCTTTTGTTGAAAATTCATTTATTTTATTCCTAATTCTGTTGTGGTTGAAAATTCAACTATTTTGCTTCAAATTCAGTATATTTCGATTTGAAATCGTAGAAATTTTAAGCGTTTCATATATAATTATTATTGTACCCTAAGATAATTTTGTTTTAAAAGAATTTATTCCCCTATTGTTCTCATATTTTTGAGAAAATTCACCCTATTATATTTAATTTCATAATAAAATAAATATTAATGACTACAATTATTTTAGTTGTCTTCACGAGTTGTGGATTTATTTCGTTCTACTTAGCTGGGAAATTTCGGACATTTACAATAGCTGGAAAAGGAAATTCTGTGAAGTTATGTGCATTTGTAATTCCATTATTGATCGCACTTATCGTAGCTTTGAGTCGAACATGCGATTACCACCATCATTGGGAAGGTATGTCTCTTTCTTTTACTTTTATATTGGTGTGGTCGAAACGAATTTATTTATTTTTTATTTTTTAAAGTCTCACCTCCTTAATTTTGTGTCATTTAGTGAACAAAATATTTCTAATTTTTTATGGATTAATACAAAGCATTACAAATTTAATGGATCTTTATACATTAAAAATAATCCTAAAAACTTTACAGCAGTGATGTAAAACTATCGTGCAAACAATTCAAAGAATAAAGATTTCATTTTGCAAGTGAAATTACCCTCAAAATCGCCAAAAATCAGCCCTGTAGATACTATAACGTAATTTTGAAGTATTTTTCCTGAATTTTATGAAACTGAAATGAAAATTGGAAGTGTGATTTATATGTATAAGAATTTTTATAAATGCAAATATTAAAAATAATGCTGTTAAAATAAACATTTTGCATGTAATTTATAGTCAATAGTTTATAACTTTCGACATTTAAAAATTTAAAATTTAGCAACTAGGTAGTGCATACTATTAGCTTAAATCCTGTAAATCCTATATTCCTATAATATTCCTATAATAAAAAGTACCAAAGAAAAAAATGTAATTTTGCATTAACTAATAAGGATGAAAAGGGGGAAAATATTTATTTTAAAGTGCATTATTTTCCATACTTGAATTATAAAGATTGTTATATAATTTACGCTTAAAATTTTCATTTTAGTTTCATGAAATTCAGAAGAGACACCTGAAAATTGGCGAATTCGAAGGTGAATTTATTTACATAATGAAATATTTAGCCTTGTGTTGCTCGCGCGATAGTTTTACATCATCATTGTGAATCTTCTACGATTCTTTTTAAAATCAAAAGATGAATCAAATGCTAAATTTGTAACGCTTCGGAATACTGTAAATAAAAAAAAACCTATAAAATGTTTCTTTTTTCAAATAATAACCAAAAATGAGGGGTAGAGGCGTAAAAAATAAAATAATAACATTTTCGGATTACCCTATTATGTATGCTAAACTTTCAATCTGATAATAAAGCTAACAAAATTTTATTTCTAGATGTGCTAGTTGGTTCTCTCATAGGATTGTCGATGGCCTATATGTGTTATAGGCATTACTATCCACCTTTAGACTCCCAATTTTGTCATCGACCCTATTCGAATAGTGCTAATTAGTTTTTTACCAAAATTGAAGTAATATATAATTTATTACCTTTTACCTGTAAATAAAAGCATTGGTTCACAGTATATTACATGAAATAGATCATGATTATGGAAAGACAGAAATTATTTTGTGACTGTAATTCTGTGAGTTAGTGCTTAAATTATTATTATCATGATAGACAGATAACAAAAACATTATTCTATATATCCTTAATGACTAATTAATATATTGAAAACACCCTGATAGAAAACAGACTTTTGTATAATAACAAACCTATATTATCTGTATAGAGTTTACATAATATACGAGAGGCTTATTTTCATTCTCATATAAACATGTCAGTAACATTGTATTGTACATAACAAAAAATGTCACTCAGCGGAAAAAGGCTTTGATTAATTTAGTATAAATTACCATTATTACGGCGTGAATTTAACGAAATCATCAAAAGCGCTGTTTTTATTCTGAATTTTTTCCATTCTCTCAAGATTGTTAAACAGAAACGCTTAAACTTATATAATAGGGACATTTAATATTGTTTTACATATTAAATTATATATTATAAAATTATTAAACACACCAGTATACTGTAAAAAAACTTGTTTTACAATTTATATTTAAAAAAGAAAAATTCGCACACATTTAAAATTCCTGTTTCTGTCGCGCCCATTACGCAATATTGATGTGACGTAGTATGCCTTCAAAATCTTGTAAATAAGCCGGGAAATTCAGGGTTTTTTTCATGAAATAGGATTGCTGTTATTGTTATTTTGTGCCTAAATGTAAGAATACCTCTGCAACAAATCCAGGTAAATTATTTATATCTATACCCAAAGATAAGGAAAGAAAAAAGTGGTACACAAAATTGTTCAGCGTGTCATGTGCCCTAGAAAACTTTTATTTCTACAGTCTATAAAAAATCTATAAAAAAAGTGAGATTAAGTTATCCAGATGCAATTTTGTTAATATTGCCGAGGGGTCATTCACATTCGAATCAAGAGTTTTAGCGTTTGAAATCTATATAAAATCAAATGTAACCAGCAAAACGCGCGCGCGTGTGTGTGCATGTGTGAGCGTGAGTGCATGTGTGCGTGTATGTGTGCATTCTAGCGTGTGAAATTGGAGGTGAAAATAATAAACTCTTGAGCACTACAATTTTGGCAACTAATAAAATTTCGAATCCATACAAGCTTCAACTTTTCTAATTACATTTTGCTTATTGATTACTAACTTTTTTAATTGTGATTATGATTATACTGTAATCTTAAAGGTTTAACTCACAACTAAGTTAAATTATTAATTTTTTGAAGGTAATTTATTCAATTTTAAAAGTTTTTGCTTTGCAAGAGCATTCTAAGCTAATCAAAAATTAAAATCAAAATTATTCAATTTTAAAACAAAAGCAGTATAAAATCGAAATACAGTGAAACCGTTCAATAGCCCTCCTTTCTGTAGCCCTTCCGAGAATTGACCCCGCGCCACAGGTTGGTTTAACAGGAGCTGCGCGGGGTACGCGGGATATGCGGTTGTCACTAAGGCGAGTACTCAAGTGTGAACAAACAAATGCGGAGCGGGCAATAAAGAGTTGGTTCCCACCTACCGTTAACCCCAAAATCGATGCTATAGAACAGTTACACTGTAAAATAAAATTGAAATAAATTTAGAATTTCTTTTACTTAGAATTCATATACAACTTTCATTTATTGAAAAAGAATTCTTGTGGATGAATTATAACGTATAAAGTTAATAAAAAGTTAATACAATTAGTGAAAAAGTGGTTATAAACAGTGTTATCCTCAACACAGAATTGGCCTGACCGTGCTTTCATAGAAACTTTGACTTAGGGTAGAAACTTAGAGAATACGCTAGAGATGTGGTCTCTGACTTAGGAAATTGAATTCTTGAAAAGTGCTGTAAACCTACCTAAAATATCTTGAAATTTACCAAAAATTTATGTATTTTCACCAGAAAAATTAAGAAATTTATTGCAAACTTTAAAAAAATACTTTAAAAACTTTGAAAATGATCTTTTAGTATAAAAAAAAATGACACGAAACATAAAATACGAGATTAATCCTCATCATTATTTCATTTAATAAGCGGAAGAAAAAATAAAATGAGCTTTGCACAGTGGTCATAATCATTTCTCAGTAACCACCTCAACTTGAACCACGTTTTGTAGAAAAAATTTGTTTCTTTACATATTCCTAACATTTATCAATGGTCTAAAACCTAAAGTATTTGTAACTTTAAAAAATTATTTTCGACCAAAGTGGGCTTTATATAGTTGTCGTTCTTAACGCCTCAATCATTTTCCTTAAATTTATGACATTTTAAACTTTTTCAAACAAATTGCAGAAGGAAAACAACTTTAACAGCGTTTACTGCTTGCAAGTGTCTGCAGGGTATATCCTAAGGAAATGTTAATACATATACTGCCTGATGGATGACCCTCATCAATCTGATTTCTTCATGTAAGAAAAAGGTATAACTTCCTTAAACCTTTAGGAAAATCAATAACTAAATTATATTAAACAAGTATCATATATTCCACCCCCCCCCCTCCCTCGATTCCCATCTTTTCCCAAGCATTTGATAGTTTGATGTTTTGGGTTAGCACATGAAAGCACTTCTTTTTATCATGGCACCTATTATAATCCGACTTTCTTTTCACGCAGTTCACTATAAATAAAATTAATTATCTTCATTAGCGATTAACCGCAAGGACTTGTATTTCCCACGAATAGGGAATAAAATTTCGAGCCGGAAATCTGGAAATTGTGAATTTTGAAAGTTTTAAAGAGAATAAAAAACTTTTCTTAAAATTCAGGTCTTTGTTGTTGGGGAGGTACTTTACTGGCCTAGGCCAGTAAAGAGCACTTTACGTTCCGTGCGAAATGCGCGCGCATGGACGTTTATTACTTCGACCCATGCGCACTGTTCTCTGCGGTGATTTTCCCTCTAAACTAACCTCAAACCTAAGACTCGGAAAACTTGAAAAGAAAAATCGGATACTATACTCTTCTTACATAAAATATCGTGTGGAGCGAGGTAGCGAAGACTTTTTACTGTCTTACAATATACTATTATTTGTTGAAAAAATCATTTTTCAAGTAAATTTCTAAAAATTTCAAGATTAAAAAAAAAATGTAACACAAAAATCTGAAAGATTTTAAGGTAAGTTTTTATTTTACAAATTTTAGAAATTTTTACCCTAGTGAAAATTCTTACATAGGTCCCTATATAGGAACCTACATAGGATCCTATATAGGATCCTACATAGGAACCTATATGTTTCACCTGAAGGTTCCACCCATAGGAAATGACATAGGATCCTGTATAGGATCCTATATAGGAGCATGTTTATGTTTCTATGTATGGTACCATATCCAGTTGCACAGTTTTACTATTCTATGGCACCTACATCTGGACAGAAGTTTTTTTGGCCCTCCAGGAGCACCTAGAGACTTACGTACCATTAGGTACCATAATGTACCATTAGTTAGGTACCATTAGGTACCATATTAGGGAGTGTTTTATACAGGATCCTATGTCCTTTCCTATAGATGGCACCTATAGGTGAAACATATTAGATCCTATATGTAGAATCCTATATAGGATCCTATGTAGGATCCTATATAGGAACCTATATAGGAATGTTCAGTAGGGTAGATCAGATTTCTGGTTTTTTCCCTTTACTTGAAAATTCATGTATTTTGTTAAAAATTTGTCTTTTTCGTACAAAATGAATGTTCTTGGTTCAAAATTCATCTCTTTGGTAGAAAACTTAATTGCCTGGGTGAAAATTATTCTTTTTTTTCTTCATTAATATTTTGGGATTGAAAAATTATCTATTTTGTTGAAAATTCGTCTTTTTTTGGTGAATCAACTATTTTTGTTTTAAAATTACTACTTTATTCAAAATTCATTTTGTTTTTGGATGAAGATTCATCACTTCAGTTGAAAATTTATTTCTTTTGTTGAAAGTGTAACTGAATATTTCGTTAAAAATTCGTATTCTTTTAGTTCATAATTAATTTTTTTTTTTTTAATTCTACAATTTGGTTTTCAATGCATTTTTTTTAATTACACATTTTCGGGTTAGAAAATGTAACTATTTTGTACACAATCCTCCTCTTCAACCTAAACAATTTTTACTTTGGGACACTTAGATTTATCCATTAAAACTCGCAACATGAATGAACATTGGGTCTATTTTCGTCGATTTTATAAATCGTTATAAATGAAAAAATAAGACAAATACAAATATTTACCGTACTCTATTTGAATTACTCTCGTGTGAGGAAAATATGAATTTTCACAGCATTAAATCTACTTGACAAAAACACGTTTTTAAATCAAACCAAAGATTATCATTGGCTGTGTACATAAAAAAGTTTAGTGAATAAATTTAATTAGTTTGTTTTATATATTTGTGGATTAATCTCGGTATTTCTATTGTAAATATTTTTCACAAGACTATAATCAATTGATCACACAATTTTTTATCTGGACCTGTAAATATTTGTTAGTTCACATTTTACAATCTAGAGGAATATTCAGTTATTAAAAGTCTTTTAACATAAACAGCCATGCGATTAATATTTTGTGCTTTTTTGGCTACTTTGTTTACATTTGTGGATGTACTACTTACTGTTACTGAAGATATTGCAAAGGAAACTCTTAGGGTGAGTTGCATCATGTAAGAGAGACCGGGCAGAATGGGATAGTTTATTTTCCCAATTTATTAAGGCCATGTGCTAGGATAAGTGTTTTTAGTCATATATACTCCACCTTTGTACTCGTTAAATAATAATTGAAACGAATTTAAATACTAGACAGACGTTATTTTATCATTTCTTTATGTATGTTTGGTATGGGAATTTTTTTAAAATTTATCATTTTACGAGAATAGGTGGAATATATATATACGGCTAAAATCATTTTCCCACATGCCCTTAAAGTACTCGTCATATGCTGTAAAATACTACAATGCAAATTGTTATTTTAATATTTTGAACCTTTATGTTTAAATTTGGTATAGAATTAAATATGGTCAATGAATAAAAAATATAAATTGAAAAGTATTGCTTTTGTCTCATCTCACCCTGGGCCTGGTCACCTGGGTCGGAGCGGGACACGTACGGGGTGAGACAGGACACTTTAAATATTTAGTATTTATCAATGAAAAAAATTAACTTATAATTTAATTTTGTGCAGAGTAATATTATTTTTCATTTTTTATATATAAATCGTTATTTACACTCACATTTTTGGAAAATTACAGACGATTTATTCTATTTCATGACAAAACAATACCAATGAGTGTTGCAAAAGAATGTAATGTAAATATTTATTTCCATCAGAAGTTCGTATGAAATATGATAGTGAAAATATGTTTAATAATGATTTTACTGACTTTAAAGGTATATTTAACTATGTTTGGTATTTATTTAGATTAGAAAATTCACCCCAAATTTTAATGTTTTTTTTTATATATTGCTCCATTTATATAAGAGATAATTCATGTTTAGTAGACTTTTCATTACGCCAGACTCATTTTAAGAAGAAAAAACATTTCCCTACACAAAGATATTAAAATAATGAAAATATTACTCAGGCGTGAACAAACAAAAGCGGAGCGGGCTATAATGAGTTAGGTCCCACCCGCCGTCAGTTCCAAAATTGGCGCTGCAGAAGAGTTTGATTGTATTTTCAAAAAAATTTTGCTAACGCATGCAAAATCAATATTCAGAAAGATCCAAACTTTTGTGACTAAAAAAGAAGTGACAAATTCGTACAAATTAAAAAATTATTCTAATCTTTATATTTCAATACAAATTAAGTATGAATAATTATGTATAAGAAAATAAAATTGGCATAATAATATTTCCAACTTCTCACAAAGTAACCTAATATAAAATACAGAGCGCTCACATGAGTGTCAAGCGCAGACCATGCGCACCCTGCACAGCTCCTGTCACACCTACCTGCGGCGCGGCCACAATTTTAATAAGGGCTATAGAAGGGAGGGCTATTAAAGGGTTCCACTGTATATGAATTTTCAACAAACGAGATGAATCTTCAACCAAAGAAAAGGGAGTTTAAACTAAAATAGCTGCATAGTAATATTATTGAATTCTATTAATACAGTTCACATTAAAGCGAAAAAAAGGGGGAAAAAGGAAAAGTTTTTCGAAAACACTGGGAACAAAGAATTTTTTAAAAAAGAGGAAAATAGGGGAACAGGGAAAAGAGGGGGCAGGGAAAAGAGTGTGAAGTCTAAAATATGAAAGTGATTATTAAACTTATTAAGCTATTACTCTTTATTGAAATGTACTTTGTTCAAATTTATTATCAGGAAACGCATTAAACTGAATTCATAAGGTTACTTTCACTGACCCCCCCCTCTCTTTTTTTACCCACCAAGTGCAGTGAATTTTGTGTGGAATTGATGCGTTTATCAAAACAATTAAGAGTTTTTTTTATAGTGTAGTAGTTTCGAACTGCAGTGTTAATAAAGACCTAATGTTAAAATAATACATTGAAATCTTGAAATAATAAATCATATAGTATTGCAAAGCTTTTCGTTATAATGAAGCGGGATTCGCTATAAACGGGAAGTTGATTCCACACTTCAGATTCTTTCGGGGCCCAAGAACTTTTCGTTATACACTAAACTCCTGATATAAGAACTGTTTCGGGCAATGCTTGCAGTGGCCTTAATCCTAAATCAGGGGAATTCAAACGTAAATGCACAGAACCGCTTGAACTATTTTTGCTGGATTTGAACGCATGACGCAAACTGGTGCAACAAATGCACTGACAGTGCGGCCATTATGCTGTTTGTCACGCTTGATTGTGCACCCTCTCTCTCTCTCTCTCTCGGTTCGCGGGTCCCCGCATAAAGAAACTGTTGAGGACATCAATATTAGGAATATCATAAACTGGGAGTTCTTATATCAGTGAAGTTGCGAGTTTAATAAAAGGCATTTTTTCTTAGAGTTGGATTTTTTTAGTAGTCTTCACGGGGCTGTCTTAGTATATATTATCAATCACGGACACATTTTTGTAATACAATAAAGTAAAGTAATAAGAGAAGTGTGTCTAATTTGTCATATTGGACAAAGCCTGGTTTTTACCCTATCATTCACGGACTGGGTTACAATCAAGTGCATGAGAGGGAGACCTACAGCTTAAGGCCGAACCACCCGAACCTCGGGATAGGTACATAGAAAAATGTCCAGAGGTACCGGCTCTGGGATCGAACCCCGGACCTCTAACGTAAAATCCGAGTGCCTATAACCAACTGAGCTGATTATTGCAGATTGTGTGATCTCGCACTGTATTTAAAAAAAAAGTAGTAATAAAATGTAAATAGTATTTAAAAACAGTTTTTTTTCAAAATGGCGCATATTAAATTACTTTCTATATGTATAATTTGTGAATAACAATTGAATTTAGTGTTTAATGTTAAAATAAAATTTTTCAGCTAGGTAATATCATAAAATTAATCGTAGGATGCTTTTATAAAAAGAAGAATGTTTTCACGATTAAAATAAGAATATAACGCAATTGCTCATATGATTTGTTAATAACAATTGAGAACATTACAATTGTTGCATCAGAATAAATTCACAATGCAAATGGGAAAACTTCCTTCAGACATCCATGCAGAAATAACAATTTGTAATAAAAAATTAAATTTTTTATTGAACTAAAATAATTAACAATCGTTTTCTTGGACAAATTATAAGAATTATGTACACGGACAACGATGCATTGAATCAAGGAAATATCGGTACAAATGCGGACGAAACAGTATTGACATAACATAACTTATGATCTATTGGGGCTTACGTTATTCTTTTTTTTTTTAATAATTGCTTGAAACTGCATGTTTCTTAATTAAAATCCAGAACATTTTTTCATAAATATTTTTGTCTGTAGTTTGATTTGTCAGTTAAACATTTTTCTCCAAAATACAATGGGGCGGGGTCAGTATAGGCAAAAAGGATTATTGGGACATTTTAAAAAACATATTTCCAGGACGCGTCCTAGTGGAATTTCTAGAAAATTTTTTATTTTTATCAGGACCCCTCAATAATCCGTTTCAACAAAAAAAGCTTTACCTACTAACTAATTAATGCGATGAAAATAGTTGTTTTTTTCGAAGAGATGCTTTGACGGTTAAGTTTATGATATTACCTAGCTGGAAAATTTTATTCTAACATTAATCACTAAATTCAATTGTTATTCACAAATTGTACATACAGAAAGTAATTTATTAATATTCGCAATTTTAAAAAAAATCTTTTTTTAAATACTGTTTTGAAGTACATTTATAAAACTGTTTACATTATCAAATCGGACAAGGTATTTAGAAATTGAAGGTCAATTTCGTTAGCCAGCTATTTTGGATAAAAAATTCAAAAAGTTAGAGCATCTTTGACATTTTAAAGCCCAACAACGCGCAAGATATGAAAAAAAGTCAAAAGAAAAAAAAGTTTCTTTTTGAAAGCTCTACAAGATTGTCATAACAACTTTTTGAATTTCCTTAAAAGACCGAAAATTCAAATTTTGATCGCACAAAGAATAATGAAGAATAAAAACTTTTATTTTTCGGTCAAACTATGCAAGATACCAAAAAAGATATGAAACAAAAATTATGCACCCGAAATAGATCTTCAAATTTCTCATGAATAGCTTTTTGATATAACGAGTATTTTTTGATTTATTCGTTAAAAAACAAAATTTAAAAAAAAACGAATTAAATTTTTGTACAAATGACAAATTGAGCTTTTTTGTCATATCGTTAGAGTATAGCCGTACGTTACTAGTTAGTATTGACGCAGTACTGCGTTCATTGTGAATTTCCTATTGAGACAGTATTGCGCCAGTAGCGATATCTAGTGTTGGCACAACACTTACAGTCCAGTACAAAATAGCCTTATCATCCCGGAGATATGCCAGTACAGGTGCCAGCACTGGCAAAAAAAACCAAGAGGGATTTATGATGGCAACCATGAGGGATCCATGAGGGAATCCCATGTTGGATCCCTATGGATTAGCATGTCGTTGTCATGAGGGTCCTCGCCTGGATTGCCCTCATGTATACCACAAGGCTTGAGGGAACTCCGTGCGGGCCCCTACGGGGACACCCTCAATTTTTTCACACGGGGAAAAATTAAAAAAAATACAAATTTGTTGGAAAAACAACGCAAGATACGAAAAAAAAATAATAAACTAAAGTTGTTCTCCCTAAAATGATCTATACATTTGTTATAAATCATATTTTAAAGGAACGCGTAGTTTTTGTTTTATTGATAAAAAACAACATTATAAATAGAAAATATAAATTTCTCGACAAACGAAACAAGCTACGAAAAAAGATGAATAGACAAAGATTTGTGCACGCAAAAAACGATGCGCAAGTTTTTCATTAATCACTTTTTGATAGGATTCGTAGTTTTTGTTGTAGGCGAATAAAATAACATTCAAAATAAACAAATTTATGTTTTTGTGAAAGCGACACAAGAAGGTTGAATAAAATGTGAATTAAAAAATGTTTTTTTTTTGTATAACATGCGCACTCTTTTAATTTATGAAAACAAGACAATAAAAATACATTTGTTTAAATATCAATGCATATTATTAATTATAATCATATACATTTATTTAGATGATACATTCGTTCGTGTAGCTGAGAATGAAAATTAATAGACAATAAAGTACATAAATAAATATAATATACATTTTGATATAATAGAGTTAAATGAAGAAAATAATTAGACAAAAGTTGTTCACCCCAAAAAAGGCTTCAAATTTGTTATTAATTATTTTTTGATGAAACGTACAATTTTGGTTTTAATCTTAAAAATTAAAATTTTAAATTTTAATTTTTAGACAAATGACACAAAGCTATGAAAAAATCAATAAAGAAAGGAGATCATCCAAAAAAGAGCTACAAACTTGTAATTAATAATTTCATGATAGGACGCGTAGTTTTTGTTTTTATAAAAAGAAACAATAAAAAATTTAAATTGTTGAAAAACTGCACAAGGTACGACAAAATAATTTAGACAAAAGTTGATCAGCAAGAAAATACAAAAAAATGTTCTTGGAAAAACGACCCGGCAGATGAAACGAAAAATGAGAATACAATACATTTGATATAAAAGTGTTGAATACAGTTGTCGATGCGTTGACCTTTAATTTCAAAAAGTCTGTGCACAATTGTGGTAGAAATGTCAACACATATTCGATTTGTAAAAAAAATAGTTGAATCTTCAAAACTAAAGAGTGCGATTTCTAAAAAAAAAAAAAGTTCGTATTTCAACAAAAAAAAAAGATTTTTATTTTAAATAAAAAACGTTTGAGTGCAACAAAAAAGTCGAATATCCAACAAAATATTTTATTCCACAAAAAACCAAAAAATCATTTTTTACCGATTTTCAACAAAGCAGTTCAACTTTAAACAAGTAGTTGAATTTTCAAGCATGAAAGTTAATTTGCTTCCAAACAAGACGAATTAATAACAAAAGGCATAAATTATCAAGAAAATAGTTGAATTTTTCCCTAAATACGATCAGTTTTCATCAAAAAGTTGAACAGTTAAATTTTGAGTCAAAAAATTAATTTTCAAACAAAAAAAAACGTATTTTCAACAAAATAGTTCATAAATCTTCCACCAATAAAATAAGTTTTTAACAGAGTAGTTCAGCTTTCAATAAAGTAGTTAAATTCTCAACCACGAAGATGAATTCCCAATGAAAAATTATTAGTTAAATTTTCAACGAAAAAAATGATAAATCTTCAACCAAAAATGGATTAGTTAATTTTTAAGTTGATAAAACTTTATTTTCAACAACAACGTAAAAACGAAGATTCAATCAAATAATTAAATTTTCAATCAAATATAGTAGAATTTGTTATCAAGAGATTAATACTAGATTATATATGATAGTAGAATTTTCTATTGAAAAGAATTCACTTTCAACTCTAAAATATAAATTTTCAACCAAAGAAGATGAAATCTAAAACAAAAATATAGTAAAAAATAATTAAATTTTCAACCAAATAGTCAAATTTGTATGCAAAAGAGACGAATTCTCGACTGAACATATAGTCGTAGACCTTGAAATTAAAAAGAAATAACTTTCAGCGAAAAATAGTTGGATTTTCATATCATTAAAAAATCACATCTGGCCGATGCAGCTCGTTCCATCGAGTCAGCACAGTCGTATAAACATGTAAACTTTTAGTGTAAATAGCCCTCCATTCCAAGTAATATAAATACAATCCACTCTTCTAATAAACTTGATATATTTTTCATTTTAAAATTGTGCCGATTCTTTTATTAATTCCAAAAATTACATTTTGGTCCTTAAAACGAGAAAAATTATAAGTTTTTTGAAAATAGGGAGAAGAAAAATTAATTAAAAAGGAAAAAGAGAGCAATAGGGCAAAGAGTGTAAAATATGTATGTAGATGCTTTAGTTGGAAAATAATCACTAATTTTAATTTTTCAACCGCCCTTAAAAAAATTTTTGTTTACATTTATATTTTCCATGTATATTCTCAGATTCTGCGTTACCTCCTCCCTCCTACGGCCCAAAATCTGTTAGGCTCCTTCCCCTTTCCGCGTCCAACGCTAATCGAATTAGCATCAACTGACTTCAATTTAATTTAAAATCCAAATTTCAAAAGTTTGCCGGCAGAAATGTGATAGGTTTCAGCGCCTCCATACGGGATATTTCCGAAGTACATTTCGACTGGTCACGAGTCGAGTCGGTATCGTCGGTATTGTGCAGTGCATGGTCAACGAACGGTCGGTGTACTTGGGTGTACTCTGGTGTACTCGCTGTGACTCGATTTCGAGTGATGTCGATGAGGAGCGGATTTTTCCAAGAGTTCTCCTAGAAACGAGATACTCTTCGCGTCGTGGTCGTTCTGGAAACGGGAAAAGTGACGTATTTTCCACAAAAGCTGGCCAGTGCGCCGTCGCCCATCACGTAAATGACGTAAATGACCGTTATTTACGATCTGTTGTGTTGGTGAAATGCTGCATCGACTTCCTGTGCATGGCGAAGGACCGTGAGCGTCGTCCGTCGTCGAGTTCTTTAGTCAAACGAGTCAAACAGTGGTGTGTCCGGTTTTGTGTTTTTCCCCCGTTTATTTGATCCCGTTTCCGCAAAATTAGTATCAACGGGTGCATCATCCTGCATAAAGACACTTGTGCGGTCCACCCGCTTAAAAAATGATCAACATGGAGACGGACACCAAACACGAGGACTCAAGCAATTTGCAGGTGCGCAAACTAGCTAATATATTTTTTCTTCTTAAACCTACCGCCATCTTATGTTTCGTTACAATCCAGGAATTCCCTTAAGCTCAAATTCTCCTCTCCGTCTCCAAAAATATCCCAACATTCCCAACCCCAACCCTCATTTACCATTCTCCCCTCGAAACTTTTCTCTAACCTCCGACTCCGGCTTCAAAATTCCAGAGCACATTTTTCTAAATCGCGTGGGAGGTTATGATTCTTCTTTTGTTTTTGGCCTTTTTGACACTTGACGATGACTGTAGAGTGCACAACTGTTCTCAATTCAACCCGTTTAGTCATTTAAACGTTAATCTCTAACTTGAACGACTTAGAACACAAGTTTTGCAATAATAATGCCGATAGACGGATGTCGACTAAATGTCAGCGTCCGTCTGAAAACAGTCTTTCGTGTTATATTTAGAAATGTGCGCCAGGAATATTAAGTCGCGGCTCATCGAGAACTGAGACAAGATAACGTCCACTCATTTCACACTTTCTTCAATCAAGAAAAGTACTTTAGAGTTCAGTCGCATCTTGCAAAATATACACTAGATCATACTTTATTTTATTTATATCAAAGAAGATTAGAGCAACTTAACAGTCAATCAGATTTCATTTCTTTTAGCTTTCTTTCCCTAGCTGCGAAAAATATTTCTATTACTTTCCTTTTTAATGGGAAATATTGCTTCTAAATTTAGCCTTGTTATTTTTCATACCTCGTGACACTTCCACACATCAGGTGGTATTGACATGATGAGATTATCTAATCTTATAAGTGTATTTTCAGGTTCGCGAATTTTAAATACCACTTCATAAACAGATAAGGCATTCCTAGGTACCGAAAGAGAAGCGTATTCCTGAGAATATTAATATTTTTATCTAATAGGCTTACTAGAGTGGTTCATAAATTTACATTTTCGAATTTTTCACCGGTTTAAGCAATGAAATTTACACATGGTGGTTGTAGGTCAGGGAATTTCTATAAAGAAGTACTTTAAGTAACTGTCAAGTAAGATAAATTTGAAATTAAAATAGTTGTATTCGGTTTATAAGCGAATCCATGTTAAAAATCTTATAATATTAAGTCTTTAAAAATATCTGAATATTATTGTTCAGGTAAAATGAAAAATTGTCCCGGGCAAAAATTCATATTATATCATATTTTGGTATTCAAAAATTTATCTGAAATCTTTTTTGTTTAGAAATTTGGCTATTTGGTTGAAAACTCGACTATTTGGATGATTATTTAATTATTTTGCTCGATAATTTAATTGTTTGGTTTAAATAAATAAATTTGATATTTTAATCTGAAATTTGGATGTTTTATTCTTTTTATCAAAGATTCTATGTTAAAACTTTTATACTATTAAGATTCTGGTCTTTTAATGTCAGTTGTCAGGAAAAATGATAAGTTGCTAAGGGCAAAATTAAGTAATTTTGAAAATAAAGTTTCGGCCACCCTGGTATAATATATTTTTCCATCATTTGTGTACCTTGTATTTCTATTTCTATATATATTTGCAGTTGCTTGTTCCTGACAATTATATTTCTTGTTAAAAAATTTGTTATTTGTTTGGATATCCAACTATTTTGACAGAAAATTAACTTTTCGTTGAAAATTCGTATTTTGGTGATGAAATTTCAAAAATTTAATTGAAAATTCTACTATTTGGTTAAATATTTAATTATTTTGGTTGATAATGCAACTTTTTTTTTTAAATTTCTCCATTTGGATAGAAAATTAAAATTTTTGTTTGAAATAAATAAATTTGAAAATTTCAATATAAAGTTTGGTTGTTCTATTACGTTTAGAATAGATTTTATGTTACAAGTTTTATAATAGTAAGATTCTGGCCTTTGAATATTATTGGTAAAAAAAAAGATAATTTTGAAAATTAAAGTTTAGCGGCCATTCGACTATATTTCTGAAAATTCGTCTTTTTGGGTGGAAATTAACTGTTTTTTATTTAAAAATTTTATTTGTTTGATTAAAACTCTACTATTATACTGTTTGTACACAAATAATATTTTTTTTAGGTTGAACCAATTTGTTAAAATTTTTTTATTAAAGATTCATCATTTTAGTTGAAAATTCGTTTTTTTTTTGCTTGAAATTTAATTTTTTTAACTGAAAATATTGCTTTTTCAGTTTAAAATTCATAATTTTATCTTAGTAGAAAATTATTTTCTTTGGTTGAACGTTTAACTATTTTGAGTGAATTTTACAGTTTTACAGAAAAATGTCTTTCAGCTTGAAAGTTCAACAATTTGGATGTACTTTTTTACTTCCTTGACCGAAAAATCTTTATTTGTTAATAAATCGTCTACTCGGTTGCAAAATTTATCATTTTAGTTGAAAATTCATCTCTGCTTGAAAATTTGAATATTTTGTTGAAAATTCGTTTCTGGTGCTCTAAAATTAAACTATTTAGTTGCAAATGCAACTGTTTAGTTAAAGATTAATTTTGTAACTGTTTCTGGTGAAAGTTTAATGTTTTTTGTTTAAAAAATTGGACCATGTTGTTGAAAACTCAACCATTTTGTTGAAAATGTAATTATTTAAGTATTCTCAAATTTAATGATCATTATTATTAATTATTAAATTTTAATATTTAAAATTATATATTTTGGCAAAAGGTAATTTTTGTAATCGAAAATTTCACTGTTTTGTTGAAAATTCGTCCTTTTGGATTGAAAATTCATCTTTTTTAGTTTAAATAAATAATTTTGAAGTTTTTAAATTTCAATCTGAAAGTTTTTTATTTCATTTAGAAAAGATTCTATATAAAGAAGCTTAAAATGCTGGTCTTTGAATATTAATGTTCAGGGAAAATGAATAACTGGGCAGGGAAAAGTCAGAGAATTTCGAAAATTATGTTTTCGGCTTGGTTTTTTTTCTGGGAAACCGGGAATGTTTATGTAGATCAGGAATTTAGTTTTATTTTCACTAAAATAACTTGAAGTTTATAAAATAATGGTTAAATTTAATTTCAATACATGCACATAATAAAAGGCAACTGCTACGTTTTGAATCTTTTTTCATTAAAAATTCAATTTCTTGTTTCAAACTGCAACTATTTTTTTGAAATTTAAATATTTTATTAAAGTTAACTGTTTTCCAAACCAGTTAACTTTTCACTGGGAATCTCAACAATTTGGTGAAGAATTCGTCTTCGGGTTAAAAATTCATCTCTTTTGGTTGAAAATGCAATATATTTCGACTCGAAATCTCAGGAATTTAAAGTATTTCATATTGAATTCAATACGGTACCTATATAATTTTATTTCTGACAATTTATTCCTCTATTTTCGTGAAAATCGCCGCATTTCCCCTGTTTTGAGAGCTTTTTGGGATGTGAAATATGTAGTTACCAAAAACTTTTTATTCTGAAAGAGACTAAATTAAAAAAAGGGTAATTTTTACCGACGATAAAGGTGACGATATGTAGCTTGTAAAATTCAACCTTAAAAAATTGATACTTTATAATTTTTCATGTTTAATTATGAGATTGTTGCTTTAAGCCCTACTAATGAAACCTATCGAGATTAGAAGGTTTTTCATTATATAACTTGTTCATTATTAAACGATTGAATTCAAAGTTTTGGAATGAACATTTTTTAAAGATTAATTGGGAAGTTTATATTTCGGAAAAGTTCAATTTTGGCTGCTTTATTTTGCAGTTTTGTTTTGTTTGCTCCAAATGTAAAAATGTTCAGCTTCAAGGGTTTTAAATTTTTAATTTCAATGACTGGGGAACATCTTTGCGAACCGTGAAATGACCTGAAATTTTTCAGGTGTTCAAAGTGGACACCATGATTTAAAAGAGTTGGTCACGTAAAAGTGTGGTAGGACATTTCCTTATAAAAGGCTGTTTTAAAGCTCTTTGAATATTTTAACTGACACGTTACAAGAAGATAAAATAATATCGATGAATTAGAGCAAGAGCTCAGCAAGCAGTTTACCATTTAATCAATGTTTATATACTTTTTTCGCCTTATTGTCCTACTTTATTCTTCCCTCGAGTTTTTTTCCACGCCTGAGTTTTTCTTCAGTTTACCACCCCCCATACTCAAACATTCACGTCAAGAAGTAGGCCAGACCGAGGGGCAGACATTGGAATCTTCACCCTATCAATTTGTCTAGCCAGAACTTACCCAATCAGTTATTTTCACTTAATAATCGATTCAAAATCGCGCAACAACCCAAAACAATTTATTCATGTTTTTCCTAATTTTCAGAATAAAAAATATGTACCAATTTAATCTAGTCAATAATTTAGGATGAAATAAAAAGTGAGGTTTAGAAATTAGAAAACTAGAAAGTGGCTGATACTATTTTCAAATTTTCTTTAACGATTCATGCTACGAAAATCTTAAATCAATATCACTTGTTTTTGTGTTCTATACAAGTAGAATATTGATTTGGGACATGTTTTGATTATGAAAATTACGGAAAATATGAATAAATTGTATTTTATGTTACATTTGTTAGAGGAAAAAAAAACCATTTTTTTTTTAAACGAATAGTAAGTGAAAATATTTTATATCCACTATGTGCCGCTGAAACGCTCGCATTCGCATCAAACTTTACTTTGTATAAAAGAGGCCAAACCTCCGTTGTTTACTAGCTTGTATGTATGCATTCTGCAAATAACGCTTCACTGCAATACATAATGCATTCGAGCCATTGGGTGAACTAATGACTCAAGCTTCTTGGAGTTTCCAAACAGTTGAGAAGTGTTATGGGAGTTTGAGAACTTCAATGATTGTCTACTGTGGGAATTGTCCAAAGGAAGTAGCATATAGCTTACTTAATATGACGATGCGATTGAATAAGAACAATTTTTACTATTTCTGGAGAGTCTGGCGAACCTGTAAGCCTCCAAGAATTTTGAAAATCAGGGTGGCCACTGGAACGGAAAATGACAGTGAATTTCTTTTTTTGACCGGGAATTTAATAAGTTTTTAGAAGATCAATCTATCCAATCATTTAAAACATCACAAATGTTCGATTTTAATTTTTCTTTTAGTATTCAATTTAATTGTTAACTTTTTCAATTATGAAATCATTCAGTTTACAAAGCGTAATTCTATAATCTTTACTTAAAAATTTTTCCGTTTTAGGCCTTCACTTTTTAGCGTAGATTTGCAGGGTTTTAGTAATAATATTTAAACTATAAAAAAATGATATCCCTTGTGAGATATCATAGTATTTTCCAAATAAGGAATTATAGATCAAATATTTGAAACTGAATTGCTTGAAATAGAAAGCCTAAAATCGTTTAAATTTCAGAGTGCTATATTTAAACATTGAACGTCACAATCTTAACTGTTCCATTTAAAGAAATTTCATTGTTGAAGTGAAAGTGTTGAATTCTAATGTATAAATAACAGTTGAACAATTATTGATTTGATTCGGCTTAAAACATAAATAATTCTACTTAAAATGATTGATATAAAAAAAGCGTCTAGGTTTTGACAATTCTAATTTTGAGTGAAAGGGTAGATATTTTGTTATTTAATTTTTTTTCGAGATTGGAAGAGAAACTTTTTTCGTTTTTTAGATTTTTATTAACGTGAGTTGAAATGGAAGATTAGTTTTAATTTAAATCATTGGAAATCGTAGCATGAATTTAAATTCTTTTAGAAGAAATCTTTGAACTGTCCATTTTATACGTATAAATTATCAGGCGTTTAAATAAGAAAATTTCGTAATTACATTTCTTAAAGCTTTTATTTAAAAAATGTTAAATCCAAAACAGTTCCACTTTCAGCGTTTCAAATTGCAGTTTAGTTGTAGTTACTAGGAATAAAAAAATTTCATTTTTCAGAATTCGAATTTTCTATTTCAAAAGACCATGGAAAAATATTGCAATCCAGGAAAGAAAATGTTCTTAAAGGCTTTTTTTCTACTATTAAGATGAAGCCTCTAATGATTTTTATTCGGGTATAATCATACACAGTAAATCCCCGAGATATTATTTATCTGAAGTTAGATAAAAAATAATCAGTCTTCGGATCATTTTATTTGTCAAATGTTTTCAGCATTTTTATCCAGCTTCAGATAAATAATATTTCGGGGATTTACCAATGTGGCCTATTCGAAAATGGTAACTTCAATGACCTATTTTAGCATTGTATTATGAAGTAGAAATTAAATGTAGAACTGAATTATTACGAAAAATATTATTCTAAATCGCAGCCTATTTGAAAATGATATTTTGAATGATTTGTTGAAGTTTAGATTTAAAAAGTTCAAAAATAAAAAATTTACCTGCATTAAAAATTTTAATGAGATAAAATTAAAAGCCCTCTATGTTGGAAGTCTTCCAATTTTAAGATAGGCTTGTAACGCTTATCTTGATTTGTAAATATGTAAAACAATATTTTAGCCAAAGTTGGAGTCAAGAAATTTTTTTGTTAATTTGAATGATACGAAGGACAAGCAAATTTTGATAACATTTCATTTTGCATTTTGTAGAATTTGAAACTTTATTTTTTGTTAAGCAGAAACGTAGATCGAACTTAAATTGATAAGAAAACAAATTTAAAAGAATTTTTCAATTGTAAAGCGTTAAAAATTTCGAAGTATTTGTAAAGTATACTTTGTGGATAGTCAAGAAACTAGAAGTTTTAGTTCAAGTAGGCCAAAATCATTATATATATATATATTTTTTGAATAACTTCAGCTTACTGCTACTATCTGTAAAATAATTTCAAAAATTTTAGTAATTTAATGAAAAAAACGTCAGACTGCGATTTTTACATACAGAAATTTTGTAATTTTCTTTTTATAATTAATCAAACTTATTATACCTAAAAAATCCAGACGACACCCAGTTTCTTAACTGTTAGAAACAAAGTGTTACTTCACTGGAAACGTAATAAGAACCATATCTAATGCGATCATTCACCGTAAAACGTTAAGACCTACTTCGTATTTTTCTAGTAACAAGTGCTTCGGACTCCTTATTCCTTTTTCTCTTTCATGTTTCTCCTTCAAAAACTTTGTTCCATAATTTTTCAACTCTATTTTATAAACAGGCTCTATATACTACGTAATTATTTATAATGATTATGAAATAATATCAGTTTTTGAAAATACTTTTTTATGTTTTCTTGCATTTGCATTTGATTACAAAAATTACATTGTCTGGTGCGTTTTGAAAGTGTATAAATGCTCTTGGAGAACAGTAGGTTTGTGAAAATAAAATTAGATTTTACGTTGAAGCTAAATCTTATCTCGCACACTAAAGCCTAAAACAAAGCTGCTTAACCGTATTTCTTGGCGGTGAATGTGTAAGGTACGATTAGACAAAGCTGCTTAGAATTCCATCGGTGCTTTGTCGCGTGTCTCATTTACGACAAAGCATGGCCTCACATTTGCAATTAGTAGTATGCAGTCTTCCAGCCAATGACCTAAGAATTGTACAACTAAGAATGAAAGCACTGCTTATTTTGTTTGCTTATAAAATATTAATAATTTTTTGAGGCCGGAAAATGATAGTGAAATTCTTTGACCAAGGTTTGTAAAATTTTATTGAA
>NC_046658.1:119753536-119765260 GCF_010883055.1 Belonocnema kinseyi
AATATGTCCTGACATAATTTACCTAAATGCTTCAGGAATTTGTTTTTAAAATGAGCTTAAGAACTTCTGAAAATGTTGATTATTTTCGGACTTCTCAACGTTTACGATTGCTTTTGAGTTAAAAGTAATTAAGCAATTATAAATTGAATAACTTTTAAGGTGGTCGCTGCATGTGCTAAGATTTCATTACGAGTGGCCGTATTTTTTCGGTACAAATAGCCGCATATTCTTGTTACATGTAGACACTAATTTAAATTTAAAAAATTTCTGCATCACTTTACCGGGGAAACTACAGGGAAATGATCTAGTATTTTAATTCAGTGATTCCTTGAAGAATTATAATGTTATTTTTAGATTTACTTTTTGCTAAACAATATATATTTGAAATTTGAATAGGAGATTTTTGACGTGATAGGAAAATTTTGAGAAAGAATTTTAATTCTGATTTAAAAGAAGGCAATTAAAAATCATTCATGTTCCAAGTCAGAATTTGTCAGAATTTGAAATATCCTTTTTTCAAATTTTGAAAACAAGGAAATTGCTGTTTTAAAATTATAATAGAAAATTTTTTAAGGTGTAATTCTGCCATTTGAACTTTAAATTATCGGTGCTCAAATTCAGAATTATAATTCTTTTACAAAATTCTCTGTTCCAAATCAGAATTGTAATTCTTATAAATAAAAATGATTTATGTTTCAATTCACATTATAATATTATTTTACTTTTTTTTTTGAAAGCATTCAAATTTTTTTAACTGTTTTAAATTAACGGGAAAAAATTATTTATTGACTAGGAGAAAACTGGAAATTTAAATTCATTCTTCGAGTATGCACCCTGATAAGTTAATTGGCGGTAATCGGTTTATAATTTGTAATTCGAAAATTTCTATGATAAGATCCATTGAAATAAAAAAAATTCTAGCTTAAATGGTAAATAATATTAAATTTGACGTTTGAAATATTTCACATTTTTAATATAAATCGTTCGAAGACGTACAAATTAAAATCTGAAGCGATAATAATCAAACAATTTGAAATTATCCCGTTCAAAATTGAATAATATTGGATTGAACGATTTTAAATTTAAAAAATCGGAAACTCAAATAGATCAACAATTCTAAGAACGAAAAAATATACATTTTTCATTGTTAATTTTTTCAAGTTACAATATATTAGTACATTAAGGAATGTCAGTTTTTAAGATATTTCAATGCATTGAATTGGAATTTATTTAATTTTAAAAGGCTGTTTTGCAATTTAACAAAATTGAACGTTTGGCCATTTTTAATTTTAATCATTTATTTAAATTTCAAATGGTTCATTTTCAATGTTAAATCATTACGATTGAGAGGTTTCACCCACTTTGAATGTCTTAATTTAAACTTCATATTTGAGGTTCTAATCTTAAAACGTTCGTTGGAAGGTGTAGCAATACTATTTAGTAGATGAGGTAATTATTTTATAATGTATACACTATACACTATTAATAATGTTCTCATAAGCATAACTATGTAACTGAATCAGAATGGTCAACTTGAAACAGATAGTATCTTATTTGAGTAAAAGGTAACGTTTAAATCAGGTTATTAAAATTCAATTGCAAATAAAATATTAGAACGGTTAAATTAGACATTTATCCTACAGTAACAATTTGTTGTAATAAAATCGTTTATTTTCAATACTTTCCTTTTTTAACAAGTCGTAAACAATCTACAAGTTTTCATTCTCGCCATGATTCAATATTATAAAATAAAAGTGGATTTAAATGATTCAATAATGGTTGCAACATTGTATTATAAAGGAGCATATTTCTTGTATGATTATAATTTGTACTGTTACGCGAAGCGTGATAAATGGAAATGGTTGTTGAGATTGCAGTGCAGAAAGTAACGTGTGTGTAACAAATCTTGCCATTTAAGCATGCCAATATTTCATGATCAGAAGACTGTTATAAAAAATGAAAGTTTATTTATTTTTTGCATCGGAGAAACTTCAAGAGGAAATTCAGTACTCAAGAGTCGTAAACAATTTTCTTCTTCTCGTACTTTATTTGATGGATATCTTTACGACATTTTTAATGAAGGGATTACAAGTTATTTGATTATAATAAATAATTATTGATCTTTAATTCAGATATAAGTGAGATTAAAATGATCTACTCCAAATAAGAAACTTATTTGGCTTGAATAAGTTTTGGTTCTCAAAGTTATTATTTACTTTATTATTAATAATGATTATAATTTACGGTAAACTTGCTTCCCAATAGGCCTTACACAGTTATCGTTAAAAATAATGAATCGCCAAAAAGTAAATTAAAATGTTGTAACTTTGATTTGTCATATCATTTGATAAATCCATCCCAATTTATAACATTAACAAGATGAATGATAGCTATCCTCCCTGATATACTCGTGAAATAATTAATATTATTGACTTACAAATTAAATATAAATAAAAATATCAAAACGAAAAACTACAATACCACCTTCAGTATGATGAATTTACGAAAAAACTTAAAAAGCTGATAAAAATTGCTTACTCTTTTCTGTGAAAATTGAACTATTTTTTTTCCTTTGGTTCTAAATTCATCTGTTTTAAATGCAACTGTTTACTTGAAAGTTGATCTCTTCTTTGGTTGGGCATTTAACTTTTGTTGAAAAACCGTCTTAGTGGTTGAATTCAACTTTTTTTCACTTAAAATTGAATGCTTTTCTGATTGAAATATCTACTATTACATTATACGTTGAAAATTCATATTTATGTTGGAAATTAGTCAACGTTTTAACCACTTTTTCTAACAAAAAAATGATGGTTGTTAAAAATTCATCATGTTAGTTGAAAATTCATCGCTTTGGTTACACATGTTTTGGTAAAAATTCAGTTTTTTACTGAAAATGTAACTATTTCAGCTTATGATTCATAATTTTAGTTAAAAATTCATCACTTTGGTTTAAAATCTAACTATTTTATTGAAAATTCGTTTTTTTCTGTTTAAAAAATAATTTTTTCAACTGAAAATGTAACTTTTGCATTGTTGGTTGAAAATTGGTATTTTTAGTTAAAATTTCGTCTTCTTTGGTAGAAATCGAATTTTCTTGGTATGAAAGTTCCTATTTTTTTATTGAACATAGAATTGTTTTACAGAGAAAATAATATTTTGGCTTGAAAAGTGTACTGAGAACTAAACTTTAATTTTTTGCTGAAAATTGATCTTTTTTACTTGAAAATTTACCTATATTGTTTAAAATTCGTGTTTTACTTTGCTAGAAATACCAATTCTTACATTTTTCGTCGATTTGGATTGCAAATTCATCTTTTCTCGTTCAAAATTCAACTGTCTCACAAAAAATTCAAGTATTTGTTTAAAATTTTATGTTGAAAAGGTCACAAGATTAAAATGTTTGTCTTTGAATATTAATGGTCAGGGAAAAATCAGGGAATTTGGAAAATGACGTTTTTCGGTCACCCTCCAATTATCAATATTCTTTTTCTCTGTCACCCTCCAATTATCAATATTCTTTTTCTCTGTCTAAATTATGGTTAAAACATCGTTGGTGGCCACGGCTAGATGTATTATGTTCACATGGTGATTATTTAGTCTTCAATATTAGATCGTAGTCCGGTAACTGCTCTAATCGACTTTTGGGCTTTTGTAATTTTCAAATAAACAAAAAATACTTTAACAGGCTAAGAGATGGCGTAAATAGTATTGAATTTAATACTGATTTTTCTCTGTCTGGATAAGAATTGAATTAATCGGAATCTGAAAGGAACAAAAAAATCTCGATGGACGTAGAAAGCCTTGCTCCAAGGTTTGATTTGTTTCCATCTCGTTCTTTCTTATCGTCGTGGTTCCCTTTTAATTTGGCTTCGAGTCTTATCAAATGGCCTTACTTTTCGAATCACTACTTACGTTTCACGCTGAATGCCTGACAAAAATAATTGTACCTACTTCGTTCAGGGGAAATAAGTCTGCACAGCAATATTTTCACCCACGCTTTGTACTTCGCCTACACTCTTGTCTCTATTCTTTTATTTATAGCGATTATTATATTACATGTTGCTGTATAAAGGCACCTTTAATTATTTCGAGTCAGACTACGTATTAACAATACCTTCAACAACAGAATTGCAGACTTGAGAATAATTTGTTTTAAATTTAAAATCATTTTTATTTTTACCCTTTTAACAATAGATCTCTTCGGGATAAGTGGCGTCTACAATTGGACACCATTTACATTAAAAAACCACAATGTTTTTTAAATTTTTGCTTTGCAATCTCAACGGTTCAATGATCAATCTCGAGGACTATCTTCCCTGAGTTTATCAGATTTTTAATAAGGAACTTGAAAAATGGGAAGCTTCTTTAGTTCTCTTAAAAAGTCCAATTTTTTGTAGTTGGTTTTTTATTTTTTTACATACTTTACATTTCCCTTTTTTTTTAATGAATTCCTTTTTTCTCCTATTTTCAAGAAACTTCAACCTTTTCTCGTCTTTTAGCTTAAGGGCATACTCTTCGGTGACCACGTGACCAAACTAGTCCCCGGTTATGAACTTTTTTTTTGGTGTTCACTGTGTCCACACGGATTGAGATATCGTGTTTAAACTTTGGCAGATAAAATTAAAATCACTAAAGAACGTTTGTATACAGCAATATATTGGTAATTTTAAAGAAAGTTTATTTATAAATTGATGGAATAGGATACTACCATTCGAGTTATAGCACTCGTTGCAAATCTACCGCTAAGTATCTGCACACACGTAACCTATCATTATTTTTTGGGCATTTTCAGCGATTTCTAACGGAGAAAAAAAGAAACTTTGAACTTCGATAAAGTCGAGATAATGTGACTAAGTTCGTTCATAAAATTTTTGTTTAGAAAATCAAATGATTTTTTTTTTGCCCTCACTACGTTCACCGGATTAGGATATCGTGTTCAGGATTTAGAAAGTTATACAGAAAGCACTAAGGAACGTTTGTATATATCAAAATGTTTATAATTACGAAGAAAGTTTTCTAGTAAAATATTACAAGAATAGGAAATAAACTTTTCACGTGGATAAAGTAGATGCCTCGATTTAAAAAAATCGAGGAACAACTTAGAATGTTCTACTGGTCGTATTTTATTTTTACAAAAAGCGTTGCATAAGCTTTTCGTCCTTCAACGAAGGACCTCTTCAGTACATTATTATCGATGTTTTTGATAAACCCATCATTATCTCTTCGTCACAAGTTTATAAAATCCTCCCTCATACTCTGAGGTGACTCTAGGTTTTTAAAACCATGTTTAAATTACTGTAGAGGTTGAATGGTCATAAAGACACATTTTACTCTCCCTCCCTTTTACCATCATTTTGTAAATTTAAATAAAAAACACTTTTTTTGGTGGGCCATCACATTATTTACATTATGACAGTTCTTGGGGGGAAGCGGTTAACCCCTTTTAGTTGAAAATGTAACTATTTAGTTAGAGTCATTTTATTCGGTCAAAAACACTTCTGTTAAAGATTCGTCTTTTTCGATAGAAAATTCGTTCTTTTGGACTGAAAATTCATACTTTTAGGTTAAAATTGTTAATCCTTCTAAAAAATCTTCTTATTGGCTTGAAAAATCAGGTATTTTGGCAGAAAATTCAACATATCGGTTAAAAATTAACTTTTTTTGTTGAAAATAATTGATCTTTTTGGCAATATATTTCGTCTAAAAACCTTAGAAATTTAAAGCCTTTGATATTGAATTCAATTTGATATTTACATTAATTTTATTAAAAATAATTTATCCCCCATACTGTTTATCTATTTTCGTGAAAAATTACACTGTTTCCCCTGTTTCGAAAGAATTTAAGACTGTGAAGTTTGTTTTGATTTAATTTAAATTCTTTTGAATCATTCAAATATAATCCTGTGTCTTGTTCTGCTTTTAGAAATAATGAAATTGATTGAGGCTGACTTTGTAAAATGATTTAGCAAATTTATCATCGGAGAATGACTCTCAAAGATTGCTTGGCTTGATCGCTCCTTGTCTCGTTTCCTGTTTAACATGTTTTTCTATTCGCTGCGAGCAGGTAGGCAAACAGGCATTGTTATCGGAAGTTTGGAACTCTTGGCTTCTTCACGCTTTCTACCGTCGAGATCAAGGCGGTTCTTGGCATCTTACCTCGGTGTTATTGACTTCCTGGCAGGTAGATTACAACAGTAACTCGCTTTCGTGCGGGTAAGTGGCCTATACCGAAAATGGATCCATCCTTCCTCACAATCAGACGAGTTCTTCTTTTCATTTCAAGCCTTAACTCCCAAGTCTTCTCAGAACTCGATCTTCGAATGTAGAATGCAGATGATGTTGTTTAGCAACTCTGGCACTTGATTTTTCAGCTGTGTGTATGCTAATTATTCCTCTAATTGCATCTAACAAGACACATTAGAATACAACATTGGTCCGTTGCAGCCTGCTGATTCTTCAGCTTCTTTTGATTTGGAGTTACATTCTCAGTTCATTAGAGTGATCCTGTAAGTCATTGTATTGTTCTATTTATATCTCAAATTTTATTTGAAAATGATTCGTTGATTAGGTCAAATTAAAATAAAAAATGGTCAAATTGCATTATTTTATTCATGAAGAAGAAGCAAACAAGTGCAATGACAAGTCAAAACCTACAATTGTTGGAATTTTTCCACGCAATGCAAATTTTAAAATAATACAGATTTAACAAGTTGGCAAGCAGCATAGAGGGCAAATGTGAATTGGCGTTAAAGTAGTGCCAGCAAGTTTGTCCTGTAAGAAAAATATCTCTTAGAACAAATTCATATTAATGCAACATTTTTGCATTTCATACTATCTATTATCTAAAATAATTGAAGAGAATAACAACGATTATATTTTGGATAATTAATGTTTGTTGAAAATTCTTCCTTTTGGTTTTAAAATTGATCTCTTATGGTTGAAGTTGAATATTTTTCTATTAAAAATTTAACCGTTTTCTTAAAAATTCGTCTATTATTCTTTAAATTTCAACTATTTGGTTGTTAATGCAACTGCCTGGTTATACTTTCAATTTTTTTTGTTGAAAATTCAACCATTTGTTTAAAAATTCAACTACTTTTGGTTGAAGTTTAATCTTTTTTGTTTGAAAATTCGACCGTTTGGTTGAGCATTCAGATTTTTAAGTTGGAAATTCAACAGTTTGTTGGAGATTTCATTATTTTGTTGAAAACTCATACTTTTGGATTCATCAATTAATCTTTTATGGTGAAAAAATCATATTTTTTTGGTTAAAGTAAATAAATAAATTTGAATTTTTTCTCTGACATTTTTAATTTTTCTTCTGAAATGATTTGTTTCCTTTTATAAAATATTCTATGTTAAAAATGTTATAAGATTAAAATGCTTTTTTTCAAATATTAATGCTTTATTTGAAGAAATGTCGAATTTGTTGGTAAATAAATAATTCAAAAATCGGCGTTCACAAATCTCTTTGAAATTTAATTAAATTTCATTTTGTTTTTAATTCTTAAATCGGATGAAAATTGTAACCTCTAGACTCTCGAGAGAAACTTTGTTTTTTCTCAATGTGCACCCAGTATATAATAGTTCATGTGCCAATTAAGGTATAGTTTGTTAATCATGGAGTTATTTTTCCTTTTTTTCAAAATGCAGAATCAGCTGTTTTGTCTGGCTTAGGTCACTCATCCATCGTTACTCACGCTTGTGAATGCCTTCTTAGCGTCATTTACATCGACTTGACCGGTGTGCACGAGTTACGACTAACATCTAAAGGTACATAGACAAAAGAAAAGTAGTAGCCGCAGAATTCAACGCAGCTCCAAATACCGTTAGGGCAAAAGAACACTCGCAATTAAATTCTTTGAGATGGATTCCATGCTGACTTGTTGATTAATCTCTTTTTTTTACAATGACATGACACGGAAAAAAACTATTCATTTAAATCTACTGACTGTGTGCACCACTTATAAACCCGAAATAAAGATTCTTCGTCGTTGCCAAGAGCTTAGTTTTTCATCTTCAGGCCAGAAGTCATCCTGTGAATTTTGAACGTATGATTTTGATAAAAGTTCAAAGATGAAGAATTTCATCGGGGTGGTTGCAAGCCAGAGAAAACCAGGTCATCAGGAAAAAATCAGGGATTTTGAAAATTTAAAATGGCAAAAGTCAAGGAATTTCTGTAAAAAGCACTTCAAGTAACTCTCACTTTTTAAAATGAAAAGATCAGTTTAGTCACTTTATTTCAATGAATTAGCCCATGCGTTAAACACTGTTGAAATTCAGGTTTATACCCTATTTCTGAATTTTCTTAAATTCTTTTGAAATATTGTAGGGTATTTTAAAAGATTCCAAAAAAATTTATTACAAGGTTTCAATCATTTGAAGGGACTATTAAAGATTTTATCCATTTTAGAGTATTTTAAAAATTTATGATATTCCTGAACATTTGAAGAGCTTTAAAAAGTGATATCAAGGGATTTTAATAATATTAAGGGATTTAAAAACATTTTCATGCTGTTATAAAGAATTTCTCAAGTAATTTAAATCAATTTTTCAGGATTTCAGGAAGACATGTTCAAGAGCTTAAAAAAGTTTCAAGGGATTTCACGGGTTTTTAAATATTTTACTAATTTTTTTTCTATTTCAATAATTGAAGGAAATTTCAAGGGTTTTAACATTCCTGAGGGAATTTAAAAAGATTCCAAGGCATTTTCAAGAGATTTCACAAATTTCAAGGGATTCCGAGGATTTTCCATTATTTTTTTGCTATTCATTTGGAAGTTAACCCGAATTATTATTAATTTATCCTGAATTCTTTTGAATTTACTAGGATAATTTTGATTATTTTTAATTCATTCAATTCTGATCAATTCATTCTGAAGCCGTTAAAAAGCACTTTGAATTTGTGTGAATATCAGTTTATAAATTCGTTCAAATTCCATTGAAATCAATTATATTTTTTTAATTAATTTGAATTCTTTTAATTAAAGTTTAATTGTTTAAAAGTTATGAATTTGCACTGAATTTGTTAAAATTCACCTGAAATTCTTATAAATGTCATCGAATTCTTTTGGTAATTTTTTTCAATTAAATTAGGCTATGGTAGATATAAGTATATTAAATAAAAATTGATAAAATTGAATTAAATCTTTTTTTATTCAATTTTGTGAATGATTATATATTAAAAATGTTACAAGATTAGAATTTCGGTCTTCAAATGTTAAGATCAGTGAAAATTACAGCAAAAACTATTTTCCATTCAAATAGAAACGAGAATAGAAATTTTAAACTTCTGTTACGTGAATATTTTATCTTTCAAACCTTTTTACACTTTTTACCTTTTTAACTGGAAATCGGGCGTAGGCGGAGTTTATTGTATTTCTGGGACATGGAAAAGTGCCAAGCGCCAAGTATTGATGTTTTTGATTGTCATTGAAAATTTTCTGATTGAGTAATTCTTATGTTTGTATAGAAAAATATATAAAGTGTTTCAATATGTTTAATGGTTTCATTCGGAATATCAAAATTGAATCCTTATAGAATTAACAAATTTATTGTAATTTGAAAGCCTTTATAGCTGTATAAGGCTGACTAGTTGTATCATTATATCATATAAACAGGTAAATATTTGAAATTTTTTTTTATTTTATCTTTAGAGTTTAAAAATATCCTCTCATTATATAGTATGATAAATTCATAGGAAGCGTCACCGGAAATTTTATAACAAAATATAATGCAAAAATTATGATTATTTTCTCAAAAGTTTGATGAATCATTTTGTAGCTATACTAAAATCTTCGTAAAGTATAAAATTACTAATATTGGACTGCACTGTTAATAGTTTAATTGAATATAATTTTTTAATCCTTAAATTTAAGTTCTCTAAAGTATTGAACCATATTCTCGATTATTTATTATCTTTTTCAACTCAATATTAATGATATATGTGAATCTAAAGTATTTAAACAATTGAACCGCTGACGACCAAAAGGGGACACGGCCATATTCAGCCTGAGAAGTATTGTCCTAAGTGTCAATTTTAAAAATCTTTCTAATTTCAATTTTAAAGACTGATACTTGTAGAGAATTTTAAGGCGCATCTTTTTTTCCTCTTGCAAAAATTTATAGGTTTTGTAGTTTTTGAGATAATTGGTAAAAAGTGGATTTTTTGAAAACGAAAAATTCCAATCTTTTTCACTTCAACTCGCGCTAATTTAGACAAATTTTCATCATTTCCCGATTTTCCCAATACAAAGAACGTGTTTAAGACTTCTGAAACTATCTAAGAAAGAAAAACGAGCATATTGTAATAAACAAAAAAGTTATTAATTTTTTTTTGAGGCAATGCAAAAATCATGAATTTTAACCTTTAAGCGCCTCGTTTAGCGAACGAATTTTAAGCGACGGAAAGCTTTCAGTGAGAAAGTTGTTGACTAAGGTTCAAAGAAGTTTTCTGGAAAGTTTTAGATCAATTGGATTAATAGTTCAAAAATTATGAATCTTTTAAAATCCAAGCGGTAATCTTGAAGCTGCCCAAAACGTGCCTGGCCGGCTACGTACGCGCTGCAGCGAACGGCGTGAAGTTCAAGTCAATCTTACCAAAACAAATGCACAACAGTAACTCCAGATATTATCATTAAAATAATTTATTTATCAAACATTTAACATATAATATTATGCATCTTATTGAACAAGAATAAATTAATCAAACATTATTTTATTAGAAACTACTTTCAGTCATTTTCGTCACTCTCTTCAGTTTCTTCGGCATCTGGATTCTGAGTTTGTACTTTTATAAAAAATGATTCGAAAAATTTCTTTTCCTTTAGCGCTTAAATACTGGAAGAGATTTTTTACACCCTTTATTTTTGCAGCTTTAAATCCAATTCGGGGCGGAGGACTTTTCGAAAGATTTTCTAGTTTAAGCGTAGGTTTAAAGAAAAAGTTGTTGGATTTTGCAACTCATAGTAGTCAAAAACATCTACTTTTCCATCAGGAAAAACATGCAAAACGAACTCTTTGCTGATTTAAAATTTTTTTGGCTTTCGCATTTTGCCTTTGAAACATTTTTCAAAATCCTGCAGAAGATCTTCACACTTCTCGACCATTGTGAATGAAGGTGAACGAGCATTGCGAATCATTTCTACATATTCAGCTTCAGTTTCAATTCGTTCTAATTTTTCCTGCTTTTTCGAATATGTGCCAAAATTCCTATCACACTGGCAATAGGAATGGCTTCGAACTGGAAACACATATTTAATCTCGCTTTGCAAATAAATGGACAATAAATCCAAAAAATGAAACACTGTGTAGTTCTTATTTTGTCCCGGACATGAGTCTGAAAATAATGTTATGCTGTTGAACTTGTCTTTAGCAAATTCTTTTAATACCGCGTATTTGATAAAACTGCAAACAGAGTTTAGCATCCTTCCTTACAATTCTCTCAAGAATAGGGAACATGTAACTCTGGTTCGTAGTATGTACATGTACACGGTAAAAAAAATTGAGCTGTGACAGGGATATTATTCTTTATTATAGCCAAACATTAGGCGGAAAACGAACGAAGGAATTTAGAAAGATCCCTGGATAAGCGAAAATGGATATCCTTGACCATTTTCCATGTACCAGGGATATCGTATAGTCAAACCCCTAATAAGTATAGCTATAATAGGGATATTAAGAATAGGTGTCTGAAGCAATTGTCGGAAGAGCGCCGGTGCATTA
>NC_046658.1:119765360-119766536 GCF_010883055.1 Belonocnema kinseyi
TGTTTCTTATAATAGTTGGAAAAGCATTTTTTTTGAGATTATTGAGATTTTTGAGATATTTTTGAGAATATTAATTAAAAATAAAAAGATATTAAAATGAAAGAAGGTAGAAAAAGAACTAGAAATGAAGATTCGTAGATTAAAAATAAGAAAAAATGTTCCAGAAATCAGGTACGATTGGAAACCACCAATACAATTTTTAAATAAATTTTAATCATAAATTTAATATTTTATGACTTTTTATTCTTGATTTTTTAAATAATTCTTTTACTGAACTATATATAATATGTAGATAGTCTAAAATAATTATTTAAAATTTTTAATGACGAAGTTAATAGCATTATTTGTTATTTCTTTAGGGAAAAGAATACATTACAAAGTCTAAGACTAAAAAAGACGGTATTGCTAAAGATATTCTAATCCGAGAGAGATCTTTCAAACCTATTGAATCCTGCTGTGGAGAAAAATGTTACCAAAAGTTTTCAATTGTGCAACAAGAAAAAGTACATACAAATTTTTGGAATCTCGGGAACTATAATGAACAAAATGTGTTTCTCAGAGGATTGTTAAAATGCAAGGATCCTATCCAAACGAATGCAGGTGAAAAACTAGGACGGTTAATTCATTGGATATATTTATTTCCTATTGACGAAGAAAATGTTCCGATTTGTAAGAAATTTTTTTGTGCTTTTCTATGTTTGGGCAAAAGAAAAGTTGAAAATGTTCAAAAAAAGATTCTAGGTAAGCAGCCTTTAAAAAATTTGGCAGGTGGAGTACGCGAAAGTTGTCTTAAATTAACAGAAAAATTTTTAAAAATGATTGAAGAGCATTGCGAATCAATTCCACATCACAGTTCACATTACAAACGAAATTCTACCAACCTAAAATATTTTGATAATCCTTGATTAAATCTTGTAGAATAAAAATTCTTGAGGCAAACGAGTGAATCGAGAATATATTAAACTCAAAGAAAGTGTATGCTTGGATTAGGTAAAACGTTTAGTTAGAAGAGTTACACAATTAGTTACTTTATGTAAATTGTTCTCGTAAATCAGGAATTTGGGCAAAATTGCGAAGTTCGAAAGTTTATTATTTTCGACAGATTATGTATAATTGTATTATCTTCAGATTAGAAAAAAAATTTAGTTGTTATAGAAATATATTAACTTACAGTAA
>NC_046658.1:119766636-119772542 GCF_010883055.1 Belonocnema kinseyi
GGCCAGGCACGTTTTTGGGCAGCGTCAAGATTACCGCTTGGATTTTAAAACATTCATAATTTTTGAACTATTAATCCAATTGATCTAAAACGTTCCAGAAAACTTTTTGAACCTTAATGAACAACTTTCTCACTGAAAGCTTTCCGTCGCTTAAAATTAATTCGCTAAACGAAGCGCTTGAAGGTTTTGCATTGCCTCACAAAAAAATTAATAACTTTTTTGTTTATTACAATATTCTCGTTTTTCTTTCTTAGATAGTTTCAGAAGACTTAAACACGTACTTTATATTGGGGAAATCGGTAAATGATGAAAATTGGCTAAATTAGCGCGAGTTGACGTGAAAAAAGATTGGAATTTTTCGTTTTCAAAAAATCCACTTTTTACCAATTATCTCAAAAACTACAAAACCTATAAATTTTTGCAAGAGGAAAGAAAGATGGGCCTTGGAATCCTCTACAAGTATCAGTCTTTAACATTGAAATTAGAAAGATTTTTAAAATTGACACTCAGGACAATACTTCTCAGGCTGAATCCGGCTGTTTCCCCCTTTGGTCGCCAGCGGTTCAATTTAGAAAATAGTATTCACCATTTTTACATTCTCATCAGAGGAGGTATTAGATTTGTGTAAAATTTGACCCCCCCCCCAGTTTGTGTCAAATGTCCACGTTTTGAGACTCCCTGAATCCGAGAAACAGATTTTCACGAATGTGTATGTCTATCTGTGAACCCGATAACTTTTGAAAAAATTAATCTATAAGATTGCCCTTTGGTACACTCGTCTAGTGCCCTAAACTAAAGGTCATGTTCGTTAGCCAGCCATTTTGGATGAAAATTCAAAAAGTGGGCACATTTTGAATATTTTTGAGACCACTTTTTTAAAAAATTCAAAAATTCTCTGTAGGGTTATTCATAGTATTAAAAAAATTTAACAATTTATCCTAATGACTTTTTTTGAAAAATCAAAAATTACTAGAGTTATAGCATTTTCAAAATCCAGAAGAACAAACTAAAATGAACAATTTAAGCCAAACAACGCATGATAAGAAAAAAAGTCTGGAGAAGAAAAACATTGATTTTTGAAAGCCCTACAGGACTTTTTTAATTTGGTCGAGAAGTTTAATACTCCAAATTTGATCGTATCAAAAATAATGAAAAATCCAAAAATTACATTTTTTGGTCAAAATATGCCAGATACGAAAGAAATGAAAAAGCTCAAATTGCGCACCCTGGAAAGAACTACAAATTAAGAATGAATCACTTTTCGATATAAGCTACGAGAAAAAATAAGTCATAACTTGTTCATCCAAAAAAGAGCTATAATTTTTGATCGGACAGTTAGTTTTTGCTTTAGTTGTAAAAAATAACATTCTAAATAAAAATATTAAATTTGTTTGAAAAAAACGACACAAGGTATGAACTTAAATTACCAAACAAAAGTTGTTCGCCTAAAAAGATCGATAAATTTATTATTAATTATTTTTCGATAGGGCAAGTAGATTTTCTTTTAATCGTAAAACATGAGATTAAAAATTAAAAAATTAACTTTTTGGAAAAAGCACAGAAAGTATTAAAGTATTAGACCCTATGCAGTTGCACAGTAGTTTTTATTTAATCGTAAAAAACAACATTAAAAATAAAAAAATTATAAAAACAAGGAAATAAGAATTAGTATGATTCAATTTTTATGCATATTATGAATCGTAATGATATACATTTATTGAAATGATACATGTTTCAGAGCAGCTTAGAATACAATTTAGAGTAAAATAAGAAACAAATAAAAAATAATCATGATAAATACAATTTCCTTTTTATTTTGCAATTTTTAAATAAGTAATCTCTGGCAGAGTTACATAAAAAATGTATTATAATTGATATAAAAGTGTTGTGTATAATGTAAAATAGTTGACAGGTTGGATAAAATCGAGTGCGAAGCACGAGATACGTGATAAGAATGTGTTCGTTAAAGCCAAAAGAGCTTTAACAAAAGAGAGTTCAAAATCACAAAATTACAGTTGTCGGTCCGTTCACCTTTGATTTTAAAAGGTATGCGGAAGAAATGCAGACTAAGCGCGGAGTGCGATTGCCCTCAGTCGCGTGCCGTAGGTGCGCTCAAACTCTCGAGCTAAGCTTTTTTAATGAAAGAGAATTCACAATCACAAAATTACAGTGGTGGATGTTTTGAATCTTAGTTTTAAAATGTTTGCGCAAGAATTTGTGAAAATACAAAGACCGAGCGCGTAAGAACCAACAGTCGCACGCCCTAGGCGCGCTCAAACTCGCGAGTGCAGCGAGCCGCGCGCGTGATGAGAATGTGCCCGCGTAGCTGGCAGATTTTTTCGTTTAAATTTATAGTTTAGGATATGTGCGTTTCCGCATACATTTTGTATAATTTTTTATTTATAATGTATAGAGAAAGTCGTCTAAAGTTTTGAAACTTCAATAAATTGTACTTTGCTATAAATACTTTATTGAGATATGTTCAGAAAAAATTTATTAATTTAAAAAATTGTGGAAAATAGTTGGAACTTAAAATGGTTAAATTTTTGCAGGGTTACTACAGGTCAGAGGATTCCAGTAAGTCGGGTTATTTAAAACTGGTCAGGGAAGGCAGAAAACCTGACATTCAGGAAATTTTCGATAAACTAAAGTTAAAGTTACTTTTATTATTTTGTTGAAAATTCAACATTTGTGTTTAGCACTCATTCTTTTCTGTTGAAAAATCGTCTTTTTGGATTAAAAGTTAATCTACATACATATTTTGGAAGAAAATCCATCTTTTTGGGTTAAAAATCACAACTGTGTTTGGTTAAAAATTAATCGGTTTTTGTTGCGAATTCCACTAGTTTGATGAAAATTCATCTCTTTCGGTTGAATTCCATTGTCTGGTTTAAAATTAAAGATTTAAAAAAATTAAATATTAACTGTTATATTTCTCGTTGAAAATTCATCTTTTTATGTTGAAAATTAAATTACTTGGTTGAAAGTCGGACTACTTTGTTAGCACTTAATTTTTTGTTATCAAAAAATAAATATTTTGTTAAAAATTACTTTACGTGTGGTAGAATATTAATCTTCTTAGTGAATCAATGATCTTTTCGGTTAAAAATGAATTCCCTTGGTTGAAAATTTAACTAACAGATTGAAAATTTGTTTAAAAATTTAAATGTTTGGTTAGACTTAGAAAGTCATGTATTTTTATTTAATTAATCTTTTTCGGTGAAAAATTTAATTTCGTGGCTGCAAATTTATGTTTTTGGTATAAAATTCATTTCTTTGTTTGAAAATAATTTTTTAAATTGAAAGTTGAACTATTCCATATTTTGATGAATATCTGTGTTTCTTTGTTGAAGGTTCATCATTTCAGTAAAAATTAATTTTCTTGGTAGAAAATTTAACTGTTTTTTTTATTCTAAAAATTCTCGTCTTTTTTTCGATTGACATGTCTTTTTTGGTTAAATATTCATCATTTTAGTTAAAAATGAATTTCTTTTACTTAAAATTTAACTATTTTGTTGAAATATGGTGTGGGGGGGGGGGTTGTTTTGTTTAAAGCTTCATTATTTTAGGTAAAAATTAATTTCTTTTCTTGATTTTTTTTTTATTTGAACATTCATTTATTTTGTTGAAAACTTGTGTGTTTTGCTTGAAAATTGAACATTTTTTGGTTTAAAAATTGTCCATTTTAGTTGAGGATTCAACTAATTTGTTGTAAATGTGGATTTTTTTAATTCAACTGTTTTTTATGGAAAATAAAAATATTTTTTTGGCTGATATATAAAATATTACCCTTTTCATTGGGAATTCATTTTTTATCGGAGATTTGTTAGTTTGGATGAAAATTTAACTATTTTGTTGGAAATTCCTTTTGTCTTGGTTGAAAATGTATTGTTTCAACTGAAAACGTAATTTTTCCGTTTATGGTTCAAAAGTTATCTTCTTGAATTGAAAACTCAAAACGTATCTTACGTAATTTGTGGATGACTTCTTATAAAATTCGGTATGACTGTTGTTACTAAAAATGGTTCAAATAAATTTGGAAAAAAATCTTTTTCTGTATTAATATTATTGATCTCCTAGGTGTAAGGTGTTTTTACGCACACACACAATTTTTAACGTTCAGGGAATATGAAAAATAAGTCAGGAAATTTCGAAATTGGGATTATATAGCAAGTTTGTTTTGTTAGTAACTCACAACTTCTTCTTTGACTGGGAAAAGTGTTCAAAAACGGGATTTTTAGGCTTACTCGACTTTCTTTGTACTGGTACCAATGACGCATCTTCTTTATTATAAGCTTCCCTCGAGACCTACTTTCACTGATCAAGAATTTCCAAATTTCCACATGGTTCGTAATATATATTAATAAATATCGAATTCTTCTGGATTTCAGGCACCTTGAAAGTAAGGTATCTTGAAGGTCTGACCTGTTAAGAAAATAGAAATCCATTTCGTAACCTCGTCTGATCATAAAAAAAAACCAGGAAGGGTTCGACACTCGTCAGTCGAACTTCCTGGTGTTCTCGCTTTTAAACTTTAGTATTTTGACAGAAAGGTCATCAGTACCATTCAACTGATCATTGATCTCTCCGATAAGGAAAGCACCATAAATCTCCTTCACTAGTTACATTATACACTATGGTTACATTATTACGAGCCTTTCTTTGGCGAAGAATAAATGAGATTTATGGGATACGTCTATAAAACGAATTTTCGTTCGTTCGACTTGTATAGTCCCATCGCGTATCATCCTCTTTTTACCGACGAGATACCATAGGGATCACACAATCTTTCTCCTATTCCTCTCTTTTTCTCGTTTTTTCGCTTAAGTGCAAACTGAATTAATAGGAACCAATAAGAAAATCCAACTATTTTTATTGACAAGTCTTCTATTATATTTTTGATACAGAATTTTTTTTTTTCCATACTTGAACTATTTGGTTGGAAATTATTATTATTGGTCGAAAGTTAAACTGTTTTGTTATACATTAATTTTTCTGTTGTTAAAAAATGTTTATTTTAGTTTAAAATGTATATTTTTGGTTGTAACGTCTTTTTTTCTGTGTAAAATAATTTTTCAAGCTGTAAATGAAACTGGGATTAACTGTCCTTATTTGCGATATCCAGCGTTGGTCTCACTTTGTTTGACTATTAATTTTAATCTGTAATGAAAGACAATGAAACTCTGAATGCAACTCTAGTTTTGGCGCAGCTCCTTTTACTCCTACATGCGGCGCGGCGTCAATTCTCGGAAGAACTATATCAGGGGGGCTCGATATTAGAATCGCACTGAATTATTTTTTTTGTTTCGGTCTAATGTAGGTAAAAAAATACTTAGAATCTAAAAATAGTATGTGTGTAGATCTTACTATTTGGTTGAAAATTTTATTATTTTGTGAAACATTAATTTTTTTAGATACAACATTCGTCGTTCTGATAAAAAGAGATATTTCGGGTTTCACTCGTGTAAAAAATTACGAATTGTTTGCCGACGTTTCGTGAACATTGCAGTTCACATCTTCAGGGCTGACCTAAAGCTGGGCTGACAATGTTCACGAAAAGTCGGCAAACAATTAGTAGTTTTTTACACGAGTGAAACCCGAAATATCTCTTTTTATCAAAATGAATCATCGTGAAAGCATAAAATCTATTCGTCGTTCTGTATTTAAAATTCATCTTTTGATAGAAATGTCATCTTTTTTTGCTGGAAGTTAATTCTGTTTCATTAAAAAGTACACTATTACATTTTTAGTTTATAGTCTATCTCTTTTAGCTCAAAATTCAATTATTTTGTCAAAAATTCAACTACACCAAACTCTCGCTTCCAGTCACCCCGTTCTTAGGCTTTTTAGAACTGCTGGCTCACGCAGTTTCTCAGGGGAGCAGGGCGAGGGCGGTTGCGACATCA
>NC_046658.1:119772642-119777117 GCF_010883055.1 Belonocnema kinseyi
TGGAAACGAGCCAGGTGGCCCTCAGTGTTTACGTTTCGATCCCCTCGAAAGCAGTCCAAGGAAATTTTAAGGCAAACCCCGATCTTGGACTGAAAGCGAAAGTTTGGTGTATTTTCTTAATAAGTCATTTGTTGTGTTGAAAATTCTACTACTTTTTTGAAAGTTAAACTATTTTGTGAAGAGTTAAATTTTGTACTTGAAGATACAACTTTTTAGTTGGAAATGTACTTTTTTTATTAAAAATTGAACTGTTTTGTAGAAAATTAACTTTTTTGGGTTGTAAATTTCACAATTTGGTTGAGTTTTCTTCTTTTTTGACTGAAAAATCGTTCTTAGTTGAAAATTATTATATTTGTGGTTCACAATTAATCGGTTTTTGGTTAAGCTTAAATAAACGATTATTAAATTAATATTAAATGATACATCTGTTCGCTAGAAAATTTAATTTTTCTGTTGAATTTTCTTTTTTTTTTTTAAATTAATCTTTTCAACTAAAAATGGCATTATTCCGTTTTTGTTTCAAAGTTGATCTTTTTTAGTTGAAAATTCATCTATTTGGTAAAAAAATTCATATAATTTGTTAAAAATGCATGTAATTTGTTAGAAAATCATTTTTCAATCGCATACTTATCTCTTTTGTGGTTGAAAGTTAATATTTTTAGTTACAAATTTAAAGACTATTTGGTTTAATGTATTTTGTTAAAAATCCGTCTTTTTTGGTAGAAAATTAATCTTCTTTGTTGAAGATTCATCTTTCTGGTTGAAAATTAATCTATTTGGTTGAAAATCTAACCAGTTTGTTGAAAATTCGACTTTCTCGCAGTTTTTTTTTATGTAATATCTTTCAACTTGAAATTTTAGGAATATTTGAGTAAAAAAAATTATTTCATAACTTTCTTGAAAAATCTCTGATTTGAAAGCATTTTGGTTCGTGAAGTGTGACACTGCAATCAGGAAATGGCTCAACTTCGCTAATGAGGGATAATTTTAATGCATCGTAATATTATTAGTGGGCATTATGAATCCGTGTTAATTTGCATCGTCAATGGTGATAAAGAATTTGAAGAAAGCCTTATTTGCGGAGCATGTCTGATGCAAAATTAAATTGAAATAGTAAAGCCAGTTAACCTGTGAAGTTCAGCAGATCGTGGAGAGACATTTAAATTTCTAGTGAATCGTCTAACTGGGAAGAAGTTCCCACAGTCAGGTTTAGATTTAGATAGACTCGATAGTTGCGAAAACATTTTATGATCATCTCGCGTTATAGAATAGACCGTAGATTGTAGAGTGCACTGCAGATTTCTATTACACTTTCTATAATAATATATTGAGTTCTATTACGTGTAAAACCTATTTTTACATAAGATCGGCTAAAAATCAGAAATCTTTTTAATTGGGGGCAATTATATTTTATGTCTTTATAACTACCAGGTTGTATAGAATATAATGATTTAAATGTATACTAGAAAATTTTCACGATTGTCACTTACAAGGTTACTGATTTGCTGAAATTTTATTTTATTCTCGGATTATTATGTTCGGATTCTATTTTATAAAGCAGATATTTTAAGATCAACCTGCGTCTAGCACACTGGAAATTCGGGAAAAAATCAGAAATTTTATTTATTCGGGAAAAAAGCGGGAGTCTTATTTCGTATTGGATTTTTTTTTCTTCTATCACAAAATCTACTTTTTTCTACTCTATCTTCTATTTATTGTTAGATCGAGAATCAGAGAGGAAATTCTGATTCTGATATCGTGTGTGATACCATCGAAGTTTTTCGATAAATGCTGAAGCTCTTTTAATTTTAATTACATGACAGTTGAATTTTTTCTTTAAAACAGATTAAAAGCTATCAGAATTCTCTAGAAAAGATGCCAGGATGAAGGAATTTTGTCAATTATTTAAGAAGATATTACCAAAATAATGAAAATTCAAATGTTTTATTAAAATTAAATCTGATATAATAAAATTTTAGAAAGTTGGTATATAAAAGTTGGAAAAATCGGAAGACATTTCATCTTTAGAAAAATAATAAAAATCAAATGAATATGTTTTTAAAATAAATTTAATAGAAACCTCATCATCACTTCTTTTGTCTATTTAAAAAAATAGGTCTTTTAAAATATAAAAAATTTTCCAATATTTTTGCTACAGCTTTAAACATGTCACACAATGCAACCAAACATTTTTACAATAATATAGTGATAAGTTGGTCTGATTTTATAGAAATTTACCGTCAAAATAATCCCAAAAGATTTAATGATTGTTAATTATTATATTTGATTTTATTTCAACTTTCAATAAACATTGAAATTTGCACTACTTCTGCAATATTTTATTTAAAAAGTCATCATGGCTCATTTTATATAAAATTTCTATAGCTTTCAACCTATTTAAAATAAAAAATATTAGGTCTTATATAATTAACATTGAAAGAATTGAAGCAATCATTAATAAACAGGTAGTATCATACTCGTCGTTATCGGCAATTTAATTTCGATTAATGTTTATTACTTCAGCCTGTGATTGAGGATAAGTTTGGCAAGTGTGAATCAATATTTGCTTTCTTGCCGACATGAATTTCGTCGATAATATTAATTGTTAAAATCCCCGTTTCTATATTATGTTAGTTTGGGGCACATTTCAAAAAGGCATCATACAACTATTTTTAGTTGAGATTTAATCTCTTTTTGATTTCAAAATTGGACCATTTGGTTTAAAATTCAATTATTTTGTTCACAATCAGTTTTTTTGGTAAAGAATTTTAATTTTTTTGTTGAACATTCAACTTTTTGGATAGAAAATTTGTTACGGATTAAAAATTTATCTTTTATGGTGGAAGAGTAATATTTTTTGTTTGCAAATTTAACTGTGTTCTAAAAAATTCAACTTTTTGATTGAAAATTAATCTTTTGGATTTAAAAATCAACTGTTTTCTACACAATTTGACTTTTTAACATGAAAACTAACCACTTTTGTTAAAAATTCGTCTCTTTTGGTTGAAAATTGAACTGCTTTGTTGAAAATGCAATATTTTTCTGACTTGAAAACCTTAGGAGCTTAAAGCGCTTCACATTTAGTTCAATTTTGAATGTATATAAATATTATTTAAAAGAATTTCCTCCCCTTTTTTCGTGAAAAATCATCCTACTGTCCTTGTTCCGAGAATATTCTGGGATGTGAACTCTGAATTATTAAGAAATGAATCATTTAATATTCAAATTATACCGTCGCGAATTTAAAGCCGTAATTGTTGAGAAATTTCAAGATTAAAATTTTCAACATTACAGTTCCAGAAGTTTAAAATTAATGTAAATCTTAAACTTTACTCGTTTAAAAAACAAACCAGAAATAAATATTTAAATACTCCATATTCAAATACCATATTCAAAATCCTTCAAGCTGAATAACTATTGTTGAAAAGTTTGTTAATTACATACAAAGTTTATATTTTCATTCTACAAAGAATATTTGAAAATCAATGAGAATCATACAGTCTATGTTTCTAAAACAAATAAAGTTATTATTTCAGTCATTTAGTGTTTGATACTGCTTTTTTCATTATAATTAAAAATTTGATGCGACCTTCTTTGGCCTTTTTTGAAAGTCCATGCGAGTTTAGTGAAAAATGATTAATAATAATTGGTAGAAACTTTTACTAAAGTAAATTAGTGACCGCCTTTTAACAAGACATTTCGTAAAGTCCTTTTGTGTAAAGAAAGGAAGTGATTTTTACGTAAGATGTACAAGGGAAAAAATAGAAGATCACACGATCATTCACAATGACTTGAGTGATTTCGGTGATTGTCTGAGAAAGTGTGCACCGTTATCGCGTTTGAGAACATCCACGAAAGTGAAAGGGCAAGTGTATTACAATATTTGAAAAGAGCAATCGTGATGCTACGTGAACTTTACTCAGACTAACCCTTAAACGGCCAAAACGCCACTACCGGTACACTGCTGTTCAACGGCCAATAACTAAGACTATTCGACACTAGAAAAAATTGAGACACATATATTTTTATTGCTTAAGATCTCCTCTTTCCTACGGTGCCAATGAAATTCCTCAAAAAATGTACTTATTATCCCAAAATGCAGTTTAAACAAAAAAGAAACGTGATTTTTCGTGCCTATTTTTTTTTTGTGAACCATTTTCCAAAGCTTTTCGAGTCTGTAATTAACCTGGAATCTCACTAATCGGTGGAATAAATGTCTAAACTTTGAGAATCCATGGTTCAAAGATCGATTTTTCGTTTTAGTATTTTCAAAATGGCGTCTTAATGGCAAAATTTTTGTGAAAACATTCATGATTTTTTTTACAATAAACGATGCTCTTTTCGGAAAAATCATCAAGAATAAAAAGTTCTTTTAATCAGTCAAGGAATACGCCTGAATTTTTTCGAAGCGTTTTGAGCAAAATTTTGGATTTTGCATATGAACAATTTTTGCAAAATTCAAAATTTTGCTCAAA
>NC_046658.1:119777217-119818252 GCF_010883055.1 Belonocnema kinseyi
AATAAAAATATATGTGTTTCAATTTTTTCTAGTGTCGAATAGTCTTAGTTATTGGCCGTTGAAAAGCAGTGTACCGGTAGTGGCGTTTTGGCCGTTTAAGGGCTAATCTCAGTAAATAGTATCGATGAGGTGAGAAATATCATTCAATTTTTACCTTGTCTAACTTAACAACCGATTTAACACATCTAGTCAAGGTCTTTGAGAGCACGTTGTTGATTTCTTTTTTGCAATTGCAGCATATTTTTTTCAATGATCGCATGCATCGCTTCCTAAATTGCAAGCTTGCTAACGAAAGGTTTTGTTACAGTGTCGGTCCCGAGTATGAGACCATCTGTTTTTCGATGATTACTTATGTAGTCGTTTTAAGAGATTTTAAAAATCGTTTTTAGCATCGTTTATAAAATTTGATTAAAATGGACTACATAGGATCTACTACTATACATTTTTAGGTACTTTTTTTATTTAAAAAATGTTGAAATCTGGGGGAAACATGACAATCATCGCTATCTTTTGTTTGTTTACACAAACATTTGAGAGCCCTTCTTTAAAATAAAAATAACAACACGTGTTTTGCGACAGTGGCCATGTTTCAAAAATTTATAATAAAAATGTACCTGCAAATATATAGTAATAGATCACATACAGTCCATTTTAATTAATTTGTTTTAATATTGCTAAAAAAATCTCTAAAATAACTAGGTAATACCCCTTATGTTAATTGAGGCTGCCTGCTCTTCAGAAAACCCTGGAAATATCAGCGAGTTTTTTTTTAGCGTGCTGATTTTTTATTTCATTTTAATATTAAATCAAATAACCATGTTTTTTGATTTGTAAAAGTATAAAGGAAGATCGCTCTACAGTAGATTATGATTATTTATAAGCAAAAATATAAGTGAAATAATTAATTATAATTTTAATATATTATATATTATACTTTAAATTAATTATTTAATATCAATTAGTAATTTTAATTAAAGATTATATGCTGTAGGGTCATTATCTACTGCACGGTGGTCTCACTTCAATGTATAGTACTGTATTTATATTATTTAAATCAAACTTCTTTTTATCATATTCACTTATCCCAGGAAAATAGATTTGATTACAAATATGAATATGTAGCTTGAAAATTTAGCAATATGGTAGCATTTTTTTCCTTAACTGAAAAATCTTTCTTGGTTGAAAATACGTCTTTTTAGTTAAAAAATTCATCCATTTTGGCAGAAATTTGATTTTTTGGCAGAGGGATTAACCATTTGGTTGAAAATTAACTTTTTTGTTCAAATGCACATTTTCGTGTTTCCTTGAAAATGAATGTTTTTGTGTAAAATTAACTCTTTTGGTGAAAATTCATATTTTCCGGTTCAAAATGTAACTATTTGGTTGAAAAATAACTTTTCGGTTGAAAGTGCATATCTACAGGTTAAAATTCAGCTGTCTTGTAGAAAATTCATCTTTTTTATTTCAAATTTCAACTATTTGATTGAAAATTCAAATGTTTGATTGGAAATTAATTTATTTCATGAGAATTCGTTCTTGCGTTTTTCAGAACATAATATGTTTAGATCGAAGGTTTAATTATTTTGTCGTAAATAAAACTATTTTGTTGCAACTGTTTGGTTAAATATTAACCTGCGTTCGTTGCGCATTCATCTATTATGTTAAGAATACAGCTATTTCGTTGAAAATTAAACTATTTGATTAAAAAGTCAATCTTTTGCTAAAATTTATATTTTTGCGTAAAAATTCAACGGTTTTGTAGACAATATGTCGTTTTGGCTTGAAATTTGAACTATTTTCTTGAAAGTTCAACTGTTTTGTTCGAACTGTTTTCAACTGTATGGTTCAAAATTAATTTTTTTGCTAAACATTCATATTTTCTTTTTTAGTCAAGATTTTAGCAGAGTATTTTAGCTTAGTAATAATTTATTTTTCCCTTCAAGATATTTTTAAAAAATTATTATCGTTTATCGAAAAAAAAATCTTTTTATACTTCTTCACTGAATAATTGTCTATCTCAGTGCGATACTGGTACGCTAAATTTGGAATTTCTCCGAATGCAATTACTTGTTCCAATCAAAGAAAATGTAAAAAAACTGTTTCTAATCAAATTATTTTAGCTTAAAATGAGCAAAACGTCATCTTTGATGTACTCTGCTGTCTTATCTTTAAGTGGTAATTTGGATTTTACAGAATGTTTTTACGCTCCTGACAAATTTCGATTTCGTTGGTTATCTAGTTTTTTACTGCCACCCATCAATTATATATAAACGTTAAAATTTTGTTCTCCTAAATACGTTTAAAGTTATTTAAATTTGAAGGAAACATTATAATTTGGACTAGTTTTAAATACGGTCACAGTCCACTAACCTTCATCTGAAACATGTTGCCGTTTGCCGCCATATTTAAAAAAAAATCGGGAGTTTTTTAAGTAAGTAATTTTGGTCTATTTAGTGTTTATTCAGCCGCTAAGTACTTCATAAAATATTTATATTGTAGTTTTAATCTGTATAAAACGTCGCAAGAGTGTAGTAAGAATGGTGTTTTTCACGTACATTTAAAAGTCGTTAAACTAGCAACATTTAAATTTAAATTGAGTCTAGCAACGATATAATGATTAAGTACGGCCTCTAAATGTTTTATCGCTTTATAGTCGACTTCAGAAGTAAATAATAGGTAAAAGTTATTTTTGAGATAAAAAACGCGGAAGATTATTTTTTAGTCAAATATCAGATAGATTCTGATGAAAAATGGTACAAACCTTACTGATACTAAATTTGAACACTTTACTTTGAGTAGTTTTTTTTTCTTCTAAAAACGTCTACCATATAAAGTAATAAAATAAAAAAATTTAAAGGCCACTCAATAATTATATTTTGTTCACATGTAGTTTGAAGTGAACTATTTTCGTCTTTTAAACATTTTCTCAGTCTTTTGTTTAAAACAATTTGTTTTGTTAGTAATATTTTTTTATTTATATTTTGATTTACAAACCTAATTATGGCTGCGTTTTCATTAATTACAATGATGAAAGATATGAGATTGTATTATTCTTAATTATAATAATTTATAACCTACCTCATTTATTGGTGATCAGAAGGAAAAATGTTGTAAGCAGTCTTGATTTAACTTTATTATTATTAATTTGATTGAAGGGTGCTCGAACTCTAAATGAATACTTTAACTGAATAAGAAAACTTATAAGTCTACTTTTATAACCGGTTTTGTGATTTTCAAACGCATTCATTTAAACTCAGAATCTTATCATTCTCGTTTAGATGATTTGTGAGAACGGTGCGTTAATAGTATTTAACAACCTTGCACCGGCACATATGCAATGAATTTACATGTTAAAAGGTTAAACGAGAAATTGAATCTCATTAATTTTGTAAAATTTAGTTTAAAATTGGACTGTTACTTCTTAGACTTAATTATTATTAAAAGTGGTTAACTGATTTTTTTAACTACAAAGTACAGCGAAAAGGATTTAAATAATTCTGTGAACATAATTCTAAAAGTCATTTTGTTTAAAAATCAGTTTACCTGTTAATTATAGGCGATTATAGTCACATTTGGGCTTTCAAGTCCAAATTTTCTTTTATTTGTGCAACCTCAAAATTCAAGTCTTAGTTGTTAGATTTTTATATTGCAAATGTTCAAAATTAAATCTGTTAAAATTGAAGCATTGAAAATTGGACAGTTTTTAATACATATAAAAATAAAAGTTGAAAGCTTCACTATTTATTTAAATTATATCATTTTAAATAAAAACATAGTATTATTCTAAAATATACAAGAATGTCAAGGCTTTGAATTCAAAGGTGAATAAAAGAATAATTTGCAATTGAAAGAATATCATTATGTCACATTAAAAACCTTTATTTATGGTCAGTTAAACATTTTTAAATAGGAAAGTATTCAAAATTCAATAACTTCAGATTAAAAATATCATGTACATAAAATCAAATGAATAGCGTTTGAAAATTAACAATTATATTAAATCCTCCTAGGTTGCATATAATTGTATTTCATATTAAAAACTTTTAAAAAGTTAAATTATTTTAAATTACTTTAAATCCGAAGCGTAGACATTTGAACATATTTTTTTTTCTTTTGGGGATTTAAAGTAAAATAATTTTAAATTGAAAGTGTTTAATAAAAATAGAAATTTTGAATTTAAATTGCTCTAAATTGAACAATTATTCTTCAAAATATAAATATTCCTGATTCAATTAAATTATTTCAAATTGAGAAGATATTGGCCATTCAGTTGAAAGTGTAATGCTTCTGTTCACTTTCCAAAGCAAACATTCAAAGCACAGTGAAACCCTTTAATAGCCCTCCCTTCTATAGCCCTTCCGAGAATTGACGCGCGCCGCAGGTAGGTGTAACAGGAATCGCGTGGGGTGTGCGGGGTCTGCGGTTGTCACTCAAGCGATACTCAGGCGTGAACAAACAAAAGCGGAGCGGGATATAATGAGTTAGTTCCCACCCACCGCCAGCCCCAAAATAGGTGCTATAGAAAAGTTTCACTGTAGTTGTCGTTCAAAAAATTAGGTACCTGGGGGAAAAAGTTTTCTATTACTTTGAGGATTTTATTGAAATTATGTTATAAGCCAATTTTAAAAAATAGTTGAATTTTAATCAAGCATGGCTTATTTTATGGGCAAAATAGTCACTACAATTCTACTGTCTCCAATTTCGAGAATAATTCAAAATAATTTTAAAATATAGTTATTTAAAATAAAAATTCTAGTGATTTTAGCAATAGAAAAACTTACTTTCAAAATTGGAAACAGTAGAGTTGTAGAGAATATTTTCCCCAAATTAAAATTGAACGATTGTTGAAAAATTAGTGATAAGCGATAATAAGAAAAAATTCGATTGCCAAAAACATTGTCAAAATAAAAGTTTTTGTAGGTTAAAAAAATGTTCATTAGAAATAATTTTGTTTATTTGAAATGGCATCATTAGTAATATTATTTTGAAAACTTTTTTTCATAGATCTAACTTTTGGCACGACGACTACCACAATGATGTTCTATAGGTGTACAGTTAAGTTTAGAATGACTTTATATTTAACTTGATTGATAAAATGTTTAAACAAAGGCCGATTGATTATTGCATCACATTTTACAAGAGAAGTCCAGCCATAAATAATTTAACAAAATACTTGAGGTCATAATTATTTATTTAAATATAGTTATTTACAAATTTGTGTTCATTCTTCTGCTGCAGGCAAAAGTCGTAATTTTTATTTATTAAAAAAAATCATTCCATTCCTTAGCAGGTTCTTTATCACTCTTTTCGTCACGTTTTTATGGAATTTATTTTATTTAGAAATAATAGGTCCAATTCTTTTACTTATACATTTTTTGTGTTAAACAATTTGTTAAATAATTTTGAAGAAAAACCTTCCAAATATAATTTTTAAGAACCTTTCGATGAATAAAACGAGCTTGACAATAAGCTGTTTTAAATTAAAATTCAATCAAAATTAGGCTTTGGCATATAGCGGAAGTAAAAACAGAAATATCTAAATATATAACTACATTCAATTAAACAATTTGATGGGTTACACAAAGAATAGGCTATCTTTTCTTTGCCGTTAAGAATTAGGCTAATTTAATTTAGCTAAGTTTTCAGGAGGAATAAATAACGTTTTATTTTTCGAAAAATTTCCTACGAATTCAAAACTCCAGTATTCTGTATTACAGTTTGTAATGTAATTTAGGCTCCTCACTTGCACAACAAGAAATTTTGAAAGATTTTTATTTATTCTAACACTTCTACGTGTTTACTAAATTTCATACAGAATGAAGTTAGCCTAATTCTTAACGGTACCGAAAAGATAGCTTATTCTTCGCAGAACCCATCGAATTATGACTTCGAATATTTTTTATTATTTACTCTTAGATTTCTCTTCTAAAATTTGTTGCAATAAATAATGGGCCTTTTTCAATTTGATAAATCAAGTTAAAGATTGAGTAATGTTGAACTTCACGGTACACGTAGAAGATCCTTAAAGATTTTTCGATTTTTTTACTCGGGGAAAATCAGCAGATAGTCGTGGAAAATTTATAGTTAATTTACAATCTGATCTTGCTTGACCGACAGTAGTGTAAAAAAATAATTGATGGAAGTGTGTCGCGTGTTTAAATGTGATTTGAACGTTAATAACGAAGATAAGTTGAATATCGATCGGGAAAAAGGTTGTAAATAACATTTGTGACGTGTTACATTTATAGATACGCCCCTGAAGCAATATTCCGTTTACTTCTTCGAACCTGCAGTGGTACTTTGCAATAACTATTAACGGAGTTGCCACGGTAAAAGAAGCTTCCTCTGCTTCCTCATTAATTCCTACATCCCTTCATCTTTTTACATTGACTTTGTTTTATGCTCCTTTTACTATTAAAACGCAGGAACCGTTACTTAATTTCATTTTTGCACTCTGTTTCGGCATGAATTAAACGTGAACTTGTTTCTTACTATGGATTGAAAGTTTCCACTGGTCGAGAGTCGAGACCAGTTGACAACAGACAACCTCGTTTCGTCTGTTCTCTATTGAAATTTGAGTGAATTACGTTATATTGAATGTCTTCTGACAAGGTCGTGTTATAATTATTATTCATTTAGTATATAAACTTTCGAAACTAGGTCATTCGATAAATTACTTTATTTGAAATTGATTTTCTAATTAATTACGACATGGCATAGAGTTGGATTATTGAATAGTCTGCACGAGGCTGCTTTAGTATATATCATCAGTTACGGATGCATTTTTGTAATGCAATCAAGTGATCTGATAAAAGTAGTGTGCCTAATTTGACATATTGGACAAAACCTATTTTTTACCCCACTATTCACGGACTAGGTTGCAGTCGAGTGCATGATGGGGGCACCTACAGCTCAAGGTGGGTTGCGAACCACCAGAACCTCGGTATAGGCACGTAGAAAATTTCCAGAGGTACAGAGATCGAACCTCTAAGATGAAGTCCGAGAGTCTAACCACCTGAGCAAATATAAATTAATTAAAGAGTTTTTAAATTAAACTGTAATTAAAATATTATAAATTGAACAATAATTGATTTTAGAAGATGCTTTTATTCAATTTAAAATCCTATTCAAGTATTGTTTCAGTTTAAAAATATTCCATTTTTTACCCACTAAATTTTACATTTTTTAATTAAAAAAGGACATTTTAATATTTAAGTTAGTAATATTTAACTTTTAACTAAAATGAGAAATTTTAAATTGAATATTAAAAATTAAACAATTTGAAACTGAATTGTGTTCGAGCGTTACAATTTTAATTGTTTCGTTTTTTTTAATTATGTAATTTGTAAGTGATATTAGTATTTTTATGTATGAATAACAATTATTAACACAAAACGGCTTAAAGTTAAAAGAAATTAACTTATAATTTAAAAAGTATTCAGTAAAATGACCGGGATTTTTTCTCGATTCGAACGACTACCTCAAACTCTCTAAATCTGAATCAGTGAAATTTCACTGATACAAATAGCAAGAAATGCGCCACTGACAATCAGTGAAAGGTTACTTATTGATTCATTGAAATAACCACCTTTGAGGGTTGGAAGTCAATTTACCTGTACCCTGCACCCTGTCAATTTAGCAATCATAATAAAATAATATTTTAGTACAGTCAATCAAAGAATCATATTAAAAACTAAAAATTCATAAATATGATCAAATATTAAAAAAGGTGAAAAGTTCCGATGTTTTTAAATGACAAACCGCCTCACATGATATTACTTTAATTTCAAGATCGGACTGTCATGTACAAACCTGATAAGTAAGTACTTCCTATACGAGTAAGAGTATATTTATCCCTCAATTAATTCAGCAGACTTACAGCCCGAAAATTAAAAATTTTATTTCAATAAGGAATTCTTCTTGCTACTTAAGTAAAAGAGTAATAACAACGCTTAACTTAAAAAATGTAGAGGTTATGCTTCACATGATTTACTCTGGTGTTACTTAACTGATTAGTGAATAAGTTCGAAATCATTTGTAATCAATGTAACTTTTTAAATTTAAATATAAAATGTTATTAATTACTTTTTACTATTAAAATTATATTTTTTGCTTTAGCTCTAATAATGAAATGCATTTGTGTAATGCAGCACTTGAATAAGTTATTTCAAAATGAATAAAGTACAAAATAAATGTAAAACAATATATTTTTACACAAATATAAGTTCAAAGTGTTAAGTATAGTAAGCACGAAATTATAAATCTCGGAAAGAAATATATAGTTATACTTTTAAGGATCATAATTTAATTATCAATGATGGTATTTTTTAAATATAAACGATTTTTGGTCATGAGAATGGTTTTAAATATATGAAAGTTGTTTATTTAACAAATTTTATTTTGTTTTGATTTTTTATATAGCTGTGAAAGTGTTTTTAATAAAGCTTTAAAATTAGAATTAATTCGCTCATCATTTTCGTGGGTAGACATAGTGATGATATTGATAAATGACTCACATTTTGATCCACATTTGCCTGAGTCATACTTTTTCCTCTGTTGTTTGAATCAGCATCTATGCAATTTAATTAAAAGAAAACTTTTGAGCATGGAAAAAATGTGTTTTAATTTTATAATTTTGCTGTAGCAGTTATTTATATTTGATGCAATCACTATAGTGTTCTAAGTCAACGGAGAGATATCGACCTTTACAATTGTCGTAGATCAGGGAACATCAGTCCAAAGTCAAGGTGTTCGAATCTTGCAAATAAAATTTTGTGTTTTCTGTGCTGAGATGTTTACATGTATATCTATAAGCAATTTAAATAATACTTTACTTGGTATCAATAGTTTAATTTAGAATCTGTTATTTTTATGCACAATTTTGTTAATAAAAAAGGAATTGGAAGGGACGGAAATTATAACAATTAAACAGATAAAAAGTCTTTCACTTTTAGAAACTACTAAGTTGGAATTTATATCTGGAATTTTTTATATTTAAAACAATACTATAGATATATAAAGTTTTCAATTTAAACCATTAAAGAAATGCTCCCAATCGAAATATATTTTGATTTGTAAGCTTTAGTATTTTAGAAGAATACAAATTCATAAAATTTATTTTAATGAACTTACAGCGTTCAATACTCAATGATATCTCTTCAGATTTAAAATGATTTATTAAAGAAAAAAAGTTCAGATTGAAAACATTGGCTGCTTCCATGGCTGAATGAGTTTATTGATTCATAAAAATGTTGACAACTTCAATTTGAAAGATTTAAAAGAGAATAATTTATAGTATAATTAAATCATCGTTATGAATTCCATCATTTAAAATTAATAAAAATTTTGGAATTGAAGATATTTGAATTGACCTCTACATCTGAATTAATAAAGACTAACCATTAGTGAAACTCAAAACTGTCAAATTAATAATGATTAACTTCGTATGATTTGATAGTTACATAAAATTAATTAATTATCAATGGAAAATTACTTAAATTAGAGTCAAAGTTCACTAATTTTTCAGTAAACTACCTGATATTGATTAACTAATTCAATTACTGATGCTTGACCAAAAATGTAATTATGACTAAAAACTATAATGAATTTAAATTATAACTATATGGACCAGTGGCTAACTTTTTAGTTTTAATCCATAATTGTTAATTAATCCAAACTTATAGAGAAACTTGCAAAATTATATAATTTAATTTAAAATTAAAAGTCATAATAGTTGAACAATTATAAATTGAAAATATTTTAACGCGAATAATAGTACATTCAAATATTAAAAATTTGACAAATCCAAATTTTTAGGTTGAAAGAAATCTTATTAGATTAAATTATATTTAAAAAGTAATTTAGGTTCAAATCCAAGTTGTTCAAAGTGACATCCCTAATTTTAAAAATATTGAAATATTTTCTTGTGACTCGCATGTCGAATAAACATATTGTTATTATAAAAAGTAAAAGTGATGAAGAATAGTAATGGGGAAGATTTTTCACTCCAGTTACCTCAACGATTTTTAATTCAAATTTTTACGGTTTCGTGGGAAACCCTTATAATTTTGTGCCATCGCCTGTCCGCCTCTATTGTCAGTTTTACCCTAGTTTAGGAAAAATATGGAAAAGCCAGCGAATTTTTGTTGGGCAGGGAAAATGACGGAAAAGTCAGGGATTTAGAAAAAAAAAACGTGTAAAGTCAAGAAATTTCTATAAAAGGAGCTATAAACAAGAGTTAATAAATCATTAGAATAATGTATTTTTGTTTGAAATAATAAAATTAAGAAGTTTTAACAATTTTGGAGTGTGTTATTTTTTTCTGTCGTAAATTGAAATATGTATTAAAAAATCATTAGATTTGAAAGATGATCATAATTTTTAAACATATTTACGTTACGTTGGAGTTTTAAACCGAAAATTAACATTTCCAGATAAAAAGTTATAACGTAAACAAGCTTTCAAATCTTTTAACAATTTTGGATTTTGTTCGTGTTTTTCATCTGAAATTTGCATTTTAATTTAAAAAAATTATATTTTAATGAAGATTCATAACTTTTGAACAATTTTAGGTTATGTTGGTATTATTAGATTTAAATCCAGGTATGTTTGTTTAAAATAAAAAAGGTTAAAAGATTGAAATATATCAGATTTTGTTAGCATTTTTCGTCGGAAATTCGTATTTTTAATAAAAAAATTATATTTCAAAGAAAATTCACAAATTTTCAAATAAAATGTGCAGTTTTTAAACAGTTTATGGTTATGTTAAGATTTTACACCAGAAATCAGTTAGTTTTCTTTCCTATTTTGAAATACAAAATTTTGTCGAAATATATATTGAATTTTCAACAAACAAGATTAATTTTCTAACCAAAAATACGAATTTTCAGAAAAAAGCATGCATTTGCAACAAACGAATTTGCAACAATAAAGTCAAGTTTTAACTCAGATATGTATCATGAAAAATATGAATTTTTAACAAAGTAGTTCAACTTTCAACCAATAATTGAATTTGCAACTAAAAACTGAAATCACTGTAAATTTCTTAAGACGAGCCTCCTAGCGTTATACTTGACCGGTCAGTTTTACGGAAAATTTCATAATACTAGCCAGTGCCTATTGTATATTTATAGTGTTTAATCTATTTATTCATATTGTTATTTTTAATTAAAATGTGTGAAGTTAAATAACTAATTAAAAATGAAATATCCCTTGTTGATTAACTGCAATATTAAATGTTTTAACTAGAACAATTTATGGTTAAATGTTTAAAATTGGGCCAATTGAATTTTAAATATGTATAGGCGTGTTGAGAAATCTCGAATGTTATTTTCAAATCTTGCCGAAGTATGTATAATTTTTAAAAATAAATTCTCCATTCACAGAAGTCATTAAAAGGATCATTTAACATTATTTTTTTCATATAAAAATACATTTTTAATCTTTCCTCATGTTCCCCCTATTTCGTGATATTATCTCTTTGCACTGTGATTCCCTCTAATTGGAAAGCATCTTTAGGTTTTATAAATTCGTATAAGCGAGGCTGCACCTTGAAAAATGTGTAATTGTCTTTCTATAATAGTTGTTTCTTAATTGCAAAGTAAGAAATTAAATAGTAAGTTGCATTTATGCGCCCACTACAAAGAGACAAAAGAGTTTACAGACTCAGGTCAAGAACCTCGCATCTCGTTCTAGTCTGAGAAGTCACCATGTGACGGGAGGTTTGTAGAACTAAGAGCCTCAGTTATTACTTTGATGTTCGCTGCATGAAAATTGCATTTTGACACTCTCAGTTTATTTGCCCCTTAACTTTATTTTATTCTGAAAACTCATATTTCGCATTTTCATTGCTTACAATGAAAAAAATGCTTACATGAGATTGAGATAGAAAATGTCTGTCAAATATTTGTTTCACTGCGTTAAATTCAGCATTAGAAAATACTGCTAGAATAATTATGACGAGATTAAAAAGATTTTAGATTAATATCTCTAAATGGAATTTTAAATTGATGCATGAATCAGCAGTGATTGCGTGCATTACTTTATTTGAAAGAGTTATGATTGGGTTATAACTTAAAACCCTTATCATGCTAGAATTTCAGCAACCGAATAATTGATTTCACTTTCAAATTTTAATTACTTTATTCTTCTCGTTTTCGCTTCCATAACTGGAGAATTTTACGGGCTTTTATTTCCTAATTTTTCCAGATTGAAGCAACTAAAGTTTTATCGATAGAGGTTCTTGATAGAAACTGATAGGTATCTTTTGACCGGTAGTTAAGCAGCTGCTATTCTTGAATCTTGAATCCTTTCAAGAGAGGAAAAGAGCCAGGCCCTCCTTTAAATTCATATTCCATTGTGTTGCTTTCGTGAGGTCTGCTACTCGAAGCAAAAAGATTTCCAATCTGACTTCTTGTGGGTTTACAAGAGAAAACCGGATGCCGTTTTATTTATGTTAGTTATTTCAATATTAAATAAATTCATTTTGAAGCTTTAAAATATCAGATTTATTTTAAATTCACTGGATTAATAATAGAAAATATATATTCTAGAATCCTATCTAAAGAAAAGTGATTGAAAGATTTGTCTCGAAAATCTCGTAATAATTGTTCTTGAAAACCTAATTTGCTTTATTTATATCAATTTGAAATTTTGAAAATTAAATCTAAAAGTAACCCCTTTCAATGAGACAAATCATAGAAAATCTTATGCGAATTGAGAAAAATTCATGCTTTTTAATAATAATTTATTGAAAATTTTAAATGGGTTTTATGTTAGTGCTTTTTCGTTGTAAGTTGACATTGTTCAACAAACATCGTCCAAAAAATTCCCTATTTTTGACAATTTTAGATTTCGTCCAAAATTGGAATTTTTATTGATAAATTATTGTATTTTGAAGAATATTTTCAATTCTTAAGCAACTTTAGGTTTCACCTGAAATGGATATTTGTTCACAAAAATAATTAGATTTAAATCCAATTAACGATTTTTTGTCAAAATAATAAAATTTACATTTTTGATCAATTTCAAAGAAGATTCACCATTTTTTAACAATTTTTTGTTTCATTTTCGTTTTAAATAAAAAACTGATGTTTTTAAACAAAAATAATTATAATTTGAACAAGATTTATAAATTTTGAGTGATGTTTTTTGTTGGAGGGTTGTAATTTTAATTTTTTAATTTATATTTCAAATAAGATTCACATTCTTTAAATAATTGTAGGCGTTTTGTACTGGAAAGCGTACACAAAAGTAATTAAATTTCAAAGAAGATTAATATAATAGCGTTTTATACTGAAAATCTCTTATTTTATATAAAATTGCGTGGTAGTAAAAAAAATCGCGTGGGTAGCGCTCTTATTTTTTTCTAGTGAATTAAAAAATGTCATTTTAGATTCCCTATAATTCATTTTCAATGCCATATTATTGTTATAAATAATTGAAATCGTACATTCTGACAGATACTGCGCACGATAAAAACCTTATTCATCATAAGTATTCAGAATCGAGTGCCTAACTCAAATTTAATTGCAAGTTAATTGTATAAAAGAACTTCAAAATGGGTCCACAAGTCACATAGCTCGAATTATATCCGACAGACTACGTCTTCCTTAGTTAAAATTAAAAATAGCGTGGACCGCAGTCTCAGAAAGAATGCGCTTCAGAAAATTATTTTATTAATTAATATACGCGGAAGGATACGAAATAGGGATTGGAAGGTTTTCTAGAGAGATGAAATGCTTTAAAACAATTACAGGGATTGCAATCCGTTTCCTTTATTAGATTAAATTTGTAAACAAAAGTATGTGTTTTTAACCAAAGAAATTAATGATCAGCGAAAAGTGTGATAGTTGAAGTTACAACCAAAAAAGATTTGAACCTTAATATATAACCAAATAGGATAAGTTTTTAACCAAATTGTTGAAATTTTAACGAGAAATAGTTGGTTTTTATTATTGAGTTCTATTACTTCAAACCGCATCTAAGTGGCAAAAGAGAAAAAGGAATTCATTTTTAATGCTTTTTAAACATCTAATAAAATACCTGAAACGGCATATCGGAGAAGATTGTGTTAGTTGTGGTTGTAAAAAAGAAAATTTTGAAACTCGAAAATAATATACAAGAAAGTAGCATATTAGGATCCTTCAATGGAGTATAATTAATTTAGAGTCGATTGTTATATGACTTGGCTTTGCATGTTAGCAAACTGCGCATTGAAAAACATTGTTATCTTCATAATTTTGTTATTTTCATGAGTAGTCGTTTTTTAATTTTGTTTTTTACTTTACAAAATTGTTTCAGATAAAATTAATAAATATTTTGAACATTTTGGAGCTTTTAATATTGATAAAAATTCATTAGAAACAGATTTAATCGGACAAGGAAACAAAAACAGAAAAATTAGATTTTTAAAATAGTACTTTATGTATTTTTAAATTTTTTTTCCAGCAATTCAATATATAACAATAATATCAATTAAATATTTAATTAATTTACTAAATGGTAATGAATGTACAATCAATAAATCAATTTGAAGAAATCAAAGTTCTGTACTGAAAATAATTCATTAAAAAAAATTGATGGGTATAATCAGCAATATCTATCCACGAATAAAAATATGTTTAAAAAATTCAAACATGAGCACTTTTCAAGACATTTGTTTATCAATTGAATTTTTTCTGATTTACTTTAATCAGTAGAAAGTGCTGAAATTTTCAACAAATTTTTCAAATCTAACTATAAAAAAGAATTGTTTAAAGATAAAAATGACTAGAAAGCTTGCTAAGTAAAATAAGGGCATTAAAATAAGTGTAAATCTAAAATAAGGTTAAAATAGGGCACTTTCGTTCAATATTCACCAGGCACCCATATGATATACAAAGTTTTTAACGAGGGGATAGGCACTTAGAATTATCGCGTACACTAAATTACAAAAGATTACATAATATTACACAAGATTACGTGAGATTACTTGAAATTGCTCGAAAATACATGATCAGCATAAGAACATTAAAAAATATTGATTATTACGGAAGTTATTGGAAAATTAAGAAATCATTGAAATTTACACTATTTTTGGAATATCTCCTAAAAATAGACTTCACTTCACCCTGGGCCCATTTTATACCGAATTTTAAGAACATCCAAGCCTTTAGAGAGAACAAATTTGAGCTCTGACATAATACAAATAAAGAGAAATTTATCAGTCTCTAAAAAAGAGGTGATCGTAAACTTTTGCACGGTAGTATATTTTTTTAAAGAATTTTATGTAGTACTTAAAAGATTTATTATCTAAAATTCATGCAACTAGCACATTAATTTAATTTAAATAACCCATTAATTTGATAATTATACAGTGAAGAAGGATTAAAGGAAAGCATTCAAACAAAGGTAGAAGAAGCTTAAAAACGAACAAGTGCAATAATAATTTAACAGGATAGATATAAGGGATATAATGCCTATAAGTTACCATAACCATTTTAGCTGAACTTAGAAAATGTTTTGAACATCTGAGAGTTTTCATTAAAAATAATTTTAAACGACTAGGGAAATAAAAACAGAAAAAGGAGGTTTTTTAAATAGTATTTTTTAAAAATTTTTGTCTAGGTGACTTTTAAAAATGATAATAAATTAAAGCAATTTTCAGTTCTGTTTATTTTTCAGTCTTTGATGTTATTGCATTTTTCTCTGATTTATTCTTATCAGTAGAAAGGGCTGATATGTTCAATAGATTTTTCAAACCTAGTTATGAACAAGAATTTTTTAAACACAAAAATGACTAGAAATCTTGGTGAAGGAAAAGGCGCTACTGTTAGAGAGGACTTTCATATAATATTCAAGAGAACCATAGGATGTAAACAGTTTTTAATAATAAATAAATCCCCTTCTTTACCCAAAATTTAACTACTGAACTGCCTTGAACCCTGAAATCGATTAAAATACGTAAATATCATAAAATTGTTTGATAACATTTGTTAATACGCGTTACTAGTTCATTGTTGTTTACATACTAATTTTTTTATTTAATAATATAGAAAATACATTTTTGTTCTTTTCATATATCACTCATTAAAAGTAAATTCGCTTTTTGGTTATAATGTTCCAAGAACTGATATTTCGCCTTGATTCATCGGTCAGATCAAAGAATCAAACCGGGAATATTATTTGTTCCCCTCTACACGCTCGAAGTATACTAACCGGTAACCGGTTGAGAATAGGCGAATCTTGCCAGTCTTGTTTTGTTTCGTGCTTAAATTGCACGCGTTATCGAAACTCGCTTGTCTGGTGAAAGATAATCCACGAAAAAATGACTTTAATTGACTTCAACTACCTACTCGCTTCGTCGAAAGATGTAAGTCTCAAAACAAAACATTGCTAAATAATGTTTTTCCTTTGTAGTTGAATTAATTAATCAAGGTCAGGGAAGTCGTAGTGATATCCGGGAAGTTGATTGGTCGGAAAAGTGATAAAAAAATCTTTTACTTAAATAAGATCGTTTTCAAAAATTTGTTTTTTTCGCAAAAAAAGAATTTTGTACACAATTCTAAACCCCCCCCCCCCATATATTTGGTGATAATATTGTGATCCTCCCAGGCGTTATTCACTGCTCGAAGGGCCTTAAGTCTCAAAATTAATAATTTCAAATAGAGTGTTGAACAATGTAGCATTCTACTTTAAAAGCCTTGTCACTTAACATGTTAAGTGGATTAAAATTATTCCAAAATCGTGAAATCTCAAAATGAAAGCCTTAGTAATTAAAAATTTTGAAATGCACAAGTTAAAAATTGAATTCCTAATTTAAGATTGAAAGTTTAAAAATTGGAATAATTTTTAATTGAAAATGATTATAAAACAAATACTTATTTCAAACTGAATAATTCTAAAATAGGCAATTTAAATTTTGAATATTTTAAATTGTATTGTTTGTGTTTGTATTTATTCAATTCCGCATGAAATTGAACAAGTTTAAACTGATACCTTTCGAATGTTTATGGTTTTAAATTGAAATCTTTCAAAACTGTTAAGTTTCAAATGGAAAGTCTTTATTAAGTTCCCAACCAAGAAACAAATATAAATCAACATAATTAGATATCGTTCGAAATTAAATAATTTTATATCACACTTTATAAATAAGATGAAACGTAATGACCTTAATATTGAATAATTTGATTTGATAATTTGATTAAGTCACTTTAAGACACTTGTTTGTCAAATCATTATTTAATCACGTTTTACATTTAAGTCTCTATAGTCACTTTTTAAACTAAAAAGATCACTTTTTTCAATAAATTAAAAAAGCGGACCCAAGGATTTCTGAAGTTTATTCAATTCTTTTGAATTTCCTTGAAATCCACTGAATTCAGTGGATTTTCTTTTGGATTGCAATTTTTCTTTAATTAATCCTGAATATTTTTAAATTCACCTTGAATTTTTATGGATTTTATCAGATTTTTATTCACTAATTCTATTCCCTCCCATTTATGTGAATTCAAATAATGAAATTTTTCATGATTTTGTATGAATTTCACCAAATTCTCTTGAATTCTCTTACATTTTTCTAAAATCACATCAATTTTATTGAAATAAATAAAATATCTTGTAACTTTTCGAATTTCTTTCATTTTTTTAAATGATTTGTAATTTGCCCTAAATTCTTATTAACTTCTGCTGATTTTTTTAATTCTTTGAAATCCTTTTGAAGTATTGGGAGTCCACCTGGAATTTTAATGAATTTGATCAAAATCTCATGAATTATTTTGAATTTACTTTAATTTTAATAACTTTTTTATAATAAATACAAAATTTTGGAATACATGTTTTTAATTTATTTGAATTCCTTAGAATTTACCCTGAATTCTTATTAATTTATTCTGATTTATTTTAAAAAATTGAATACATTGTAATTATTTTTGATTCTTTTGTAGTTTTTTTGAATTCACTTGACTTCTTCTAAATTCACACAATTCTACTCAATTAAATGGATTACATTTTTTTAATTTATCCCAAAGTCGTTTAAACTCACATTCAATTTTTACGCATTTTATGCAATTCTTTTAAATTCCCTTGAATTCTTCCAAAATAACTCCAATTTTACTGAAATCAGTGAAATAATTTTTATTTTTAACATTTTCGTTCAATTCAATTTAAATTTGAAAAATTTTGAAATATAATAATTTCATATTAAACCTTATAAATAAGAACAATTTATATTAATTAGCCTTCATAATTAAACGATATCAGATTAAAACATACAAAATTATTTGAATTGACATTTAAATCCTTGAATTTTTTTCAATTTTTACAAAATTGTAAGCGTTTGTGGGATTTATTTATTTTCGAATGAAAAACTTTCTATGTCGAATAATTTCCACTTAAAATATTCATATAATTCAGTATATTTTAATATAATTTAATTCAATTCAGTTTAATTTTCAATAAAATTAAGCTCTAAATAATGATTGAAATGTGATTTCTGAAAAAAAATCTTTAAGAGGTATTTTGTTAAATTTAATGTTGTTAACTTTTATTAATGTATGGTTTATATATATTTTTTCAGAATACGATGACAATATTAAACGACACGACGCGGAAGAAAGAACTGCCAATAGGTGCTTCCTTTCAGTTTGGCCAAGAGAGAGAAGCTTGTATGAAGTTGTTTGAAAGATGGAGCGAACCAGAACAAGTGCACTTTGTGGAACAACTTTTAGCGAGAATGTGCCACTACCAGCATGGACACATCAATGCCTACCTAAAACCAATGCTGCAAAGGGATTTTATATCTCTCTTGCCGAGTACGTATGACCTATTAATAAAATTCAAACGCCATAATTTTTTATCCTAATTATGAATAAATTCACTATAGTCACTTTTAAAATAAAAATATTTTCAAAATTTAAAGGAATTTCAAAGGATTTTGAAGATTTTACAATATTTTTAAAAATTCCAAGGAATTTTTAACAACTTTGGTAAGATTTTAAAGTACTTGAAATATGTTGTGGCATTTTAAAAGATTCTGGAGAATTTTAAATAGATTTAACTAATTTGAAGATATTGGAAAGAGTTTTTCGTGTATTTTAGAATCACCCAAAGAATTTTCATGAGTTTTTAAAGAATTTACTAGAATTTCAGAAGATAGGGGTCGATTTTAGAGGGATGAGGATTTCAATGATTTTAAAGCTTTCAATGTACTTTAATAAATTTTCCAGTATTTCAGGAAATATCCGATTTTATGTAATTTCAAGAGATTCTATAATATTTTAATGGATTTCAAAGATTTTCTTCAGTAGAATTGGAGGCAATCCTCTGTTGCATTTTAAGGATTAACAAATGTTTCTAGTATTTCTAAAGATTTAAAAGATTTCAGGATATCTTTGGATATTTTAAAAGATCCCAAGGAATTTTTAATTGATACCAATAATTTTATGGAATTTTCAAGAATTTTGAAGATTTAATGGACCTGAAGTTCTTAACGTTCAAATGAACGAAATATTTTTTCCCAATTCTATTTTATCTATAAATATTGTTCCAACTAAAATTGAAAACAATGTATTTTATATTTATGTTTGTAATTTATTTGTTTGCAATATAAATAAACATTTGAGAACTGTTTATAGCTTTCAAAAATTTCAAGGAATTTCAGGATCTTAAAAAAATTGCAATGGATTTCTAAATCTTTAAAATATTTTGGGACATTTAAAAAGTTTCAAGGAATTTGCTAAAAGAAACGTTCAATTGATTTCAATAATTTTGGGGGTTTCAAAGGGTTTAAAATATTTTCGGATTTTTAAAAGATTCCGAAGAATTTTCAATAGATTGAACTAATTTGAAGACCTCAAAGAATTTTTAAGGTATTTTTAAATCATCCAAGGAATTTTCAAGAACTTCAAATAAGAATTTCTAAGAGTTTAAATTATTTTAGGGAATTTAAAAAAGTTACATAAGGTTTTAAAGAATGTATTAGAATTCCAGAAGATATTGATCGATTTTACAGGATCTATAAGGTTTTAGGATATTTTAAACGGCTTCAAAGAATTTGATAAGGTTTTTTAGGATTTCAATCATTTAAAAAGTGTTCAGGTTATGTATTGTAATTTCAGGAAATATCTGATTTTATATAATTTCACGAAATTTTATAATAGTTGAATAGATTTCGAAGAATTTATTCATAAGAATTTAGGGATTTTACGGGTTTTAAAATATTTTAAGTTATTTCAGAAGATTTTAGGATATTCAAGAGATTCCAAGGAATTTTCAATTGATAGCAATAATTTAAAGGAATTTTAAAGATTTTAGGGTATAAAATGCCAAGGAATGTTCCAGAGTTTTGAAAGTTGCAGGGAATTTCAAAATATTTTAAAGGTTGAAAGTATTTTAAAAAATTCCAAGGATTTTTCAATTGCATTTAGTAATTTAATGGTATTTTGAAGGGAATTTCTAGGGATTTTAAAATATTTTAATGATTTTAAAAGCTCTCCAGATATTTTGATCAATTTTTCAGGTTTTCATTCAATATCAGATTTCGTGTAATTATATTGGATTACATAATGTTTCAATGGATTTCAAAGAATGTATTCTCCAGAAGTGAGAGATTTCGTAGGATTTCAAAAATGTGAAGAGAGTTTGATTTTTTTTTCGCAATTTATTTTAATTCATTTGGAATTTACCCTGAATTCTTATTGATTTAATTAATTAATTCTGCCTAATTCGATGGATTTTTATATATTTTTTAATTGTTTTCAATTTTCAGTTCATTATAATGGTATCATTAATTAATAAACCTAAAATTGATAATAAACATATTTTCAAAATGAATTACAATGTTCGAAGAGAGGTTAAGTTTTGAAGTTCTTTTCTCAAACTTAGGAAATTTAGATTACTATTATATTTATTGTAATATTTATTTCCAGAGAAAGGACTGGACCATGTAGCAGAAAGCATCTTATCGTACCTAGACGCCGACTCACTATGTTCCGCAGAACTCGTTTGCAAAGAATGGTACCGAGTGATAAGCGAAGGTATGCTCTGGAAAAAATTAATCGAACGCAAAGTTCGGACAGACTCCGTTTGGAGAGGACTGGCAGAAAGGAGAGGATGGTAAGTTACTCTAATTGACATCTTAAAATTCCATATGTCTCCTGTTTTATTGTGCTGGATTTCAAAAGAGAGAGAGAAAAAATATCTTTTCAAATAAATACAACTTTATATTGTATATACGATAAAAATTCGTATTGCAGAAGTTTTGCAAGGTTTCATTTGATTTTTTAAGAGTTATAGACGTAAATTTAAGGCATAAGAAAACAAGAAACATTGAAGGAGATTTTTTTTTTTTTGATGATACCAATTTGAAAATATTTTCTGACCGATTTATTTGCCGATTTTCTAGAAATCGCGAACAATTAAATTGAAAAAAACCTGAAAGATGGATCAATTTTGTACTTGAAAATGTTCTAAAAACAGGATAAATGAGAAGTTTTTTCAGGAAAATAGAGAAGTTGATTCTTTTTAATAAAATTAATGCAGGTACTACTATGATTATTCAAATTGAAACTCTTCAGTTTCCTAATATTTCAAGTAAGAATATTGTATCTTAAACAAAATAGATACATTTTTAACCAAATACTCGAAATTTCAACCAAAAAGATGAATTTCTATACAATAAGATAAATTTCCCACCAAAAAAGACGTTATTGGTAGCCAAAGAGATGAATTTTCAACAAAGTAGTTCCACTCTTAACCAAGTAGTTGAATTTCAAAAAAAAAATGAATTCTCAATCAAAAAGGTAATTGTTGATATTTCATCATAAAAGATTATAATTTTAAATAAAAAGTTGTATTCATCCAAAAAACTTGGAAAAAAATTACAACCAGGTTTTTAAATTTTAAAGCTGAAAGGACGAAGTTTCATGTTATTTTGTTGAAAAGTTGAACTACTTTGTGAAAAATTAATTTTTCTTTATTGAAAATTCATCTCTGTTGGTTGAAAATTCAACTATTTTGTTAAAAATGCATCTTTCTTGGTCTAAAGTTCAACTGTTTTGTTGATCATTCATCCTTTTGGTTTGAAAATTCATCTTTGGTAAAAAAGTCAACTTTTGTTGGTTGAAATTTAATTGTTCTTAACTAAAAGTCTTCTTTTACGTTTTGGGTTCAGATTTTGTCTGTTTTGGTTGAAATTTATTTATTTGGTTAAAAAGTTCAACTAATGTATGAAAAATCTATTTTTTTAAATTGAAAATTCATCTCTTTTGGTAGCAAATTTTCCTTGTTGGTGGAGAAGTCAACAGTTTCGTAGAAAATTCAACCGTTTGGTTAAAAATGAATTTTTCGTGGAAAATTGATATTAATAAATTTATCAATATTGATATGATAAATTCAACTGTTTAATAGAAAATTCGTCTTTTTCTAGATTGAAAATTTCAAAATTTTCTAGAAATTCCAACTATTGTGTTAAAAATTACCCTTTTTGTTGAAATATTACATTGTGGAGTTGAAAATTCGTTTTTATGGGTTGAAAGTTCATCTTCTTCGTTTTAAATTTCACTGTTTATTTTAAAATTAATTTTTTTTAATTTACTTTTTTATTGTATATTCATCTTTTTGGGTGTGAAACTAAAATTCTGTCTAAAAAATTCTTTTTTTTTTAGCTTGAAAACTCAACTCTGTTGAAAACTCGTCTTTGTTTGAACATTTAACTGTTTTATTTAAATTCATTTTTTTGTTTTGTAAATGATTTTAAAATGGGTTATAAGTAAACTTTGGTCTAAAACATTCTATTTTTAGCTTGAAAACTAAACTTCTTTATTGTAAGTTCGTCTTTTTGGGTTGAAAGGTCATCTTCTTTATTTGAAAATTCAAATGTTTGATTGAAATTAATTTTTTTTTAAATGAACTTTTTTGTAGTAAATTCATCTTTTTGGATTTGAAAGTCAAATTTTTTCAAAAAATTCTACTTTTTGGCTTGCAAACTTAACTGTTGTGGTAAATTCGTCCTTTTGTGTTGAAACTTCATCTTCTTTGTTTGAAAATTCAACTGTTTGATTGAATTTATTTTTTTTTTTAATGAACTTTTTTGTATTAAATTCATCTTTTTGGGTTTAAAAGTAAATTTTTGTCTAAAAAAATCGACTTTTTGGCTTGAAAACTCAACTCCGTTGTTGAAAATTTGTCTTTTTGGGTCGAAAGTTCATCTTTTTTGTTTGAAAATTGAACTGTTTATTTTAAAATATATATTTTTTATTTAACATTTTTTATGGTGTATTCTTCTTTTTAGCTTAAAAATTCAACACTTTTTTTGAAAATTATTCTTTGTGGGTCGAAAAGCGATCTTTTTTGTTTGAAAATTTAACTGTTTTATTTAAATTCATTTTTTTGCGTTAGAGTGATTTTAAAATGGGTTCGAAGTAAACTTTGGTCTAAAAAATGCTATTTTTAGCTTGAAAACTCAACTCTTATGTTGTAAATTTGCCTTTTTAGGTTGAAAGGTCATCTTCTTTATTTGAAAATTTAACTGTTTATTTAAAAAAAATTTAACTAACTTTTTTATGGTATATTCATCCTTTTGAGCTTGAAAGTAAACTTTTGTTTAAAAAAATTCTTCTTTTTAGCTTAAAAACTCAATTCTCTGCTGAAAATTATTCTTTTTGGGTCGAAAATTCATCTTATTTGATTGAAAATTCTACTATTTTATCGAAAATCATTTTTTTAAAATGATTTAAAAATTGGTTTTAAGTGAACTTTGGTCTAAAACATTATATTTTTAGCTTGAAATCGCAACTCCTTTATTGTAAATACGTCCTTTTGGGTTGGATTTGAAAGTAAAATTTTTTATACAAATTCTACTTTTTAGCCTTAAAAATTAACTCTTTTCTTGTAAATTCGCCTTTTTGGTTTGAAAGTTCCTCTTCTTTGTTCGGAAATTCAACTGTTTCATTGAAATTCATGTTTTTTTTAATGTCTTTTTTTGTCTTAAATTAATCTTTTTGGGATTAAAAGTAAACTTTTCTCTAGAAAATTCTATTTTCAGCTAAAAAATTTAAGCCTGTTTTCGAAATTCGTCTTTTTGGGTTGAAACTTCATCTTCTTTGATTGAAAATTCATCTTCTTGGGTTTAAAAGTAAACTTTGGTCTTCAAAATTCTATTTTTAGCTTGAAAATGCACTTTTTTGTTTTTGTAAATTCGTCTTTACGGGATGAATGTTTATCTTCTTTGTTTGAAAATTCAATTATTTGGTGAAAAGTGCAATAAATGTTGACTTGAAATATTAGGAATATAAAGCACTTAGTATTGAATTTAATATGACATCGACATTAATTTAATTTCCAAGAAAGTATTACCTCTATTTTCGTGAAAAATTGTCCCATTTCCCCTGTTCGAGTGAATAATGGGCTCTGCAGTCTGGATCTCTGATATTTGCAATCGCATTCAAGTTATTAATGTAATCTCTTTTTCGCATTTCAGGATACAGTATTTGTTCAAGCCGAGGCCAGGTGAGAGTCATCCAAACCACGCCTTTTACAGAACTCTTTTTCCAAAAATCGTCAAGGACATAGATAGTATAGACAACAACTGGAGAATGGGTCGACACAATCTTCAGAGAATAAATTGCCGTAGTGAGAATTCCAAGGGAGTATATTGTTTGCAATACGACGACCAGAAGATAGTCTCTGGTCTTAGGGACAATACTATTAAAATTTGGGACAGAAATACCTTACAATGCATTAAGGTGCTCACCGGACACACAGGGTCAGTTCTGTGCCTTCAATACGATGACAAGGCCATCATATCTGGATCTTCGGATAGCACCGTCAGAGTTTGGGACGCCAACACTGGAGAAATGGTCAATACGCTCATACATCACTGTGAAGCGGTACTTCATCTCAGATTCAATAACGGAATGATGGTCACATGTTCAAAGGTTGGGAAAATTACGATTTCATTTAGTATTTCTATTTCTATTTTTATCCTTTTCAATAAACTCTTTTGAAATCATCAAAGTTGAAGAGTCATCAGACCGATCAGACAGACACAGATCCACATATCTCCTTAAAAGTCCCCCAATTTCAAAATTAGGTCATTATAGTTAGTGTGCTAAAGAGTTTTGAGTGCTCACAGATCGCTCCTTATATCTCCTATTTTACCCTATATTCACTTTGAAAAAAAAAGCTAAAATCAGAGAATTTTTGTAACGAGTAACTATGAAAAATAATCAGGGCTGACTTACACAGTCGCTATTGGTAACTTTTTCAAATGAATATAAAACGCGGTTTAATCACTATTTATTTCAGGTCAATACTGTATTTTTAGAAGCTTCTAATTTGAAGTATTTTAGGGAATTTTAAAAGATACCGTGGATTAAAAAAAAAAAAATTAATTTCATCAATTTGAAGTGTATTTAAACCCTTGGAAATATTTTTGGATAAAGAATTTTCTAGAATTTTTGAAGATATAGAATTTATTTATGGAATTTAAAATATTTTAAAAGATTTCACGTTATTTTATAATATTCCAGAAAATTTAAATAATTTTAAGGGATTTTAAAACTCTCAATGTACTTTAATACATTTTCCATGATTTCAGAAAATATCATTATAGATTTTATAATATTTAGATGGATTTTAAAGGATTTAATTATGGCAAGTGAGATATTTTTAGGGTTTTAAAAATGTCTCTAAATTTACTCTATTCTACTTAATTCAATGGATTTTTTTTTTAATTTTTAAAAGTTTTAATTTAATTGATCCTAAGCATCAATTCATAGAATAATTAAAGGATTGAAATATTTTTACGTATTTTGTTTAAATTCCTCAGCATTTTCAAGAGCTTTAACCAATCTTGAAATCGATTAAAGGAAATTAAATAATTTAGGGTATTTTATAGGGTGTCTAGTGACCTTGAAAACCTTTAAAACCCGAAAGTCTCATTGAATTTTGTTTAAACCTTGGAAACCTGGAAATCTCCTTGCCTTTTTCACGAAAACCTTGAATTTTAATTATTCTTTTTTTTTTTCTTTTAAAACAGTAATTTTATCGAAATGCGAAGAGTAATTTAAATCTTTTAGCCGATTATGAAAAAAACATCTCGTTTATAAAAAATCTAGCTGCTGAAAATTTTTTTATTCAAGCTATAATTTATGTTTATTTTATTACAGAATAAATAAAGATATTTCAAGGCACTTTTTGTTGAAGTGTTCAACTTCGAAATTATAAAAATTATTAATTTAAAAATATTATTTTAATTTCACGGATGTTAACGATTTAAAAAGGCCCGCAAGCTCAATAAAGATTTAACAGAAATTTCATAAACATTTTAAAACTTTAAAGATTTGAAGATTTTCCAAACAAAGATTCAAGAAAGATTTGATAAACATTTCCAAATATTTCATAAAGATTTTAAGGATTTCAAACATTCAAAAAAGGCGTGTACACCAGACTAAAAAGTTTTCACAAAAATTCCCCAAAGATTTCGAACATTTCGTAAAGATTTGGAACATTGCATAAAGATTTTAAAACTTACAAAAGAGTTTAAAGATTTTAGAAAGGGTATATTAAACCACATTTCAAAGATTTCAAAACCTTTAAAAGATTATAAAACAATTTTAAAATTTTGTAGGAGATATCAAAAGATTTCACTAAGATTTGTAATAATTTAAATAATTCCAAAAAATAGAAAAAGATTTCAAAGATTTCGAACATTGCACAAAGATTTTAAATATTTCAAAACATTTTAAAGATTTTAAATAACTTCAAAATTGTTTAGAAGATGTCAAAAGATTTAACAAAAGTTTCAAAGATTTGATAAAGCATTCATAAAGATTTCAAAACAAGACGAGAATTTCAAAAATTTCAACAAGGGTGCAGTACACCAGATTTCAAGGATTTCGAACTATTTAAAAGATTTTAAACGATTTAAAAATGTTTGTCAAGATTTCAAACGATTACAAAAGATTTTCGAAAGATGTCTAAAATATTTTAAATGATTCTTAAGGATTTCAAAACATTTCAAGAATTTCAAAGATTCCAGCAAGGATACAGCACACAAGATTTCAAAAATCTCAAAACATTTAAAACATTTTTAATGATTTCAAAAGGTTTCAACCAAAATGAGAAGATTTAAAAAGATTTTAATAATTTAAAATGAACAGAAAAGATTTCATGAACAAAGATTAAAGAAACATTTCAAAAATATTTCAAAGATTTAAAAACATTTCAAATATTTTAAACGATATCAAAATGTTTTATAAGATTTCAAAAGATTTAACAAAGATTTAAAATATCCTCTTGATTTTAAACGATTACAAAAAATTTCATAAAGTTTTTAACACATTTGAGAAGATTTCAAAATTCTTCAATAATTTTAAACAAATACGAAAGATTTCGCAAACAACGATTAAAGAAATAGTTCACAAATATTTCAAAGATTTTACCGAAATTTCAAGCTTTCACTAAGGTTTGTAATACTTCACAAAAATTCCAAAAGATTTCATAAAGATTTCAATGATTCGAAAGACATTACAAAGATTTAAAAATGAAATGACTCATTTTTTACATGTAGAACAAACGTTTATTTCATTATTTGATGTAAAAAAGGAGACTTGAAAAATGTTGATTTCTTGACCTAGAAAACCTGGAAAAGACCTTGAATTTTGTTCCTAAGAATCGTTAGACACCCTGTTTTAAAAGATTACAAAGAATTGTTTTATTGATTTCAGTAATTTAATGGGATTTAAAAGGATTTGAAGTACTTGATTGCATTGTAAAAGATTTCAAGGGATTAACACGGGTTTTAATAATTTAAGGGATTTTAATATTTTAATAGATTCCAAAGAATTTTTCGAAAATGATCTTTTTTGCAAATAGTTTGAAATTCGCGCTGAATTTTTATTAATTTATCTTAAATCCTTTTGAATTCTGATGAATTTTTCTAAATTCACTCAATTCTACCAAATTCAATTAATTTTTTCATATTTTTTAATTGTTTTGAATTCACTTGATTGATTTTTCAATTCAGCTTGATTTTTAATGAATTTCATCCAGTTCTTATCATGTCTCTTAAATTTAGCTACATTCACTCGAAGTTTATTTTAATCAATCTTTGTTTTGATTCTTAAAATTGTTCAAATTTATTTGCTTTCCTTAGAATTTAACTTGAATGGTTTTGTAGTCATTAGCCACTGCTTGTATTATTGATTATTATGGTTTCAAAGATTTAAAGAGATTTTTAATTGTTTTGAAATTCACCATGAATTCTTTGTAAATTCTCTTGCATTTTTTTAATTGACTTGAATCCTTATAAATTCACTCAATTCTATTTAATTTAGTGAATTTTTTTGACATTTCATCAAATTCTTTGAATTTTTACGGAAGTTAGTGGATTTTTAAAAGGGTTTTTAAACATTTCTAACATTTCCCCATAGGGACTGTGAGGTCTGGTAAGAATAAGATCAAGAGAATATGCTCGACCTTTATGCGCTTTGAAAATTTAATGAGAATTTGTGAACATTTTGAATTAGGATTTAAAAAATGTATTTTGTATCTTAATTAATAATAACTACATTATTTAAATTTTGCGAAAAAATGTATCACTTCAAATTGAAAAGCGCGCTACATTTTAATCATAAAAGAAGTCAAAGTAATAGACAAATAATATAAATAGTAATAGAAAACATTAAAAATGTAAATTTTCACTTAAAACAGATAAAATTTCTACTAAAGATGGAATAAATAAATTTTCATTGAAAAAAATTAATTTTCAATAAATTGAAAATAAATTTCCAACGAAATAGTATACTTTTTGACCAAGAAGATTAAATTTCTATTAAAAAAGATAAATTTTCGACAGAAAATGGAACACTTATTTTTTCAGTTACAATAAAATTCTAAATAAGAAAAATGTAATTTTCAACCAAAAATATGAATTAGTGCCAAGAAGATTAAATACTCTCGCACGAAACTCGAATTTTCAATAAAAAAACAGGGTTTTTAAAGCAAATATTTGAATTTTCATCTTAAGATCAATTTTGTACTGAAGATGTAAGAGTTAAATTTTCACACAAAACAATTAATTTTCGACTAAAAAATATCATTTTCAACAAAATAATTAAATTTTGATTAAAAAAAAAGTTCTTCAACTAAAATGATCAATCATCTTGTCTTAATATTTTAGCAATTTAAAGCTTGATTTTAAGACTTTATTTTTTTTTAACAACAGAAAAATGACTTCCTATATCTATGAAAAATGTACTGTCCTTAATAACTTTTTTTTTATCGTACCCCATTTTTATGAGAAAAAAAGTCTTATCGCAAAATCTATGATTTTTATCTTCTTTTTATTGTCCAGTCGAGAATCAGAGAGAGGAAAATCTAGTGGCTTCACGTATCGTTTATGACACCATCAAGATTTTTGCTACTGTAAAATACTATATGAAATAAACGGATTTCATCATTATGCGTTACTTTTTACATATTTCTTAACAATATATAAAAATTATAACCAAGTTTCACGATTATTAGGATTGTCACGATTACTAATACGAAGACATCTCATATTCAGGAAAATAATAAAAATTAATTAAATCTTAAACTAATTTATTTTTCAATTTCTACCAATATTTCTAAGTTTTCAAATTAAAAAAAAAAACTCGTACTTAATTCCCGTTATAAATTTTTTTCAAACTGGGATATTTTTGTAATTTAGAGAAACAAACTTTTATCATAGATATGTAGTAAATAAAGAATTAACTATTGATAATTACACTTATAGGAAATTAAATTTCAAATTAAATCAAAATTCAAATCAGATCAGTCAAATATTCTCCTTAATTTCGCCTAAAAATAAAAAATTGCACTTATAAAAAAATGATTTTCAAATCACATTTAAACGAAATCAAATATTCTCCTCAATTTTGGATGAAAATAACATTTACACCTACCGGGAATTGAATTTCAAATCAAATCAATGAAATATTTTGCTTAATTTTGGATAAAAATAAAAATTGCACCTATCGGAAATTGAATTTCGAATTAGATTTAAATGAAATCAATTAGTTATTCTCCTTAATTTAAGTAAATAGCAGGTAATTACAGAAACGGGAATTTATCAGACTTGTAATTTTGTTCCTTTTATATTTAAGAACAAAAACGTTCTCTTTAGATATTGAACATAGTAATTAGACAATATGAAACCTAAATTTATATAGTTAATTACCAGTAATGGGCATAACAAAGCTATAATTTAGGATTACTCCAAATGTTTCGCAAATAAATTGAAACCCCGCTTTTCGGAAAAAAAATTGGTTTGAAGTTGGAGAATGCTCTAAGCTCACATGTTCTATATGTTGTCTTCAAATATAACATTTATCCACTTCACAAATCACAATTTAGATTCTGAAATAACATTCGTTTCTTCCTTTCGCAGAATTTTCACTGCGGTTTATTAAGTCACAGACTTGACTTTTTCTCTCGTATTTTTTCGCTTAAAATAAGAACTAGATTAATAGAACCCAAAAAGAAAATTCAACGTTTTTCTTAAAAAGTAATCTTTTTTTGTTAAAAATTAATTTTCTCTATTAAGGAAGTCTACTGTTATATTTTTCTTACAGAATTCATCTCGTTTTGATGAAAAACTACACCATTTGGTTAAAAATGTAATTGTTTTGGGTGAAATTCACCTATTTTCTTAAAAAGTCATCATCTCATTTGTTGAAAGTTAATTCTTCTCATTTAAAAACTCTATTATATTTTTGGTTCATAATTCACCTTTTTTGTTTGAAAATTCATCTTTTTTGGTCAAACATTCATCTTTTATGGTTAAAAGTTAATTTTTTAAAATTGAAAATTCTACTATTTGTTTGAAAATTGAAGTATTATTTATTAATTTTTGTTTGGCAATTCAACTGTTTTATTGAAAATTCTTCTTTTTGAATAGCAAATTCATCCATTTGGATGTAAAATTTATATTTTGTCGGAATATTGATCTTTTTGATTAAAAATTTGTCTTTCTTGGTTGAAAGTTCAACTATTTCCTACAAAAATTCGACATTTTGGCTAAAAAATTGGACCGTTTGGTTGAAAATGAAACTGTTTTTGATTGAAGTTTAATCGTTTTTATTTGAAAACACGATCATTTGGTTTAAGATTCATCTTGGTTGGTTGAAAATTCAACTATTTGCTTAAAAATTCAAACTGAAAATTCATTTTTACAATCACTCCGACTAGGGAAATTCGGGGAATACTGGGACAAGGAAAATCTAATTGGATTTATCAAAATAAACTGATACAATTTATTACAATCATATAATACATTAAAAACAAGAATAGAAAGAATAAAACATTTATTTTTCTTTCTTTTTTAATAACATTCATATCCAAGTATTAAGACTTTGTTAAAAAAAATAACTTTTCATTTCTCATATTTTAAATAACGTTAAAACTTTTTAATTTAAAAAAAAAATTTTTAACCAAAAAATAATTGAAATTGAATACTTTTTCCAATTTATGTATTAAAATTTTAATTAAGGTGAATTCTACATCAAAAATATATACTAGTCGAGTTTTTATTCAAAAAGATTGAATTTTCATGCCAAAAAGACGAGTTTTCTTGAAAACAGATGTATTTTTAACTCGAAAATATAATTCTTCAACAGAAAAATTAATTTTCAACCAAGCAGTTGAATTTTCAAGTAAATTGATATTATTAATCTTATTAATATTTATAATACAGGCCTCACAGACCAGTTCCTAAAAGTCAAAGTCCCTAAAGTAACCTATTTTCAAGATTTGGTCCCTATGGCACCCTATATGCAGTCCATAATGTAGCTTTTCTTTCAATAAATTAACTCATGGGCTAACCTATTTGTGAATTGTCTTTAATTCTTTTAAAATATTTCAGTGCATTTTTAAGGCATTAAATCTCTCAATGTATTTTAATACATTTTCCAGGATGTCAGGAAATTTCATCATAGAATTTCGCGGGATTTTATAATATTTTAATGAATTTCAAAGAATGTATTCACGAGAAGTGAGGTATTTGGCATTGTTCTAAAAATTGGAAGAGATTTGAAATTCAACCTGAATTCTTATTAATTTATTCTCATTTCTTTTACATTCGTTCCATTTTTTTTTATCACTGTTTCAAATTTCTTGGCATCTTATTGATTTCATTAGCTTAATGGAATTTTAAAGGAATTGAAATATTTTAGGAAATTTTAATTTCGGAAGATATGGAACGATTTTACAAAAAGTTTTGAGACATTTTAAAAGATTTAATATTATTTTATATTATTTCCAAGGATTTCAATGATTTGAGGGGATTTCAAAGGTCTCAAGGTATTTTAATACATTTTCCAAGATTTCAGGAAATATTATCATAAAATTTTCACGAGATTTTATAATGTTTTAGTGGATTTTAAAGTATTTATTCACGAGTCTTATTTCGTAGGATTTCAGAGATTCAAAGGGATTTTCCAATATTTTTGCAATTCATTTGTATTCTTCCTGAGTTCTTATTAATTTATCCTGAATTCTTTTAAATTCTTCTAAATTTTACGCTATTCGATTCATTTTTCATATTTTTAAATTGTTTTTAATTTACTGGATAGCTTTTTAAATTCATCTTCATTTTTTAAATAAATTTCATCTAATTGTTATCAATAGAATTTTTTCGATTTTTAAAATTGTTCCAATTCTTTTGAATTTATAACTTGCGTTGTTTTGTACTCGTTGGTCACTTCTCGTGTTAGAAATTAGAAGAGGTTAAAAGATTTAAAGAGATTTGATGTTTTTAAATTCACTTTCAATTATTTAAATTCTTTGGAATAATCTTGATTTTTTTCAATTTACTTGAATTTTTCTAAATTGACTCAATTCTATTCAAATCAATGGATTTTTTTGAATTTTAAAAGTTTTTATTTCATTGATCGTCAATTCTTTAACCCTCATCTTAAATTCATGGACATTTCATAAAATTCTTTTAAATTCCTTTGAATTTTTCTAACCTCGTTTCAAATTTACTGAATTTAATGAAGTTTCTTCATATTTTTAAATTGTTTTCAATTTATTTGAATTTTTTAATTTGCCTTGAATTTTTATGAATACCATCGAATTCTTCTCGTTGCTCTGAAATTAATCTAAATTCATTTTAATTTTACGGAAATTAATGGAATTTTGTTGGTTAAAAAAAAAAATTCGAATTCATTTGAATTCTTTGGAATTTAACTTTAATTATTTTGAGGTTTTATGAATTCATCCTGAATTTCTTACCCTTTGGTCCCTAAATTTTATCCCATAGGGACTGTAAGGCCTGATAATATTTAACAATAATCTATAATATTAATATTTAATGCATTCTGACTAATTTTTATTGAAGAATTAAATTTATTAATATTAAATTACTTAACTAAGCAGTTGGCAACTTTTGAGGTTGGAATTGGAGTTTGCAATAAAGTACTTTGAACAACTTTTTTAGAATAAGTAATTAATTGAGCGGCAAGCGTGGAGCTTATAAACAATATTTTTGATATGTAACTAACACAATACTGCGAAATTTAAGTGAACACACGTCTCAGTAATTGGAAACGCAATTGTGTAACTCACGTTGAAGTATCCGAAACTGAGACACTGTTTAGGCACTGGTTTAGGCACATTCGTCAAAACGTTTTAAAAATGTGCAAAAAAGGCTACTTTTTCTATTAGTGTAGAAAATTCCATTAAAGTTTTGTTTTTAATTAAAGTTATGCAAAAAGTTTTCAAATACAAAAAATGGTGAATTTTGCAAAAGTTCATTCACAGATTTTCAGGAGTATTTATTATTATTTTTTTCTAAATGTATAACTTGTCAAAACAAAAATAAATAGTGGTAATAAATTCAAGAGAATTTTAAAAATACTAGAAAGGTTTTACTTTTATAATTTATGCGAGAACATAAAAGATGCTTAACGATATTTATTATTGTCCCAGTATTAGATATTCTTTTTACGATGTTCCAGCAATGGTCGATTTACCTTATTATTTTATTTCATATCATTTTGTTCTTCGTATAAGGATTAAGGATCTTAATATTATTTGATGTTGATGTTTTAGGATCGTTCAATAGCAGTTTGGGATATGACATCGCAGACGGAAATTGCATTGCGACGCGTTCTGGTGGGCCATCGGGCAGCTGTGAATGTTGTTGATTTTGATGAAAAGTACATAGTGTCGGCTAGTGGTGACAGAACAATCAAAGTGTGGAATACGTCCACTTGTGAATTCGTGCGAACGCTAATCGGTCATAAGCGTGGTATAGCGTGTTTACAATACAGAGATCGATTAGTGGTTAGTGGTAGCAGCGATAATACAATCAGACTCTGGGATATTGAATGTGGTGCGTGCTTGCGCGTCCTAGAAGGTCATGAAGAACTTGTCAGATGTATCAGGTTCGACAGCAAACACATTGTCAGTGGAGCTTACGATGGGTTAGTAATCAGCAATAGTCAACAAAACATTATTCATCAATCACGATGTGTCTGATGAACGAACTTTAAATGGAGTTGACAGGAGAGGTCTTGTATTATTTTTGGGTTTCGTTCTAGAATGCTTCAGAAACAATTTTCAAGGCAATTTCAAATCATTCTTAGAGTCGTTTTTTATTTTTGCCTTCTTCAGTGTCAATTTTTTAAAAGAAATTTGAAAAAAGGGACTTATTTTCGAAATAAGTTATGTTTAAAGTTTAAAGTAATTTTAAAATGAATTCTTCTCATTCTTTTCTTTCACTTCGCACTTACTTTTTCCTGTTTGGTGTCGCTTTGCGTGCCGCTCGTAGCAGTAGAATAAAGTGCTATTTTGCTGCCGCTTCGCGGACAGTAACAGAGTCTATTCTACCTATTTCAAATAAATGATATTTATAATTTTTTTTAATCTAAATATTGTGCACTACGTGTATTTTTACATAATTTTTAATGTACCTGACTTTATGCCAACGTAAAAAACTACGTTTTTACAACCAAAAAATAGCTCAAACTTTTAGAATTCAAAAAATAATACCAATTAACATTTACTTTGAATTAAAAAAGTGCCAATCGGAACATGCAGATTTAAAAGACGTGGAATCAATACAAGGTTAAAAAGAGTGTAATGACAATTTTTACAATAATTTATTAAAAGCTGTACAGAAATATAATAGATTACTTTAAACTTAATTGCTATATAATTTTTATTACAAGTTTTTTTTACGTTGGTATAAAGTTAGGTACAATAAAAATAATGCAAAAATACACTAATTACACAAGATTTATATTAAAAAGAATAATATCATTGTTCTACTTTAAGCATAACTTATTTTGAAAATAAATCCTTGTTTTTAAATTTCTTAAAAAGTTGACATTAAAAAAGGAAAAAATAAAAAACGGCCCTGAGAACTATTTTAATTTTTCTTGGAAATTGTTTCTGAAGCATTTTAGGAAGAAACCCAAAAATCTTAACATACCTCTCTTGTCACCCGCATTTAAAGTTTGTTCCAACACACCAAAAGAAATGGCAAAAATCAACCATCTGATAAACTATAATCTGGTTATCAGATAGAAAGTTTCGAATATCATTTGAGTTGGAACCTTTCAAAACAATTGTAAATTCATTCCTTGGACAGGTTGAATTGTTTCTTGAATTTTTATGAAAATTAATACTATTTTTCTTATTACAGTAAAATCAAAGTGTGGGATTTGGTAGCTGCACTTGATCCGAGAGCCGTAGCAAGCACCCTGTGTCTACGAACGCTAGTGGTAGGATATCATTTCTTCTTTTTTTCACGTATGAGAACGTTCATTAATTACACAATGATGATTTTTGAAATTTTAGAACCTCTATTATAAGGATTTGTAAGATTTTTTTTAACCCCCGTGCCCTTCTTACGTAAGTTTTAATTCAATATATCATAAATATATTAATTACTTTCATTGTAAACGAGATTCCAAAGGATTTCATAAAAATTGACAAAGTTGAATACATTTTTTGGGGATTTTATGAAATCTCAAGTAATTTCAAGAGATTTTATGGAATTACAATAGTTTTAGGGCATTTAAAACAAGCCAAACGAATACGAGAGGTTTCAAATATTTCAAATGATTTTAAAAGATTTCAAAAGTGAAGGAATTACATAGTAAATTTTCAGGGAAAATCTCCATTTTTCCGATGGAGTTCACACAATCTTAATAGACTTATAACTAACTAAGTAATTAAGAGTGATTTATGCGGGTCTTAAGGTATTTTCAGAGATTTAGAAATATTTCAAATGAAGTCACGGGATTTTAAAGGATTTCATAAGATGCTGAAGTATTTTCACAAATTTTGAAGGATAACAGGATATTTGAATGGTATTTCTAAGATTTAAAGGAAGTTACAGAAATTTTATAAGATTTCAAAAGATAGAAGATTTAAAGAGATTTCGAGTCATTTTTATAGCTTTCAATATATTTTAATATATTGTAAGGGATTTTAAGAGATTCTGATAGATTCCCATGGATTTTAAAAATTGCAATTAATTTTAAAGAAATGTAAAAGATTTCAAGGTATTAAAAGATTTCGAAATTACATGAATTTAAAGAATTTTAATCTATTCTTAGAGATTTTAACGAATTTTTATGGGATTTTGAATATTGCAAACTATTCTAAGGATTTTCACGATTTTGAAAGGATTTTAAGTGATTTTAAGGGACTCTAAGAGATTTCAAATAATGCACTAGGTTTCAAAGAATTTAAAAAGATTTCATGTGATACCGAATTATTTTCACGAATTCTGTAGGATATCAGGGGATTTTAATGAATATTTCGAAAGTTGGAAGGGATTTAAAGAGATTGGAAAAGATTTGCAAAAATTTCAAAGGATTTTATGGAATTTTAACGGATTTTTAAAGATATAAATGAGTTTCAATGGTTTTAAAGGATTTTCAAGTATTTCAATGGCTTTTAAAAGATTTGCTTGGATTTTAGTATATTGTAAAAGATTTCGATAGATTCCGAAAGATTCCCATGGATTTTAAAATTTGCAATTAATTTTAAAGAAAATTAAAAGATTTTAAGGTATCTTATAAGATTTCGAAATATTTCACGGAATTTCAAGGATTTTTTAGATTTTAAACGATTTAAAGGACTTTTACGGTTTTTAAAGGTTTTAAGAGATTTTAAGTAAGTTACAGGATTATAATATGAAGGTGTTCCAATGGTTTTAAAGGATTTTTAAGATTTCAAGAATTTTCTCGTTTTTGAAGGGTTTTAACGGATTTAAAATAAGTTCCAGGATTTTAAAGAATTTTAAAGGATTTTGTGAAGTTTTGAAGGTTTGTAGGGATTTAAGAAGATTTGAAAACATTTTATTTCAAAGATTTTCGCCGGATTTTAAGGAATGTGAAGGTATTTCAATGGATTTAAAAAGTATTTAGAAGAATTTCCTCGTTTTTAAAACATTTTACTGGATTTTAGTATATTGTACAAGTTTTCAAGAGATTTGGAGAGATCCCCATGGATCTTAAAAATTGCATTGTATTTTAAAGAGATTTCCAAGGTCTCAAACGATCTCATAAGATTTTAAAATATTGCACGGAATTTCAAACATTTTGTAGATTTCAAACGATTTTAAAGATTTTCAAAATCAAAGAATTTTAAGGGATTTTAATGGATTTTAAGAGAAATAAATGGGTTTCAATGGGTTTAAAGAATTTAATAGCTTTTCAGAAATTTTAAGAGATTTGAAAAGATTCTTATGGAATTCAGTATAATTTTAGACATTTTTAATTTTGAAGATTTCAGCCAATTTCAAGGATTTTCATACTTTTCGAAGGGTTTCAAGAGATTTCCATTGAACTCAATCCTTTTTAGGTGTTTACTTGTTTAAACAAATTTGAAGGGATTTATAACATTTTTAAATGAATTCACGGGATTTAAAAGATTTGCAGGGATTCATGGTGATTTCATTAAAGGTTTACAAAACAGATTTTAATTAGTATATTTAAAAAAAAATCAGAAACAGAAAACTTGCTTAAGAAATGCCCCCCCCCCCCCCCCCCCCCAAAGACATAATATTTATGTTTCAATTTTTCAATCCTCGTGAAAAATGTCTCTTTAAACGGTAATTATAGTGTGCATTTATTGCTTCTTGCGCTAGGAGCACACTGGACGAGTTTTCCGGCTTCAGTTTGACGAGTTCCAGATCGTGTCTTCGTCGCATGACGACACGATTCTCATTTGGGATTTCTTAAATTATAATCAGGACAGTTCGTCGAACAGCGGTGCGACGGCACACATTACATCTGATGCTGTTAACCTATCGGACACCAGATCTCCCTCTCGTGAGTGCACGATACTTGTCCTTAATTAGTGCTAAAATCCTATTCATCTGCTGTCCTAATCTCATATTTGATTTTATTTGCAGCATTTGAGTGACGTTTCAACACAAAGATTCCTTCATTGTGATATAACTGTGAGTAATACTCGTTTTTACCTTACAATTATTTTTTTAAAGTGCGACAATTCTGTATTAGCTTACCTTATTTTACCATTTCGAAGAAAAACGACAATAAATATACTAATAAATTTTCAACAAAAAAAGATGAATTCTCAACAGAAAATGTAATAGTTGATATTTAAAAAAAGATGAAGTTTTCATTTATTTTAAGTCAAAAACAGTTGAATTGAACCAAAAAGGACGAGTTTTCAACTAAAAAATTGAATTTTTGAATAAAAAAGATGAACTTTCCACAAAAAGAGATAAATTTTAAATCGAAAAGATGAATGTTGTACAAGATATGGAATTTACAAGACGAAAAGATTAGCTTTAAAAAGAAACAGTTTACTGTTGAACTAAATACATATTTTTCCAACTAAAAAGATGAGTCCTCAAGAAAATACATACATTTTTAACCAAATAGTTGAATTTTTTACCAAAAAAATTAATGTTCTATCAGAAAAGACGAATTTTCTCTAAAATATATACCATTCTTAACTAATTGAATTTTTTTTATCAAGAATATGAATTTTCTTCTAATAAAGACACATTTTCAACTAATTACGGAGGAAAATTAATTTTCGATAAAATACATAGATTTTTAAAATTGAAAGTTGAATTCTCAACAAACTACATAAATGTTTCCACTAAACAGTCTGAACAATAGATTTTCATGTTAGTCCAGGTTTTTTTGAAAAAAATTAATTTTCTATAAAAAAGTTTAATTATTAACCTAAGAATATTTATGATCCAAAAGCAAAGTTAATTTACAACCGATCAGTTGAATTTTAAACAAAGTTGCTCAATATTCAGTTTAAAAAATTATTTGGGGAAAAAAGCGAATTTTGAATTCATCTTCAACCAACAAAAATAAATTTTTAAGCAAATAATTCACTCACAACCAAGAAATTTAATTTTTGACCTAGAAAGATGAAGTTTCAACGTAAAATGTATTCGTTAATATTTCAACAAATAAATAGTTTAATTTAAAATTTTATAAAAAGTTGGACTTAGCCAGCAAAGACGAATTTTTAACAAAATACTTGAATCCTCGAAAGCAGATTAGTTTTTTACTAAATTGTTTATTTTTCGAAGCGAAAATACGAATTTTATACAAAGCAGTTAAATTTCCAAATCCAAAGATGTAAATTTTCCACAAAGATGTTGATTTCCAACTGAAATTTTTAGCTAACAAAGATTTAATTTCTACAGAAAGGGATGAATTTTTAAACCAAAAAGATGAATGTTCATCAGTTGGATTTTCTGATTGGTTTCTGTCAATTCAGTTCGCACTAAAGTGGAAAAATGAGAAAAATGGGAAAATACCTTCAACCCAAAGGTGCAAACACAAAGAATATTTCTCTTTATTTTGTATTTGGGCGTCTTACAACTATTTTTAATTTAAAAAAATCGAAATATCCCGTTTTCCACGAAAAAGAAGCGGAACATTAAAAAAGTTAAGATAGCAAAATTGTTCTAACACCCACACGTTTTTAGCACTGAAAACTTTGAATCATATGCTTATAACATTTTTAAAATAAAAATATGGATTCAGAGAACTCGAGTAGTAATAATTATCTGCTCTAATTTTTTCTTTGAAATAGACAGTGAGAAGGGTGTTTTTGTAGTAATTTTTTGAAGGAACAATTTTGCTCTTATAAATTTTTGACCCTATCTGACTTCGTTCTCGACAAAAACTGGGTATAGATTTTTTTTCTATTAAAAATTTATTTTTATAAAAGCGGCTCCCGCAAGGATTTTGCTTTTTATCAACAAATATTTGTGAAATATCCCAGAGTTACAAATTTTTGACATCCTAATAATAATTTAAGACCAAATTAAAAATCATCCAATATCATAATTCTTTTAGAATTAAATCGATAATTTTTTGCAACGTTTTTTATTCACTATGAAGTTATTAAATTTGTTATGCAATATTAAATGCTATAAAATTTATCATTTGTTACTTAACACAATTTGAGAAATTTGTTGATCCCAATTACAAACCTAAAATAAGAATATTAAAATAAGGATAATTGAAAGGCTGAATATTGACAATTTCAACTTTACAAGCAAATATTTCAGTGAAATAATTGTAAATTAATAATCTAAATTTGAATTTTCGAGTTTAAATTAAAAAAATTTTAAATTAATAAACAGAAAAATCGATTCTTTTTAGGGAACAATTTTTTTCATCAATTATTTTGAAATTGGTTTTGAATTATCAGGAAATTTTTTAATATTTGCAATTTTTTTGGATAAAAATTTAACTACGTGGTGAAAAGTTAGCCTTTTTTGTTATAAATTAATTATTTTGGTCAAATTTTGATCATTTTAATTGAAAATTCATCTGTGGTTTACATTTTTTAAATTTAACTTTTTCTTTTTATAATTTGTTTTTTTTTTCTCTGAAAATTCGACTATCCAGTTGAAACTTTAACTATTTTGTTGAAAATTCGTTTTTTGTTTGTTTAAAATTTCTCTTTTTTTAAATTTAAAATTGACCTATTTGATTGAAAATTCATGTGACTTGTTGAAAAATCATATTTTTTAGTAGAAAATTTATAT
>NC_046658.1:119818352-119852876 GCF_010883055.1 Belonocnema kinseyi
TGAATAACGATAGTTCCTAATTGGTTAAAAATGTAACTACTTTGTTGAAAATTCGTTTTTTTCGTACAAAATTTTTTTTGCAGCTAAAAATTGAACTACATGTTCTATTTTTAGTTGAAAATGCATCGTGTTTAGTGAAAAGTTCAAGTATCTACTTGAAAATTCATGTATTTTTATGAAAAATTCGTTCCTATTGTTAGGAAATGAATTTTCTTAGTTGAAAATTCATCTTTTAGTTTACAAATTCAACAGTTTTTTTTGCAATTATTTCTCTCTCTTGACTGACAATTTTTTCTTAGTTGAAAATTCAACTCATCTTAAAAAATCGTCATTTTGCTTGAATTCAACTGTACATTTTTCGTTCAGAGTTCATCTTTTTTGGAATTGAAATTGAATTAATTGGTTAAAAGTTCATCTATTTTGCTAAAAATTAACTTTTTTGGGTAAAAATCCATAATTTTAATTGAAAATTTATTTCTGTTATGAAAAATGATATATTTTATGGAACATTAGTTTTTTCTTTGCCTGAGAATTAATTATTTTACTGAAAATTTACCTATTCCACTTGAAAAATAAAGTATTTTGTTGATAATTTTTTTTTCTTAAACTCAAAATGTAACTTTTGACTGCATTTTTTTAGTCAAAATTTCGTATTTTTTGGTAAAAATGGTTTTTATTGGTTTAAAGGTCAATTATTGAAGTTAAAGATTCATCACTTAAGTTAAAAATTCAGTTTCTTCGTTTAAGATTCATCTATTCCAGTTCAAGATTAACGTCTTTTTTGTAGAAAATTACTCTTGTCGTTTGAAAATTCAAGTATTCCAGCTAAATACTCATAATTTTTATTGAAAATTCATTCTTATGGTTGAAAATAAAACCACTTGGTTGAAAGTGTAACTTTTTTGTTTAAAATTCATCCTTTTGGTTTGAAATTGATCTACTCCAGTTGATGATTAATTATTTTAGTTTAAAATTCATCACTTGGCTTGGAAATTCGGTTTTTTTTGTGCGGCAAATTAATTTTTCTTAACTGAAACTTTCTTTATTCCATTTTTGGTTGAAAGCCGATTCTTTTCTAGTTCGAAATTCAACTGTTTGAATAAAAATTAATATTATTTATTTGACAGTTTTACTATTTGATTAGAAAATCATCTATCTTGCTAAAAGTGCAATACTTTAAGTTGAAAAGTTAAGGATTTGAAGCGGTGTAAGTAGAATTTAATATAATAGCCATATAAATGTTAGAAGATAAAATAAAAATTTGTTCGAATTATTATCAAAATCATGGTTTTCAGGAACAAATTAAAAAGATTATTAATTATGTTTGAGTATATTTCAATTATTTGATGATTCGACGGTATCAATATAGCAAGATTAAAAAGATGTTGCAAAGCGATGTTACTTGAAGAATATCTTGTAATATCATTTTTCAAAGTTTTCTTAATTAAACATATTAATTAAATCTCTAGAAGCAAAGAAAACCCGAGCAGGGATTCGAACGAAATTGAGGGGCATTTTTGGATATTTTCAAATTATTTCGATAAATTAAAAATAATGTTGCTAAAAACCAAGCTCAGTCAAAAAAAGGTTTCAAGATATAATGAGACTACGAATAAATAATGTCAAACTTATGTAGTAATTATATTTTATATAGAAAATAATGAAAAGAAACGTTACGAAACTTTGGTTTCATTCTTTTTTGTTTCTTTGGACATAAAACTTTGAAGTAAGGTAATTTTGACATTATCTCTCCGTAGCTACATTATTTTTTACTCCTTTTTCATACTTAGTATAATTTATTTTTAAATTATATTGAATTAACAGAAATAATTGGCAAATATCAAAAAAGGCCTCTTGATTTTGTTCGAATCGTTGATTCCGAGTCGATTGTTTAAAAATATGCGAAGTATTTGAATGGCTCCGTACTTTGAAAAAGTATTGAGAATGATCGTCTACCATTTCGCCACCTGGTGCCAAAAACTGGAACTAGAAAGAGTAGGTACAATTTTAAAGTTGTTCATTAATTTTTGCTTAAAAGTGTTTTTTACAATAGTTTTGTGAAGCATAAAACAATGATTGAGTACTAAAAACAAATCTTTATAAAAAGACAAATAATTTTAGATAAAATTTCCATATTATATAGTGAAAAAACGCGTTTTTGTCAAATAGGTTTAACAATGAATAATGATTTCACTATTTTATGTAAGTTTCAATGAATTTAAGTTTAAATAAACTTGAATTAATGTAAGTAGCGACAATTCTTATCCAGGTTATGCGAAGAATACGAATAATAGACGATTTAGTGTGGCCGTTTTAATCCAAAAAAAAAATTGCCGGCAATTTCCCGGTTCGCAAACATTTTTCACGGTCAATGAAAATAAAAAAATTGAACTCTAAAGCTAACAATTTTTCCATTTGAATTAATAAAAACTGAGCTGCAAATAAAAACACTCAAAATGGAACTCTTGAATATCGAACTTTTAAAATAGTTTACACACATAAAATGGAAGCTACGAACACTTTTAAACTGAACAATTTTTAATTAAATGCAGTTTAACTGCAAAATAAATTTTTTAACTTTTATAAATTGTAGAGGTCAAAGATTCAGATTCAGTTTTAAATATATAATTCCACGTTATCATTTTCAATGCTCTAAAGTCTAAATTAAAGAATCAAACAATGAATAAAATTTTTTCAAAATTATATCATTTAAAGCAATTTTAAACAAGAAACATTAAAAATTGAACGAAATCATTTCTTTATGAACTGAACTGTTCTTAAATTAAAAGTGAAAATATTGATATTTTCAATGGTTAAAAAAACCCTTAAAATGCTTCCAAATTTTATTTGAAAATCTTGAAAGAACTGCATGTTTTTTTTATTTTCAATTTTTAAAAATATTTTAGAAATTATTTCAGAACTTCTAAATATCCTTTAAAATGAATCTTTTTTTCTCAATTTTTTTCGAAATTCTGCCAAATTAAAGAAATTTCTTTAAAATCTTCCACGTTCATATTTGATAATTTTGTAAATCTTTTTAAATCTTTTTGAAAAATCACTCAAAATTATCTTTTCAAAATAAAAATCATTATTAATTTTCATAGGAAATGTTTTTAATCTTCTGAAGCCATTCCAAACTCTTAAAATTTTTTAAAATTTTTTGTTCGAAATCTGTAAAAATATATATTTTGGCAGTACGCGTACACACTTTGTTTAAATTATTTTAAATCATTTCAAATTTTAAATTGAATTTTTTCAAAACTTTAAAATATTTCTTCAACTTCCTTGAATTTTGTAAAAGAATAATATGTGTTAAATTGTTATTTATATATCGAAGTTCAACAATTTTACTTACAAATAAAATTTTTTTCAAATAGAACAATTAAAATGTAACGTTCAAATTTTAGTTTTTAATATTTAAATACAATTTCTGATTTAAAATAAACAGTCAGATATTTCTAAATATTAAGTAATTATTATTGTTCTTAATTTAAAAAGTTCAAATTGAATGGTTTAAAAATGGAATATTTTAGACTGAAATAATATTTGAAATTTAATAAAAGCCTTTGTTTATGAATATGTTATTTTGAAGTTATTTTAAAATTGGAAATAGTTGATAAAGTTTCAATCGGGCGTTTTCAATTGGTTTAACTGATATGACTTTCCAATTGAAATAGTTTAAATAATTTTTAACATTAGAAACTGGAAATTCTAAAATTCCCAACTGATTTCGAATCGTCTTGTAAAGTTAATTATTATTCACTTTTTAAATCTTAAAGAACAGTTTAGTTTTAAAAATCATTATTAATTTATATTCACAGTTGATCGACTGAAAATGTATTTTAAAAAAGGATGGAAATCACAGACAGATATTTGTAAAAAAATATTTTTCTCCACCTTATAAGATGTAAATTCCATTTACATCCCTTTGTTTCCCGCAAAGACTTACTTTTAGTATCCAACAAATACTTTGAACCCCACAACAATAATCGTTAAAACACTTTTATGCAAAAATTAATGTACAACTTTAAAATCGTACCTATTCTTTCTAGTTAGATTTCAACTGTTTTTTTAATAATTAGTTAAATTGTGATCTTTTTCAATTATGATAGCATTTAGTTTAGAATGCGTATTTGAATTAAAAGAATTTCAAAATGTAGTTTTAAGGACTTAAGAAATCAAAAATTAGAACCGTTTAAAATCGAATATTTTTGGTAACAAACGTTTTTAGTTGATCAACTGTGAATATGAATTAAATTCTGATTTTTAATTTTGAATTGCACTCTAAAATTTAAAAAGTAAATAATAATTGATTGTGAAAAACGATTCGGCATCAGTTCACAATTTTATAACTTCCGGATTTTATCGTTAAAAATTAAACTGTTTCAATTAGAAAGTCTTAAGCAAATGTAAACGCCCTATTGAAACTTTATAAACTATTTTTAATTTTAAAATAACTTTTAAATAATATATTTATGATTGAAGGCTTTTTTTAAATTTCAGTCTAAAATATTCCATTTTTAAATCACGTAATTTTAAATTTTTCAGTTAAAAAAAAAAGAACAGTTACTTAATATTTAGAAATATTTGACTGTACATTTACATTTATTACATTTATTTACTGTACAATCATTAAAAATTGGAAATTATTGCAAATAGTTTAAACGAAGTGTCTACCTGTATTGATAAAGCCCGGCTATTCTCACCAAAATTTCGGTTCAAATATTACACGGGCTAATTTGAAACCGAATATAGATTTTGGCAGACTTCGAACATAGAATTTAGAAGCTTTTTAATAATAAAATTTTTTAAGATTGCTAGGAAAATTGAAAATGATTTTTTTTTAATTATTTGAAATTCAAATAATTTTAAAAGATATTTAGAAGTTGTGGAAAACTTTTAATAATATTTTTTAATTCACAAAAATTCGAAACAACATGTAGATGTTTCAAGATCGTGAAATAGAATTTCGAAACATTTTAAGGATTTTTAAACTATTTAAAATAAAAATTTAACATAATTTAAACAGAGATTTTGCAAGATTTTACAAATTTTTAGTTGGAACAAGAATTTACCCAAAATAATAACCGGGAATTTCAAATTTTAACAAATTCCGAGCTAGCACTGAAAATTTTCGAAAAGGAACGAAAGTTTGAAGTGGAACAGAAAACTTTTCCAAAGAATTATAATTCTGAGTTGAAGCAGAGAATTTTCAAATTTTAACCAATTCTGAATTGAAACTGGTATTTATCCGAAAGAATTATAATTTTTCTTGGAACAGGGAATATTGAAATGTAAATAAATTCCGAGCTGAAACAGGGAATTTTTTATTAGAATGAGTTCTAATTCTAAGTGGAAACGGGACATTTTCGAGAAAAATTAAAATTATGACTTGGAACAGGGAATTTTACAGAAATTCGAATTCTTTTTGGAAGCTGCAAATTTCCGAAAAGTATTAAATTCCGGATTTGAACAAGGAATTTTCAATTTTGAACCAATTCTGAGTTGGAACTTGAATTTTTCCAGGAGAATAACGATTATCAATGGAAAATTGAAATTTCCAACAAAATTATTGTTCAGTGTTAAAACGAGGTATTTTCGAAAAAAATTAAATTATGAATTGAAACAGGGATTTTTTCCAAAAAGTCCTAAAATGGGAAATTTTCGAAAGGAATTAAAGTTCTGGATTTAAACAGGAAATTTTTGAAAAGAATTAAAATTCCGCATTTAAATAGGGAATTTTCAATTTTTAACCAAATCTGAGCTGGAATTAGAATTTAAAATTGCTTAAAAATTGTATAATTTTGCATATTTTTAAATTCAGTGATTGATTTTTCAATTGAGAGCATTTAAAATTATAACGTGGATTTATATTTTTGGAACTGAATCTTTGAACTCTACAATTGATAAAAGTTAAAAATTTGGCAGTTTAATTGCATTTAATTTAAAATCGTGCAGTTGACAAGTGTTAGTAGCTTACATGTTATACGTGCAAAATATTGAGCATTTGAATACAAAATTGTTGAATGAAACAAATTTTAAACTTCAATTTTCGAAGTTTAAAATGCAAGAGTTTCACAGTGCTTTCATTTGCAGTTCAGTTCTTATTACTTCGAATGGAACAATTAGATTTAGTGTTTTATTTTAAAAATTTCATTGACAGTGGAGAATGTTTGCGAACTTGGAAAAAACCGGGAACTTTTTTCTTTGACAAAAATGGCCACCCTGCACTAGGTGGCGTAGCGCAGTTTAACCATTCCCAATACCTGGAAAAAACTCAAGATACCTGAAAAGAGCCTGGAATTGTCAGGGAATTTTTGTCCAGGATTTGAGTAGATAACATGTTTAAAAATCAATAAGTAGAAAATTGAATGACATGATTACATTTGAATTGCTACATTTTTTAAAAAATAAATTTGTATTGATTTGTTTCAGACAAGTGGTTAGTGCGTGAATCGAACATGTTCACGGCTATGTGCGCAGAGAACGAAGAACCAGTGTCCAATGTGAGGATCGTTTAATCAGGCGCATTTTCATATGAGAAAAAGAAGAGAATCATGGCCAATGACTTTTATTTCTTGCTTGCTGTGAAAGGCAGAAGAAATGATCTGGACTGTAAAAGATTTCACAAAACCGTACTATTTCGAGGGCAGGCATGCCAATAAAAAGGCCTGATGATGGACAGACAATATAGTGAAAGTACATTAAGTACATCCCATGGATGTAGACTGTTGTCATTCGCTTTGGTCATTATTTACTGGAATTCTTCTACGCTCTATGACACGATAGAAGCTGACCATTTTCCTATTACGAAAAAAAAAGACTTAAAGTACGCAACAAAATGGGAACGTTTTTAGGGAGGCTGGATACACTTAATAAGATTCTAGATGTATAATAGTAAATTAAAGATTTTTTATGTAATTAATTTATAGTAAGAAAAATCGTGATGTGTCGTTCGTTTGGAGTACTTATTCTGTGTGAGTGAAATTTTGTTGCGTGGGAGCATAATTACAATTAGCTATCATATTTCTATGTCTTTTGAAACTAGCCAAATTCAATTGTTATTTTTTGGACGAAAGGGTCTTACACCAATCGTTTAAATGTTAAACTGATTTCTTAATCGCCAAATCTCGGGACATTTTATTTATATTGAGAAGGGAGAAACGATTTTGCACAGCCTTAATAATTATCGATCACTGCATTTAAAAAGCTCGCACAAAGCCGTCAATTTGTAAATAGAATATATATCTACTAATTATGAAATTTAGTTATCAAAAAGGAAATTCTTAAAATTTAAGTCCGTAACAATATTTATTTATTAGTAATGCCTTAATAAAGCAATTTTTCTGATTCTTTTGAATTTAAATTGTACGAGAAATTTGTATCACAACTTTTTTTTGTTCTTTTATTAATTTTTTTGCTTATCACCATATTTATTTTATAGATAAATCGTATTTGGATTTGTACATAATTTGCTAGATGAAAAGAAGAAGTTGTGAATATTATTGAAGTAGCTGCTTTCATTAAACAAAAAAACTATTGTGCTGCTTGACGCTGAGCATCTATTTATATGAAAGAAACAAACAAAAAAAAAAAACAAAAAATGAGTGGATCGAGGCTGTGCAAAATAAAAAACGAGTTGAAATTCTGTGATGGAACACCAGTTATGTGGGTGGGATCGACAATTGTCCAAAACAGACTTGTAACTCTCTGATCTGTCCTTTACTGAATGACGCTGCCGACGTTAGTTGTATCATTAAATTAATTATGACGGCTAGCGACGTTTTATTGTTCTATGTACTGAGAGTTTCTAGAACAGATTTTTACATTTTTAGACAAAGGAAGTATCGAACTTACGTGTTGGTGATATTTGTTGTAAAACCTATTTCTGTTTTCACCTGAAAGTAGCGATTTATTCATGACACTTGTGCCAGTGGCACGACCGAACTATCACATACTGTACTGCTAATTTATCATCTTTAAAAGAGAATGAGAGTGAAAAGTGTAGGCGCAACTGTGACGATGAATGTATGAAGTGACGGAGGTTTTTAGGAATAAGATGATATGTACTCTTTGAAATATAGTAATGGCATAAGTGAATCGAAACTGACGAAAATTTCATCATTCTCTGTAGCCTTAGTTTTATAAATTTACGAGGGACTGAATAATCGACTTTTGAAAGTACACCAGATTTTAAGGATTTTAATAACTTCAAAAGGTTTCAAAGATTTCGTAAAAAAACAATAAAATATTTCAATGGTTTCAATTATTTCGCAAAGTTCTCGACTTCAAATTACTTCAAAGATTTGAATGATTTTGCAAAGAATACGATTTTAAATTATTTAAATGATTTTACAAAGATTGCGGAGATTTAAAAAGATTTCGATTTTAAATTATTTCACAAACATTCTAATATTTAACAAAGATTTCGATTTCAAATTATTTCAATGATTTCAAAAATTTCAAATCTTCCAATGATTTTCAAATATTTCACAAAGAATTCGACTTCAAATTATTTCAATTATTTCACAAAAATTTTAAGATTTGACAAAGATTTAGATTTCAAATTATTCCAAAGGTTTGAATTATTTCACAAACATTTTAAATGTTTCACAAAAAATTCAATTTCAAATTATTCCAAAGGTTTGAATTATTTCACAAACATTTTAAATATTTCACAAAGAATTCGATTTCAAATTATTTCACAAAAATTTTAAGATTTGACAAAGATTTAGATTTTAAATTATTCCAAAGGTTTGAATTATTTCACAAACATTTTAAGTATTTCCCAAAGAATTCGATTTTTAAATTATTTCAATTATTTTACAAAAATTTTCAGATTTGAAGAAGATTTATACGCAAAGGTTTCGATTTAAAATTATTTTGAATATTTCAATTTAGTTTTGTGACGGGCGGAGGAAGCCCCTGTGGATCTGGCTGCTGCTTGAGCTATACAGCCTATTTTGCCACTTTAAATATTTTAATTACTTGATATATTATTCTAAGGATTTCAATTATTTCAAAAACATTCTAATATTTGACCAAGATTTAGATTTTAAATTATTCAAATGATTTCAAAAATTTCAAAGCTATTTAAGTTTCCAATAATTTCACAAAAATTTCCATTTTTAATTATTTCGAATATTTCAATTACTAGACATATATTTTAAACGTTTCAGATAGAATTCGATTTAAAATTATTTCCAAAATTTGAAGGACTTCAAAATATTTCCGAAAAATTTCAAACATTTCAATGATTTCAAAACTTTCAACGATTATAAAGATTTCAAAGCTTTGTAAGATTCCAATGATTTCACAAGCTCTCAAAGAGTTCACAAAGATTGCGCAGATTTCAAATTATTTCACAAATAGTCTAATGATTTCACAGATTTATATTTCGAATTATTCCAAACATTTCAATTATTTCACAAATATTCTAATATTCTACAGCTTTAGATTTCTAATTATGACAAAGGTTGCGAAAATTTCAAAAGATTACTAAAAAAATTCGATTTAAAAAGATTTCAATGATTACAAAAAAAAATATTTCAGAAAGATTCCATTGGTTTTAAAAAGATTTCGATTAAAAATAATTTAAAATATTTCAGTAACTTCACAAATATTTTTAATGCTTCGCAAACTTTTGCATTATTTCACAGATAATTCAAATATTTCAGGAAGATCTTAAAGATTCCAATGATTTTACAAAGATTTCAAGGAATTCATAAAAAAAAAAAAAAAATTCATAACGATTGCGAAGATTTGAATGATTTTACAAAGATTTTAAATATTTCACATAGGTTTCGATTTAAAATTATTTCAAAAATTTCACAAAGATTTCAAAAGACTTAAATGATTTTACATAAATGTCAAAAAGTTTACGAAGACCTTAAAACGATTATCAAATATTTTGAGGCGATTCCAATGATTTCAGAAATATTTGGATTTCAAATTATTATAAACGATTTCAACAAGATTACATTTTAAAATTATGTCATTGATTTCAATGATTTCACAAAGATCTTAAAAAATTCCAAAAGATTGCAGAAAAATTTCAAAGATTCTAAATATTTAGTAAAGATTTAGATTTTTAATTATTTCAAACATTTTAATGATTTCACGAAGCTTTCAGAGATTCCAATCATTTCACAAAGATTTAAAAAATTTCCCAAGATTTCGATTTCAAACAATTTCGATGATTTCTCAAACATTTCGATTTCAAATTATTTGAAAGATTTCACGAAGATTTGAAAGATTTCAGAAATATTTCAAAAGATTTAAATGATTTCAAGAATAAGCCCCTCGGAAATTTATTATAACATTACCCATCTCCACAATTTAGGGCTCCTTAATTTCAAAGCATTTTTTCCTCAGCTAGTTTGAAGAAAAAAATTATTGTAGTTAGTGAGCTTGCTCAAATACTTAATTCTATTTTATTTTTTATTTTTAATATTAAATTGAATTTAAGTTCTCGTCGATAAATGGTTTTGAAGTGGTAAATAATAAATATTTTATTAATAGTTAATTATTTATTTACTATATATTTATATTGAAGGTTTTTTTAGAGAGACAATAGATTTTTGAATTCAAATACTTAGGAATATTGATACAAATTAAAAATTAAAACTTTCATTACTTAAGCAAGATTTTTTCATTTCATTAATCATTTTTTTTACCAATATGAATAGTACTATAAATTATAGTTTTGTTCAATATTTAAATTTAGGATCACTGAAACTATAAAGGATTTCAATTTAGTTTGTTCTATTAAAGCTTAATAAATTTAAAAATAATCAGAATCGTTATTCAAAAACTGAAGTTTAAAATGAATTTTTGGTATATTATTTTAAATAATGGTACATTGCATTTAGGAGTAAAGTTTTAAATCTTTCAGATTGAGAACTCATTCAAAGAGGAATCTTATTACTGAAAAATAAATAATATCTATTAATAATAACAGAAATCATAATTAAAATTACAATTCGCAACAAAAAACTTTAAAAATACAACTAAATTCTTTATAATGCTACATATTAACAAGACATTTTGTATATCCTGATTCCATTCTCCTTAGTTACAAAAATTCGAAATTTAGCGCGAATGAGACTCATCAGACATGCGCGAATCTTGTTATCTGATTTGCGGAGAGAAAAAGCAAATGGCGTTGTTGTTCTTGTTCTGTTCTGTGTTTTCTGTGTGTGAAGCTGCAAAATGGCGGTCGAGCAGGTGAGTTTCTGAATCAAAATAACGTATGTGCTCTGATTTTCGGAAGTGCCGCGAGTAAGTATCACCCCAACAAAAGTCCAGAGCCGTAAGAGTATTCCACAATTAATTTCGATCGCGAAAAAAATGTGCACGTGGTAGAATTTTTTTAATGCGAATAGCAAGTTGCGATTGTTAGCACTTTGTTGACTCGATGAACCTAGTGCAGTGTATGAGACTCCTTAGACGCACTGTCAACCAAAACATTCTATGTAAAACGTATGTACTTTGTACTGGTCTCGTTCATTTAAAGAGCGCAAAACTTGAGTGAAAATGCTGTTCAATTCGTGTAACAATCAGTTCTTTCTCGTCAATATTTTCTTTTGTCCGACGACAGTTTTCAGAATTTCATATAGAAGCCGATAATAGACAACAGGATATATCTACCGGATCGGTGATTTTTCTCTTCCGTGGTTACGCGTGATCGCCGTCATGTCTCGTCACTCTAATACATGAAAAACACTCCGAAATAAACGAATTAACCTAGAAAGAATCAAATTCTACTATCTTTTCGAAGGCGGCTAGAGATTTTGATTGTGGTTTATTAGTTATTCTACGGTTATTCCGCGTTGGGTGTTACAAGGACCTTTTGACGATTTTAAGAAATTTTCACTAAAAATAAAAGTTCTTTGTTATTTTGGTTTTAAGGACCCTTTTCTGGGTCTTAAGCGTTAGTGTAAATGGTTTGCAATGAGTTTGAAAGTTTGAAGAATTCGAGATCTGAATGTTTATAACCTCTTCTTCTGCTCCGTTTTACGTTGGCGAAATTTGGACAATGGTTTTTTAAAATAATTTGTGACAATTCAATGTAAATATCGAATTACAAATAATGAATGTTATGGCATGAATTTTGAAGTTAATTCTAATATTGGTTTGCTAAATCTGATCATTCTGAACTTGAAATGTATTTTCTTTGTTAAAGTTAATTCAGTTTTATAGGTTCATTCTTTGTTTGCTATTTAAATTTTTAAATTTTGTAACAATTGAACCATTTTAAATTTTTCTCTTCAACAGTGCTTTGCATAATTTTTTAGTTCAATCTTTATTTCCGAGACGTGGGGAAATTGGCTTAGTTTTGTAATCAATATTTTACTATGAGAGAAATTACATGTCTCCGTTTTTCTGGATCAATGAAAAAGTGGAAACCTTAATCTTGCCATCGAGTTTGTTCATACCTTTTCAAATAATTTAATATACTTCTTAACTTTTTCACATTAACTGCCAGTGGAAATAATTTATTTTATTTTAAATTTAAGCCTTAGAATTAATGATTTCACGATTGAATAACTTTATTATAAATCATTATTAATATTTGACCTTTCAGAGCGCTTGAAAATGAAAGATTTGAAATAAAAACGTTGAAAATTGTATGGTTTTCTTTATTTAAGTTTTATTTAAGTCATTAAAAATCGTACCTATAATTTGCCATTAAAAGACCCATATTTGCACGATTTTTAATTCGAGATCTTTTAAATGAGATAACAATTACACAGTTTTAGATTAGAACTTTCAAAACTTAATAATTTCAGATTAAATGTTTCTGTAATTTTAAATTTTGGAATTAAAAGCGTCCAAAAACGAATAATCGTGAATTGAAGAATTTAAAAATAATTAATTGAATTGATATTTTCACCAATTATGATATCATGCAGTGTACAATGCTTGATTTGATAATCTTTTTCTTTAAAGATTTTTTATTTTTAAACGTACATTTTTAATTTAAAGGATTTTAAAATGGAGTCTTGAATTTTGAAGTTGAAAATTTTGGACAACAAATGTTTTTATTTTGTCAACTATGAATATAAATTATTTTTTAAATGTATCTGTACCTTAAGTATTAAAAAATAAATAATAATTGATTTGACAAAAATAATAGCTATTTAATGTTTATCAATATTTTACTATTCATCTAAGGAATTTCAAAGTACTTTTAAACTTTGAACGTTATCGTTTTAACTGTTGTATTTAAAAAATGTTTATTTTTTCAGTGAATTTGTTGAATTTTGATGTATAAATAACAATCGAACACTTATTAGTTGTAGAAAATAATAAAAATGAATTTAAATAATTTAAACAAAGTATATGTTCCGACAAAATCCGACTATACGTGTCGGAATTTCTATGCAAATAGCCATCATCTAAGTTGAAAAAATGTAGATTTTTGCAGATTTCAAACAACAAATCTATAAGTTTTTAAAGAATTGTAACAGGCTTCAAAGAATTAAAACATTTTCTTAAGATCTCTAGGGACATGGAAAATTATTTTCAGAGAATATTGTTAAAAGATTTTAAAACATTTAAAAAATTGCCAATAACGAATCTCAAAGATTTTAAGGATTTTTTTTAATTTCTAGGATTTTCTTAAAATTGTAGGAAAAAATCTACATTTTTTTTAAATTAGGCGGGGGCTATTTACACTAAAATTTCGGTACGAATGACTGAATTTTGTCTGTATACACACACGCACACTTTGTTTAAATTATTTAAAATAATTTCAAATTAATTTTGAATCTTTTTCAAACTTAAAATTACTCCAATTTGGTTCTACAATTAATAAGTAGGTTTTTTTTTTAATTTTAAGAAAAATTCGATTAATTAAACAAAATTTAGTAGTTGTAAAATAATTTAAGAAATAATTTTACATTTGAAAAAGTTTAAAACAACTTCTAGATTTCTCCAGATTTTTAAGCTTTTCAATGATTTTTAAACTTTTTAAAATGAAAAAATGTAACTTATAATTTAAGAAGTGTTGAGTTATTAAAAATTGAAACAAAATTTATGTTTCTAGCTTAAAATTGCTTAAAATATTATGATTTAGAAAATTGTAATGTTCATTGATTGATTGTTTAATTTAGAACAGTGAACATGATAAAATAGATTTATGTTTTTGGAAGTGAATTTGAATCTTTGAACTCTATAATGTATAAAAGTTAAAAAATCCCAATTTTGCTGTTTATCTTCTTTCATTAAAAAAATTCAGTTGAGAAATGTTGGTACCTAACTTCCATTTGAATATAAAATTTTTAAATCAAAAAACTTTTAAACTTCAATTTTAAATAATTTAAAATTCAAGAGTTCCACTTTGAGTACTTCAATCTGTGGTGTTTTTTCTATACTTCAAATAGAACAATTTTTAGCTTTAAAGTTCGAATTTTGTAATTTCATTGACCGTGAAAAATTTTAGAGAACCGGGAAAAACTCACAAATGACCGGGAATTTTTTCTTCAATTAAAACGGCCATCCTGAAACTGTATTTGGTCACTTTTTTGTAAATGAAATGTCACTGGAAATTCTCAGGGCTACTAAAGAACGTAGAGTTTTGTGTTGTCTTTAGTCTAATTGATAATAACATGAAAGGTACCGAGGAATAATTTTCAGCGCAGGATTTCGTAAAGCTCGAGAATAACGCCACAATGAAATAAATCTGGAGATTTTAAAATCGAAGACAATGAAAAGTACCCCTCAGAGACACCGATTTTTGAGTACGAATATAAGAGCCTGAATTCTTCCATTAAAAATGGATCATATACAGGAAGTACGACAACTAGAATTACTTTGCAAGCAGCTTTATGAGTCTCAGGACTCTGCGCATCGCGCTGAAGCTGAAAAAGCTCTTGTTGGTTTTCAAAATGCCCCCGATACTCTTACAAAATGCCAGTTACTATTGGATCGCGGGGATTCGCCTTATGCCCAATTGTTGGCAGCCACCACCTTGACGAAATTGGTCTCTAGGTCCGCCCAAGGACTCAGTCTACAACAGAGACTTGATATAAGTAAGCGATTCTTTAATTTGAAATTTAATTCAAATCGTTTAAGGTAGTTTAAACTGTAGACCTTGGACTCACCACATCTTTTGACACTATTCTACACTTTTTTTTAAAGCGTTGCCACTATTTTGCTACAATTTCGAGAGACATGATACTAAAGACATTATTTTCAAATCAAAAAGACGATTTTTTAGTCAATAAGGAAAATAGATTTCATCTAAATTGTAAAATTTTTAAGCCAAAAACAGGAGCATTCAATAAAACAGTTCAATGTTTAACCAAATAGTTCAATTTTCGACCAAAAAGATAAATTTTCAACCAAGAAGATTAATTTTCTGCCAAAAACTATTAATTTTCAACAAAATACATCAATTTTTAATCAAATAATTGAATTTACAACTAAGGAAAGCAATTTTCAAGGAGACAAGACGAATTTTTAACTAAATCGTTTCAACAACTTATGCTATTTTAGTCTGAATTTTATTTGAATAATTTTTAGTGTATATTTCGTTCCTTTCTAAACATTTTTACCTAATAATTTATTTTTTAACTAAAAGGAATACATTTTTAACAAAAAAAAATAAAGGAAACTTTTCCACTAAAAAGATGAATTTGCTATTTAAAAATTATGAATTTTCAACGAAATACGCCAATTTTTAACCAAATAATTGAATTTTCAACCAAGAAGAGTAATTTTCTTCGAGAAGAGACGAATTTTCAAAAAATTACATAAATTTCTAACATTGAGTTGAATTTTCAAAGAAGAATTATATTAATTTTCAACTAAATAGTGTGGACAATGGATGTGTTTTTAGTCCAAATTTTATTTGATTAGTTTTTAGTTTATATTTTTTTCATTTATAAACATGTTTAACGTGATAGTTGAATTTCTGATTTAAAAATAATTAATTTTTAACAAAAATGGAATAGTAATCTTTTAGTTTTAGAGAATTTTCAATTAAAAAAAAACAACTAATTTTCTACAAAACATTTTAATTTGATATCAAGTAGCTCAGTATTTAATTCAAAAAGATGAATTATCGATAAAGTCGTTGAATTTACTTCAAAATAATTAAATTTTAAATCAATTGGTTGATTTTTTAACATAATTGTTCAATTTTAAGTTAAAACAATTTTCCACTAAAAAAAACAACAAATTTTCAGTCAAAAATGTTTCAATAAAGATTTACATTTTCAACAAAAGATGTAACAGTTAATGTTGCAACAAAAAAAGGTTTTACTTAAAAACAAAAAACAGTTGGATTTTACCTAAAAAACGAATTTTTAATACAATACTTGATTTTTAAGAACAAAAAATTATTTTCTACAAAAAAAATGAATTTTCAACAAAATACTTGATTTTTAACAAAATAGTACATTATGCAACAAGGGGCGAAAGGTGCAGATTTTTCCCGCGGGTGGGTTTACTGCAGTAATCACCAGAGGGAAAAATCTTCTCACGAGGGTAGTAATTACCTGAAGGAAAAATCTACTTTCGTCCCATGTTGCATATAGTATATCATTCCGCTCTCGACCATGATCACCTTTTGGCCCTGAAAAGCGGGGCCATTTCGGTCGAGTGTGGAATAAAATCCATTTTACAGCAGACAGACGATGTTTTGATGAATCAAATTAATTTTACAACTAAATAATTTGAACAATAGATGTCATGTTAGTCTATATTTTATTTTATTAACTTTTAGTCTACATTTTTTTCTTTTTTTTAATTTTTAGGCTAAGTAGTTGAATTCTTAAATTTAAAAAATCCATTCTTAATCATAAATAGAGTAGTTAAATTTTCATTGAGGAGAATTAATTTTCAATTAAAAAAAAAGAAAGAATTTTCTACAAAACAGTATATTTTTTTGTACCAAGTAGTTCAATTTTCAAGCCAAAAAGGTAAATTTGTTATAAAGAGTTTAATTTTTAACCCGAGAATATGGATTTTCTACGAAAAAGTTACTTGATAATCAATCAATTGAGTTTTCAACAAAAGAGTTAAATTTTCAGTTAAAAAAATTAGTAGTAGTGCAACTTTTAAACAAGGATTTAAATTTTCAATTAAAAATATAATAATTAATATTTCAACAAATAAAGTTTTGATTTAAACAATTTAGAAGAATTTTTAACAGAATGCTCGAATAAAAAAAAATTGATTTTCTACCAAATTTCGGAATTTTTTAGCTGAACCTACAAATTTTCTACAAAACTCAATGCAAAAATATGAATTTTCAACAACAAATTTAAATCGAAACAGATTAATGTTTAACCAGACAGCATTTTAAATCTAAAGAGGTGAAAGTTTTACAGAAAAGAATGAATTTTTATTTAATGTACTTAAATGAGTGAATGTTTAACAAAATAGTTGAATTTTCAATAAAAAAAAAACTTCTGAAGTGAAGAAAGAAAAGAAAATGTCAACTAATTTGGTAAATTTTCAAGCCAAAAAGACGAATTTTCAACAAAACAGTGGAACTTTCAACCAAACAAAATGCACTTTCAACCGAAAATAGTTGGATTTTTTATTGGGTTCTATTAATTCAGTTGGAAACAAATGGGAAATAACATTTTTAATAAACATTTAAGTTCATTTTTAAATGTTACAAAAATTTTGTGACACTCTTGACAATATTTTTTACAATTTATGACACTACACTATTTTCAATCTCTAAAGTGAGTCCGAGGTCTGAAACTATTAAAAAAGAACGTTATTATTAGCTTTTACCTTACTTCTTATATAGGAAACTACGTATTGAATTACCTGGCAACTCAACCAAAGTTGCCAAATTTTGTGATACAAGCTTTGGTCACTCTGTTTGCTCGGATATCAAAGCTTGGGTGGTTTGATTCAGATAAAGATGAATTTGTATTCAGAAATGTTGTCAGCGATGTTACGAAGTTTCTTCAGGTTTGTAATTTAAAATAATAAAATTAACTGAATATTCAGAAAATTCAATGTGTTACTCAGGCCTCATAATCTGGTCCTTATTTACTTTTTTTCAGTCGCGATCTTAATGGAAAAAATCGAAACTGTACTTAAAGTAAATTAAAATTTAAACTATTTTGTCTTTTAAAGTTATTAGAATTAGTTACAATTTTGAGATTTGTAAATAATTAAATTTGTTATTGGAATTTGAAGAAAATAGAATTTGTATGTTCTCTATTTTCAAAACATATCTATTAATACTATTTGAAAAGAATCCAAATTTTGTTAGTAATAAAGATTGAAAGGCCTGATTACTTTCAAAATAAAGTTTCTAAACTGATCTATCCGTACAAAATAATAGGCGGGTTCTAGACTAAAAGAAAGTTAAACATTTCTCTTTGCAAAATGTTGAGTCGTCTAGTTTACGGGCTGAAATTGATTATTTTTGTCTTGTTTAAAGAGAACTTTTTGATTTGTTTTTTAGTCTAAAATCTACCTAGTATTTTTTCCAGATTAGTTAAATGATCATGATAATTCTACAATATTAATTGTTCAGGGATCTGTCGAACATTGTATGGTTGGAGTACAATTGCTGTCTCAATTGACTTGTGAAATGAATCAAATATCGGAGGCGGATGCAAATAGATCCCTCACGAAGCACAGGAAAATCGCTAGCAGTTTTAGGGATACTCAGCTTTTTGAAATATTTAGACTATCCTGTTCACTGTTGGGCACTGCTCGTGAAAACTGCAAAAATTTGAACTTCAATGATGAAGCTCAGGTAAATTAAAATCATTAGGACTCTAATGTAAGGGGCCGTACTTAAATTACGTAACGGATTATAGGCCCTCTGTAAGACCCCCCACGCCCCTCCCTCTGTAATAAACCGTAACAAAATATTTCTACCCCCTCTCCCTCTTACTGAACGTAATTTTTAGTTTCCAAAAATGTTTTGCTAGTTATTGCTGGTAGAACTTGGGCACTTTGTGGTGCTTTTAACATCTTTTATAAAACTTTTAGAATCTTTTATAAAACGAAAAAAACAGTATTTCCGATTAAAAAAATGTAAAATTTATTTATTTTAAACAAAAAAATGTCTTTTCTACTAAAAAAGATGGCTTTCTAACAGAATACTTAAATTTTCCACAAAATAGTTAGATTTTGAGCATAATGGTTTAATATGCTACATAAAAAGATAAATTTACATAAAAAAGTGTCATAGTTTATATTTAAATCAAAAAAGGTGAAATTTATAGAAAAAATAATTTTAAAATCAAAAAGGCAAATTTTCAACAGATGAAGATTTTTCTCAAGAAAGAAATACAATTTGATCTAAATTGATGAACTTTCCAGTCAAAAGACGATTTTTTAAACAAAAATTGAAGTTTCAAACAAAAAATATGACCTTTAGCAAAAAATTCATTTTCCACGGATCTGATGCTTTTTTACCCAACAATAATAAAACTTCAAACCAAGAAAATTATAATATATTTACCGAAAAGGGAGGATTTGCAACTAAAAAAGATGAATCTTAAAAATTTGAAAAAGGTATATTTTCAATAAAAAAATTAATTTTACACATAAAAAAGGCTTTTCCACTAAGTAGTTAAATTTTTAATTAAAGAAATAAGCTTTAAATGAAAAAAATTTCAATAATATAGTTTAACTTTTACCCATGTAGTTAAATTTGTAAATAACAAAGATTAATTTTCTACAAAATATTTAAACTTTCAAATAAATAGATGAATTTTCAACTAAAAATATAAGTGTAATTATAAAAAAAAGATTTTTCAACAAAGTGATTCAACCAAATCTTTCGAACAAAATAGTTGAATAATCAAGCAATGAAGACAAATTTTTAACCAAAAAGTTGCATTTTTATTAAAAAAAAAGAGATTTCTAGTAAAACAGATGAATTTTTGAATTAGAAAGATGAATTTTTAAACAAGATAGTTGAATTTTCTGTTGAAAAAGATTTCAGTTGACTTTTCTTGATCAAAAGAGGAAAAATTTTAATCAAAAAGTACGACTTTTTAAACAAAATAATTTATTTATCAACCAAACGGTGCATTTTTATTCAAGAAAGATGGCATTTCTCTTAAAAAAGATGAATTTTTTATTTTAAAAACTAATTTTCAAAAAAAGGAAGTTGAATTTTCACCCAGAAAACATTTCAGTTCACTTTTCAAAACTAAAATATTAATTTTCAAACAAACATTTGCATTTTTATCCAAGAAAGATGAAATTTCTCTTAAAACAGGTGAGTTTTTAATTTAAAACAAACTAGTTTTTTAAAAAATATTTAAATTTTCATCCAGAAAAGATTTCAGTCCTTTTTTCAACGTCAAGATATTAAATTTAATCAAAAAGCAAAGTATCTATGAAATAGTTAAATTTTCAAGAAGACAGTAGACTTGTCATCCAAAAAGTATGACTTTTGAACAAAATAGTTTAATTTTCAAACTGCATTTTTATCCAAGAAAGATGAAATGTCTCTTAAATCTGATGAGTTTTTATCTTAAAAAAAATAGTTTTCAAAGAATTGGTTGAATTTTCATACAGAAAAGATTTCAATTCTCTTTTCAACACCAAAATATTAAATTTAATCAAAAAGTACATTTTCTATGAAACAGTTCAATTTTCAACCAAAAAGTATATAAAATTGTTGAATTTTCAAACAAACAGTTGCATCGAAGAAAGATGTAAGTTCTGCTATGGCAGGATAATTTTAAAATCAAAAAGATAAATTTAAAAAAAAAGACTTGAATTTTCAACCGAACAGTTGCATTTTTATTCAAGAAAGATCAAATACCAAAATAAGAATTGTAAAAAATAAGTTAATTTTCTGCTCAATAGTCGATTTTTTAACTAAAAAGTATGACTTTTTAACAAGATTCTTAAATTTTCAACCCAAAAGTTGCATTTTCCTCCAAGAAAAGTGAAAATTCGACTAAAACAGGTGAACTTTCAAATCAAAAAGACGAATATTCAAAAAAAGAGTTTAATTTTCATTCAAAAAAATTTCAATTTAAATTTCCAACGCAAAAAAAACGAATTTCAAACGGAAAGTAAATGAAAATATTTCTACTAAAAAAGATGAACTTTAAAATAAAATAAAAAAATTTCAGAAAAAATAGTTTTCATCCAAAAAAGATTTCAATTGATTTATCAGCAGCAAAATAGGCTTTTTAAACAAAAGGTTAATGTTCTATGAAAAAAGTGCAATTTGCAACCAAAAAATATGTCTTTTTAAGAAAATTGTTAAATTTTCAACCAAATAATAAAATTTATAACTAAAAAGATAATGTGCTGAAATCCTGAAAATAAAACTAATAATCCAACGACCAAATTTGGACAACCACCATGAAATGTTCCTATTGCAATTTGAAAAAAGATAAAAAAGACAAATATGCTTGGTTGTCAGGTATCAGGGAGAGAGCATCGTAGTTTCGTTGCTGTTGTCATTTTTCTTTCCTCATTTTTGATTTTATTTTTTTCTAATTGTAATAGGAACATTGCATAGTTGTTGTCAAGAATTGTTCCTTTGATTCTTGGTTTTATTTTCAGAATTTCAGCAACTTAACTTGTTTTTTGGGCGTTAAATAGGATTTTAAATTAGATTAAAATTTCTTAAATTTTAAAAATATATTCTTGTTACGTAATCTAAGTACAGTCCTGTACTGTTATTGAAAAATATCATTAATACATTTTGTATTCCACAGCATGGGCTAATGACGCAATTATTGCGACTTGCGCAAAACTGTTTAACATTCGATTTCATAGGAACATCGACGGATGAAAGCTCGGACGATTTGTGCACCGTGCAAATTCCGTCGAGCTGGAGGCCCGCTTTTCTCGATTTTACAACCCTGAAGCTATTTTTTGATTTGTATCACAGTCTACCCAACACTCTGTCCTCTCTAGCTCTCTCATGTTTAGTCCAGATAGCGTCTGTCAGACGAAGTTTATTTTCAAACAGTGAAAGGGCAAAATTTTTAACACATTTGGTGAATGGAGTGAAACACATCCTCCGAAATCCCCAGGGTCTCAGTGATCCAGGAAACTATCACGAGTTTTGCAGACTACTGGCTCGACTGAAGAGCAATTACCAACTCGGGGAATTGGTATTGGTTGAAAACTATCCAGAAGCCATAGAACTGATCGCTAAATTCACTGTTCAAAGCCTCCAAATGTGGCAGTTTGCCCCGAACAGTGTCCACTATCTGTTGAGTCTCTGGCAAAGAATGGTAGCTTCAGTTCCTTATGTGAAATCGTCTGAGCCGCATTTGCTGGAAACGTACACGCCGGAAGTCTCGAATGCTTATATCACTTCGAGGTTGAAGTCAGTGGCGGTTGTGGTCCGAGAAGGCTTGGAAGATCCCCTTGATGATTTGGGCATGATTCAGCAACAATTGGAACAGCTCTCGGTAATTGGAAGATGCGAGTACCAAAAGACGTGCACCCTTCTGGTTCAACTTTTCGATCAAACTGCTAGGACCTATCAGGAACTGATGACGCAAACGGCCACTCCTGCTCAGCAAATTGATATCACTATTCAGGAGGGACAACTCACATGGCTCGTGTACATTATTGGTACGTATACCTTTTTTTTCTCTTCAAATTCATTAGTATGGGATCATTCATAAACTGCTTTACCAATTTTTGTCAGTTTATCTCCCACCCCCACCCGAAAGTAAGGAGCCTTGAAGTAAAATCCGATTTTACGTTTATACTGATGTTTTTTTGATGTTTATAGTGAATCAAGTTGCCAATATGGCTATGTTGTCTACGTGACCGTATGGTACATTATAAACTTCGGTAATAAATACAAAATTAAAATTAAAACGTGATTTTCAGTATGAATGTTAACCCGCAAACGGTACACTAGTGCGAATTCGCACCCGAAGATTTTTCATTCAGTTGGTATTTAAGCAAACACAGCTGTAGCGGATTATCCCCACATATATTAAATATTTATGATCAATATGTGTGATATATGCTAGTTGTTTATTATATGTTCAATATACTAAATATTTATTATTAGCATTGCAAACAAACCAATTCGCACCAGTGTACCGTTTACGTATGCTGGGTTGGAGTGTACCGTTTGAGGGATAAAATGTGCCGAACTGAATTGAACCACTCCGGATTAAAAGGGGATACACGTGGATTCAGCTGAGAAGTATTGTTCAGATAGTCAATTTTGAAAATCGTTTTTCAAAGTGCATCTTTTTTCCCTTCAGCAAATATTTGTAGTTTTTACAGTTTTTGAACTAATTATCTACTAGATTTGTCGAAAACAAACAATTTTGGTCTTTTTTCACTTCAGCTCGCGCTAACTTTGTCAATTTTCAGAATTTATCAATTTTAGTAATACTAAATTACATTTTTAAGTCTCCGGGAACTACTTAAGAAAGTAAAACGTAAATATCATAATGAACTAAAAAGTTGTTAATTTTTATGGGTTGTTGCAAAAATCTTCTATTTCAACCTTCAAAAAACTTCTTTAGATTTTTATCAATAACTTTCTCAATGGAATTTTTCTGTTACTTAAAATTAGCTGGATAAACGAAGCACTTGACAGTTGAAATTAATGATATTTGCAAAAGCTCCACCAAAAAATTAACAGATTTTTTGTTTATTAAAATATTTACGTTTTATTTCCTTAACTAGTTTCAGGAGACTTAAAATTATAATTTAATATTCATAAGATTGATCAATTCTGAAAATTAATTAAAATTAAATCAATTACTTTACAAACTGTAAAACCTACAAAAAATTTACTGAAGGAAAAAAAGATGCGCCTTAAAATTCTCTAAAAGTATCAGACCTTAAAATAAAAAATTGAACGATTTTCAAAATTGACTTTCTAAACAATACTTCTGAGGCTGAATCCACGCGTATCTCCTTTTGATCCGGAGAGGTTCAATTTTATGACGCCGAACCCGGGTATTAAAAATAATAATTTTAAATTTAAAAAAAGTAATTTTCTACCAAATATTTGATTTTTCAACTAAATTATTGAACTTTCAAGACAAAATGACGAATTTTCTGTACAAATCAGTCGAATTATCAAATCAAAAATAATATACTTTGAAAAAAGTTAATTTTATACCCAAAAAGACGTACTTCTAACAAAATACAAGAACTCTCAACCCAAAAGTGGAATTTAAAAAAGTGTTAAATGAAAAAAACGAATTATTAACAAAATAGTTCAATTTTACAAAAAGATGAATTTTTACACAAAACAGAACCATTTTCGACCTAAAATGGAATAGGTAAATTTTCCATTACCAAAGTAATTTTTTAACCAAAGAAAAAGGAATTTTCAACAAAACAGTTCAATTGTCAACCAGAGTTGATTTTTTATCTGAAAATTTTAATCTTCAGCCAAGAAATGCATTTTTAAGGAAGTAATTCAACTTTAAAACCTAGTTTTCAAATTTTTAAACAAAAAGATGAATTTTCTACCGAAAACAAGAGAATTTTTGACAAAACTCAAGAATTCTCAATGAAGAAGTTAAATTTTCAATTAAAGAAGGTGAATTTTTGAGCAAAAAGATTAATTTACTACCAAAAAAGACGAATTTTTAATAAAATTTAAAAATTCTGAACCAAAAAGTTGAAGTTTCAACTAAAAAATATGAATTTTCAAAGAAAAATATACATTTTTAAACAAAAAGATGAAATATCAGGGATTTTTTTCAAGTCGGGGAGTTTTTTCGCGAGTGTGATTAATTTTTTTTTAATTGCAATATTAAGTTCAATAGCAATGATTCTTCATTTGTAAAAGTAGCTTTATATCACTGCATTTAACTATTTTGTTGAAAACTCGATTTTTTTCTGCTTGAAGTTAATTTTTTTTTTAATTTGAAAATTTAACTATTCTAGTTTTTGTTAAAAATTGCACATTTTTAGTTGAAACTTCAAGTATTCTGTCTCTCGACAGAAAAATCTTACATAGTAAAAATTCAATTCATGTTGAGAATTCGTCTTTTTTGGTTGAATTAAACTGTTTTTGATTAAAAATTAAATCTGTTTTGATTGACATATCAGCTAAATTCCAGTTTTAATGTTTTCACGATGATTCATTTTGATAAATAGAGATATTTTGGGTTCCAATCGTGTACAACAAAGCTACGAATTTTGCCGACTTGTCTTGAACATTGCAGTTAAAAATGTGCATTTTTTGGTAGAAATTAATTTTCTTGATTGAACATTAATATTTTTGATAGAAAATTCATTATTCCAGTTAAAAGTTTATTTTTATTTTTTGAAAAATAATCTTGATTGGAAATTCATCTTTTCGATTAAAAATTCAAGTATTCCAGTTAACTATTCATAATTTTACTTGAAAATTCATCTTTCTAGTTGAAACTAAAACAGCTTGGTTAAAAGTGAAACTATTTTGTTAAAAATTAATTATTTTTATTTTTAAATTCATCTATTCCACTTGAAGATTCATCACATTGATTAAAAATTTTTTGTTACTGTTTTGGTGTAAAATAAATTTTTTTAATTGAAAATTTAACTATCTAAGATCCAAATTATTTGTTTAAAAATTCATATATCTTCTTGAAAATGCAATATTTTTACAATTTGACCTAGATATGAATATTCAAATTGATGGACTTTAGGGACAAATTCAAGAAATTATGAATTATGTTTTTAATATTATTTAGTTATTAAATTAATCGATGGTGCTCATATATTTAAGAATATCTTGTAATATAATTTATCAAAAGTTTTCCAAATGAAGCATATTAACCGAATCCCTAGAAACTAAAAAACATGTTATTTATAATAAACTTTCGAAACTTTATACATATTTCGAGTCGATTGTTTTTTAAAATGCGAAATATTTGAATGTTTTCGTAATATAAAAAACTATGCCTGGAAAAAATCTGGATTTGATCGAGAATTTTTTTCAGGATTTGCCTAGACACCCTGTGTATCGAAATCTCTTGATTTCTTTAACAATTGATCCGAATCAGTCAAATCTGTTGAATTCTTTCGAAATGACCTTATTTATAATACAGTGAACAACTTTAACCACAAATTTGTGGTTGATTCTTAAAAACCATTTGTAAAAAATTATATTCAATTACTTGAAATCATTAAAGACATTGATTCTAATATTCGTAAAATGCCAGATAATTAATTAAATGAATTCAGTTCACAATTCTTGGGTTTATCTAATGATTTCTTAAACAACGATAATCCAAAAACTTGGTTAGAAAAATGATTGAATGATGGTTTAATTAAAACGAAAATTTTCTTGAAAAATCATTCAGAATTAATGATTACTAAATCAGATAAAGGAAGTATTACAGTAGCGATTTCTAGAGAAGTTTAAATTCGAAAAATGTTGCATATCTTTAATGAAGAAGATAGTTTTCAATTGATTCTCAATAATCCAAGCGAAATTCTTCAAAAGGGGACTTTTAAAATTTTAGATAGAATGAGAATTAACAAATTTTTAGGTAATAATATTGAAATATGTGATCTTGACACAACCTTAGCCTACGGCCTTGTTAAAGCCCACAAAACTGATCACCTTTTAAGACCAGTTATTTAAACAATAGGTTCTCCAACTAGAAGATTAGAAAAGTTATTGAGTAATATTATTTAAAAATCAATAGAAATCTCAAAAACATCAATAAAAAATAGTTATGCGTTTTTAAAGTTAATTGAAAATGTGATAATACCGTTGGATCCAATTTTTGTCTCTTTTGATATAATAGCTATGTTTCCAAATATCCCTTATAAAAGAATTGAAAATGCTATTAAAAAAACGTTGGGACTTGATTAAAATTAGTACCGAAATTCATAAAAAACATTTTCTTCAAGCAATTAAATATGTTTTTTATTCGGTATACACTTACAGGGTGTCTAGCGTCCTGGAAATCCTTGAAAACCTAGAAAAATCCTTGATTTTCTTTTTACCTGGAAAACCCTGGAAATTTCCTTGAATTTGGATCATGATCCTAGAATTTTTATTTCTTTTAAGAAAAAATAGGTTTGACTGAATTACTCCATACTGGGAAATTCACGGAAATAAAAAAAAACAATCTTGCAAAAGCCGGGGAATTTTTATAAGAGCCACTGTAACTGTCAAGGATAATAAATTTGCAACTTTTTAATTTGAATTTCAAATTATGTTATTTTATTTATAAATGATTTTATGTTCAAAATGTTACAAGATTAAGATTGTGGTATGGCATAATGTTCTCAAATTCATCTTTTGGTAGAAAGCTCATTATTTGGGTGAAGGTTGAACCAATTGATTAAAAAATAATTTTGTTCGTTATTGAAAATTCATCATTTAAGTTAAAAAATCATCTTTTTGGCTGAAAATTAATTTTTTTAAATTGAAAATTCATTTCGTTGGTAAAAATTAATGTGGTTGTTTGAAGATTCATCTCTTGGTTTGAAAATTGAAATATTTTATTAAAAATTTGTTTTTTTTTCGGTTGCAAGTGAATTTTTTAAATTGAAAATTCATCCCGTTGGTCAAAAGTTTAACTACTTCGTTAAAAGTGATTTTTTGTTTGTTAACATTTTTTTTATCTCAAAATAAAACTACTCTATTTTTGGCTGAAAATTAATTTTTTAAATTTCAAATTCAATTACTTGCGTAAAAGCTGAAACAATTTGTTCAAAATTAATTTTTTTTGAAGAATGATCTCTTAGGCTGAAAGTGGAACTTTTTTAAAGTGAAAATTCGTTATTTTTTATTTAATTTTTTGCTTTGAAAATGTAACTTTCATTTTTGTTGGGAGTTGATTTTTTATGTTAAAAATTCGTCTTTATTGCTATATGTTTAACTACTTTGTTGAACATTTTTTTTTTCAAGTTTCATCATTTTAATTGAGTTTGTTGGCCCCGAGAGAGGCCGTTGCTTCAATTGCTATATGTTTAACTACTTTGTTGAACATTTTTTTTTAAGTTTCATCATTTTAATTGAGTTTGTTGGCCCCGAGAGAGGCCGTTGCTTCAATTGAGAACCTCTAATTTCCTGCGTTTAGGTTCTGGTTCATCTTTAGACCTCTCGTTTTGAGCCCTGTGCTTCGCCGTTACGTATTTCTCTATAATTTGAAAATACTTCTGCAGGATGAAGTTCCTCTCCTTCGGATCCCGATGAAATTCGGCCCGATCCTCTAGGTTCGCTGGATATGCCAGCGATCTCTTAGCCGTCGGCTTCCTTCTTCTCGTGATGATTATCTCCGATAACGCTTTCTGTATCGCCGGATTGTGTCCATCCGGAATTGTTTCGGCTGAATAGAAGAGGACGCCTTCCTCTATGTGCCGAGTGATCGCCAACGCCCGATCCAGTTTCGAATCAATTGATATTAGTGTCTTCCTGGCCGGTAGTTGAGGTAGTTGATCGGATGGAGTCACGAGAGACTCCTCTAGGCTGAGCACCTCCTGGTGGCCGTTGACGCTGACACCGGGTACCTCCTGGTGGCCGTCGATGATAGGACGCTCTTCTTGAAGACCATCAGCTATGACCTTATACTTTTTCTGCCACCATCTCTGTCTCTTATTCTTTCCCATCCACCCGTCGTTTCCTGCTTCCTCCCGTTTTCTTCACGAAATCCTATCTAGCAGGTACCACTTAAGGACTTCACGTTAAGGTTCCTAGGGTTGTAACCTTTAGATACGTTTTACGTGGTTGGAAATGAAGACTGGCAGGTTGTGACGAGCATAAGCTACGTTAAAGTTTGCTCTTAAAAGAGCAGATTGGTATGTAAGTACATTTAAGCAGACTCGTTAATGTTGAAGACGATGATTTATTTTCTGTTCTCTGTCCCCTCTCGAGGAATCCATGCAGAGATCTTCTCCCCTATCTGTGGCTCTTCTATGGTGACATTAGGGCCTGGTCGTGTTGAATTCGGCAATGGTGTTGGACCGGGCGGGTCTGCTGCACGTCTGTCTCGGGCTGAGACCTGTGGTTCTCGGACGAGCGTTGTTAAATATGGCTCCGCGCCAATAATAGAGGTTGCTCGTGACTCAGCTTGCGGACGCTGCAGATCCGACGGGCCTGGTGCATGGATGTCTTCGGCTGGGACCTGTGAGGCTCGGACGAGCGTTGTTGAGCATGGCTCAGCGCCAATGCTGGTTGTAGGTCGTGGCTCAGCTTACGGACGCTGTAGACCCGACGGGCCTGGTGCGTGGATGTCCTTGGCTGGGACCTGTGGTGCTCGGAGGAGCGTTTTTGAGCATGGCTCCGCACCAATGATAAAGATAGTGGCACCGGCCAGAGCTGGTGGTGGATATCTTCCTTCGTTAGGGCTCGAGGAAGGTTCTTCCGTGTGCGGCGGCTCCAAGCTGACCTCACTAACCCGTTGATAATTGTAGTGGCCCTCGGGTGCTGGCCAAAGATCCTTTCCGTGAATCTTCTGTTGTCGCCCATCTTTATGAATCCAGTAGACGTCTCCGGAGGCATGATGAGTGACCTGGTAGGGTCCAATCCGACGGAGGTCCAGAGCGGCATTGTATCCCTCTGCCTTGTTGGAGAGATGGTGGTTGGTTGTGATAACCCAATCTCCGATGGCGTAGCGGGGTGCTGTCGGCTCGGCCGCGTACCTTTCTTGGTATGCTTGTTGATGCTCACGTGCTTGGACTTGTCGCTGTCGTCGATCCCTTGCGGGGCTAACTTCCGGTGCTGGAGGCGATGGCGTTTCCAGGCGCCATTCTCCAGGTAGTGGGATGGCCTTACCCATCTGGATGTAACTGGTGGTGTTGCCAGTAGCCGCATTTCGCCATCGGCGAAGTCCGAACAGGATCTCAGGCAGGTATCGGTCCCATGTGCGTTGAGTCTGAGGTGTGAGCTGTAATTAGAGTCCCTTCTTGACTTCCTGGTTCCGTCTTTCGGCGGGGTTAGCTCGCGGATGGTAGACGGGAGTTGTCCATAGTTCGCAGTCCCAACGTTGACTGATTTCGGCAGATACAAGCCCGGTGAACTGAGTTCTTCCTGAGCCTTCCCAATGAACAATTCTGCTGAGCCTTCACAATGAACAAATTGGGAAGTCTTCCACCCATTTCGAGAACATATCGGTGATTACCAATGCAAAGGTGTTCCCTTTATTTGTGCGAGGGTAGGGACCCATAAGGTCGACTGCTATGGCGTCCCAGGCAGTATGTGCCGACCTTGGTCGCTGGTTGTCGGGATACTTGGCGCGTACGGGTTTGCAGCATACGCATAGGTGACAGCCTGATACGTAGCGACGGATTTCCCGACTCATGCCGGGCCAAATGAAATACTCGCTGATATCTCGTATCCATACCTCTGCTCCAGGTTGGCCGGATAGTGGCGCATCATGGTACTCCCATATGACGCGTTGTCGTAAGGGCTTCGGCACAGGTAGCAACCACCTCGAGTGGTTTGTAGAGATACGCCAGAAACCCTCTTGATTCCATTTATGCCTCTTGACGAGACTGTCCTCCTGTGGACTTCGTCGTGGTTGGTCTCGTAGCTGGATCCACCGGTGGATGTCCTTTGCCAGGTCTGGGCCTTCCAATTGAGCGACGGATATTTCTTCGAAAAGGGAAGGGGTATTGGCGAGGCATAACAATGGAGTGTTGTCCGATGAACCCTGTTGCTGACAGGAACGTTTGGGTGGCACCATTTCGTCGATTTCTGGTTCCCCAGGTGATAATGAGCTAGGGTCTAGGTGACGAGACAAGGCGTCTGGTAGCTCGTTCTCCTTCCCTGGGCAATGTTCGATGCCGTAGGTGAATCTGCTGAGAAACACGTGCCATCTCGTGAGCTTGTCCCGGGTGTCTTTTTGTCTGTCTAGCCAAGTGAGTGTTTTGCTGTCTGTGCGTAAGGTAAAACGCTGGTCTTCCAAGTAAGGCCGGTAATGCGTAATTGCCCAGATGACGGCCAGACATTCCTGCTCGTTGCAGTGGTATGAGGCTTCCGTTGCGGAGAACTTGACACTTGCGTAGCTCTGGACCCGTCGAGGCTTCGGTGAGAGAAGATCCGTCATGGCTGCCAATTCATGGTTCCCAGCAGAGATCTGAGGCCCCTGCGGGTACGAGGAGGCTCGGCGTTTAGGATCGCCTGTAGATGCTTTGGCTGCGGGTGGTTTCCCTCGGATGTGTCGATAAGCCCGAGGTATGGAAGGCTGGTTTGTCCGAATTGGCACTTTGGCGGGGAGCAGGTCAATCCATAGATGGCCAATCTCTCGAAGACTAAGGCTAGATGCAGAAGTTGTTGTTCCCAGTTTTCTGAGTAGATGATGATGTCATCTATGTATGCGATGGCGAATTTCTCCCAGTGATCGGCGAGGACATGGCGCATCAGGTTCTGAAATGTGCCGGGGGCGTTCTTCAGTCCAAACGGTATGACCCTGAACTGGTATTCTCCACCGCTGGGTGTGCTGAAAGCAGAATATTTTCGTACCTCCCGAGCTAAAGGGATCTTCTAATATCCGCTCTTGAAATCCAAGGTGGAGAAGATTCGAGCACCGCCGATATCCTTGAGGATCTCGTAAATCCGGGGTAAGCATTGTGGGGCATCTACCGTTTTCTTATTGATACGGCGGTAATCAACGCAGAAACGGTAGTCCCCGTCTCTTTTTCCGGCCAGTATGATAGCTGAGCTGTAGGGAGAGTTGGTGGGCTCGATCGCGCAATTGTCCGTCTAACCATACACGTTTCTGCTCGGAGTAGCGCCGTGGTGGTTCCCGGAATGGGGTCGGGTCTGACAGATGAATTTGGTGCAGAACGGCCATTGTTTGTCGCAGTGGTCCACCTTGGTGAAAAGTTTGGTGATTAAGCTTCACCAGATTGTAGAACTTGTCTTGATGCTCCGGAGGAAAGTTGTGATTCAGCTCCACGGTAAAAACGTTGGCGTCAGGCGTCCGTGTTTCGGGGGTGAGGTATATCCTGTCCCGTTCTTGTGTTTCTAAGTAGATACACACCATGCAGTGCTCGTAGATTACGAGATGTTCCTTAAACCAAGGTATTCCAAATACGACGTCGTTTTCGAGGTTCGAACTGACGAGGAAGGTGCCTGGATAAGATTGGCTGCTGATCTCTGGTGACAACCTTATTGAACTGATCAATGGAAGGGTCGCTGCACGAGCGGCTAGGTTGGCGTATGGTGGTCTGCGTTCCAAGTTTTGCAACTGAGCGTCACTCAGCATGGCAGCTTGGACGAAGTTGTCCGAGGAGTATGAGTCGACGAAAGCCATGGCTTCCTTTTCTCCGAGACGCACGCGGAGGCGTGGGATTCGGCGTTGAGAGGTGCTGGTAATGTTTATGGTCGGGGGGTTTTGAACGGGTGCTTGCTCGACGGTTTCCCTTCGTCCATCTCTGCTTCCATTGCACGATCCATGAGGTCCCCAAAGGTCCTGGGACAGGCCGCACGGATGACTCGACGGGTTGCGGGGCGTAGCGACCCCAGGGGAATCCTATTTTTCTTAAAGAAACACCGAAGCCGGCTCCTTTTCGGTCAGCTTACTTGAATAGAGCTGCGTGTTGAGCCGCATGACCGTGGCGTGAATGGAGTATTTTTGCCGCAGTACCTCTCCAAACTTGTGCCAGGTTAGTGAGAGGGATTTGAACATCTCCCACCACTTTGATGCAGGTTCTTGTAGCGGTTTCCCTGCCAAGCGTGTTTATTGGAACGCTTCTATACTTTACTGAGCAAAAACGGTCTCGCAGTCCCTGAGGACAACTTCAGGATCTTCGTGATCCTTCCCTGAGAAGTTGGGGAGGACTAATCGTGGAGCCCTGATGGCTCTCATGAGAGCAGTCCAATCGAAAGCATGCAGCTGTCCCACGAGCTGCGTGGGTGGCGCTGCATAAATGGGCGCGATGGTAGTTGTCGGTTGTGACACAGCAGGAACATGTTCCAAAAGGAGCATTGATTGATGTGGTGGCTGTGTGTCCCGATAAGATGCTCGTGCGCTCGCTGTGAAGGAGGGACGTGAGTCGTACCGCTGCATTCGATTCGGTGACAGGGTTCTGGCCCGTGGACGGAAAGAAGTCTTGGGGAAGGCTGCTTGTGGAGGTCTTCCTTCGTCTTCCATGGTGCTTTGGCGAACTCTAGGAAATCCGTGTAGCGGAGCCGTGCTGCTGGCCGAGGATGGACCTTGGGTCCATCTTATCCTTCTGTAGAGAGGGTATTGCTGGCATGATGCCTCCGTCTTCTGTGTACGTAGTTTCGCCAACCGCTGTTTCGTGCAAAGGGTTGTTGAGCGCCAGCGGATTTTGTTGACCACTTCCGGAAGTGGTGGCACTTGAGCGCGTGCTGATTGTGCGCTCCAAGATGACTTTCTTCCTCGTGGCGGGTGGCGAGTGAAGTACTATCTCGTGCACCCCTCTGTGGTCGGAGGACTTTTTATTTATTTATTTTTTTATTTTTTTTTGGGTCACTCGATTGAGCATGAGTCTTTTCTGCAGGTCGTGAAGAATAAGTGACTGATCAGTAACGTTTCGTGCACCTAGGTTGGACCGCCAATTGATGCGTGCCGTCTCGTCTGTGGCTAGGAAGTATCCCCACGTCTACGTTTGTTGGCCCCGAGAGAGGCTGTTGCTTCAATTGAAAACCTCTAATTTCCTGCGTTTAGGTTCTGGATCGGCTTTAGACCTCTCGTTTTAGGTCCTGTGTTTCGCCGTTACGTATTTCTCTATACTTTGGAAATACTTCTGCAGGATGAAGTTCCTCTCCTTCGGATCCCGATGAAATTCGGCCCGATCCTCTAGGTTCGCTGGATACTCCAGCGATCTCTTAGATGTCGGCTTCCTTCTTCTCGTGATGATTATCTCCGATGACGTTTTCCGTGTTGACGGATTGTGTCCATCCGGAATTGTTTCGGCTGAATAGAAGAGGACGCCTTCCTCTATGTGCCGAGTGATCGCCAACGCCCGATCCAGTTTCGGATCAATTGGTATTAGTGTCTTCCTGGCCGGTAGTTGATGCAGTTGACCGGGTGGAGTCACGAGAGACTCCTCCAGGCTGAGCACCTCCTAGTGGCCGTTGACGCTGACACCGCGTACCTCCGGGCGGCTGTCGATGATGGGACGGGGCACTTCCTGGTGGCCGTCGATGATAGGACGCTCTTCTCGATGACCTTATACTTTTTCTGCCACCACCTCTGTCTTATTCTTTCCCATACACCCGTCGTTTTCTGCTTCCTCCCGTCTTCTTCACGAAATCCTATCTAGCAGGTACCACTTAAGGACTTCCCGTTAGGGCGCTTAGGGTCGTGACCACTTGATACGTTTTACGTGGTTGGAAATAAAGACTGGCAGGTTGTGACGAGCATAAGCTACGTTAAAGTTTGCTCTTAAAAGAGCAGATTGGTATATAGGTAGATTTAAGCAGACTCGTTAATGTTGAAGACGATGATTTATTTTCTGTTCTCCCTAGGCAGAGAGAGGAGACTGGAAGTGAGTGAGCGAAGTGTTCGTAGTGGTGGCGTAATGTCAAGTGACGAGTGTCAATTTTTCATTTTTTTTTTTCAATTCAAAATACTCTTTATTGTTCATAAAATTTGAAGGTACATTTGTTTTGTGGCATTTATGTATTTATATATATTTGGTCCCTATCTT
>NC_046658.1:119852976-119915075 GCF_010883055.1 Belonocnema kinseyi
ACTTCCTGCATAGTGTTAATAAGTATCGCAAAATCCTCTATTGTATGGTCTAGGATGATTGGTGGTATTTTTCCCTTCGCAGCGCTGCTGCTTTGTTCTGTCGTTGGCCGTGCGAAGTCACTTTCCATGCTGCTGCGTTCTTCTTCCACAGGTCTCTTCCTTTTGCTCTGATTTTCAGTACGTAATTTTTCTGCTTCTTCCTGCTTCATCTGGGATAGATCAGTGATGTCTGCATCTTCCAAAGTTTGAAGTTCATCAAATCTGTTTGACAGTTTCAGTGGTTCGCTGCTGTTGACTTTGCAGTAGGGTTTAAAAGTCCGAACGTTTTTGTCAGTCCAGTCCCTGACCATTAACTTCTGATTTTTAGGCTTTTTTCCCAAGGTGCAGGACAGGACTAAATGCCCTTCCGCCCTATGAGAGTGACGCGCGCCACACGCCTTCTCCAAAGTATTCAGAACAGATGCGAGCCAAACACCTTCACCTGCCTGAGAGCACAGTTATTGTGAAAAAATGTTCAGTACAGAAGCGAGCCAAACACCTTCATCTGTACTGGTTATTGATCTAATCTCATATCAAATCATTCAGTGACGAGTGTCGCTGGAACGCGCATCTTTATGCTTGTCGCCCCGCGCCGTGCGACAACGCACGCCGGAACGTTCCCACTCCGTACGGTGGGAGCTTAGAGGGGGTGCCGTTTCGCGCATTCATCCCTTCCTGTCGTTTTTGGGACCCGCGCGCCAATGGTCTCATTGCACACGAGTGTTGCTTATCGGGAGCGTGCTCTCACCTTTCTCCGTCTCTTCCGCGTTACAATTTTTCTAAATTTAACGGCACAAAAGAAAAATTGATTTATTGACAATAATATCCTCACAGTTATATAAAATATTAGCTTGATATAAGGTGTAAAGTATAATATGTAAAGTATAGATCTATAAAATATGTCTACCAGTCCACATATAGTAATGAGAATAATAGTAATATAACTTAAAATATAAAGTATGCTAAACTATGAATACAGTTATATATAAGTTGCCTTATAAAATATATATAAAATAATAATAGCCTTTTTAAAGTATTTGTAAGTGACTCCCGTGAGAAAAATGGAAGGTTGAGATGGAGAATCTCTGGACCGTGAAAGCGACGCTTGAATCGTGAAAACTTTCCACGCCCTTCCAAGGTCGCTATTCACGTACGTCGAGCCTGAGTCCAGCACTCAGGTACCTACGGATAATAGGGTGATAACAGCAAGCTCGTCAAGGGAGAGTTGGGAAACTTGAATATTTTAAAGTAAAATTCCAAACCCGTGGTTCTCAAATTCAGAGTTTCACAGCTCTCCCCTTTTTATACATTAGGATGTATATCGAACTCAGTCAAATTTCAACCAAAATTTTGTTAAAGAATGTAGTTAGAGTTAAAAAAAATGAGAAGGCCTGAAATATTTTCGATTGTCGCATTATGATTTTTCACCGTCATAACAGAACAATCACGAAAAAACGGGTTTTTGACCATAAAATCCTATTTTTGAGGCATGTTTCGTGAAAAGTATCTTTTTAATGTAACAAAATGTACCTTGGAAAATTACGTTTTGGTGCTGGAAAACCTTGAAAATTCGTAGAATTTCTTTTTGCAGAAACGCTAGAAACCCTGACTTAGTTTTATCTCGAATCACTCTATCCAAAACAAGATAGGAGTTGTTAAAAATTTGATAGATTCCTTAAATTATCAAATCCAGTTTTGCATGAAAAATATATTGAACTATGTAAATTAATTCTTTTTATTAATTACCATCTTTGTGATTTTATTTAAAAACATATGCATAGCAGAATAAATTATATAAGAACCCAAAAAAAGCATCAAAATATAATAAATAAAGTGTAAATGCATGATATTAAAATTCTTTATCATGTGAGAAATGTAAAAAAGAGAGAATTCGTGGAGAATCCAAGATACAAAAGCGTATGGAAAATATTAATTCATTTGTTTAAATAAATTTCTTGTATGTTGAAGTAAAAGGAATTTTTTTATATGGACACTAAAAATTTTGATTATATTAGACGTAATCAACACTTAACCAATATCCTTTTAAATATTTTCTTTTCCGATATATACATTTTTTATCCCTTTAGTTTTTCTTGTAAATAATCCCTGATGAGGAGGTATAAATTTAGCCTCGAAACATGTTGGTTCCCTAGTAGTATAACAAGGATGGAGAAAGGAAAAAGGGAGAGGTTGACTTTTTCCCTTTTCTCCCTCTTTTTTTCATTTGCATTATTTTTGTCTCTAATGAGCCAAGAAGTAAGGTAGTTTAGAAATCTGTTTTTTAATGGTGAATCTTTTTTCATGCTTATTTTGCATACAATTACTTATGATAAAATAGATTACTTTTCAATCTTAAATATAAAATATGAACTAGGAAATCATAAAACATAAATTTGTAGGTAGTGCCATTGGAGGAAGGGTTTCGTTCAACAGTAACGAAGAACATGATGCGATGGATGGTGAACTTGTATGCAGAGTCCTTCAACTTATGAACCTCACAGACTCTAGATTAGCTCAGGGTGGTTGTGAGAAGCTCGAACTAGCCATGCTAAGTTTCTTCGAGCAGTTCCGAAAAATATACGTGGGTGATCAGATTTTAAAGAATTCCAAAGTGTACAGGCGATTATCCGATGTCCTAGGTCTCAGTGACGAGGCTATGGTTCTCAGTGTATTTATTAGGAAGATGTAAAGTATCCCAATGATTTTATAATCTAATTATATTACGCAGGGTGGCCGCTGGACCGGCAAATGAAAGTGAATTTAGTTTTTGATCGTAAATTTTACAAATTTTCAGAAGAAAAGTCTGTCCACGTACAATTTTAACTTTTTTTAAAACAATTAGTTAATTTGTTATATTTTGCAATTATGATATAATTTATTTAATAATGCTTAATTTTAAATTCTTTTACTTCAAACATTTTCGCATTTTTTATTTTTATTTTTAAGAGTAATTCTTAATGTAAAGAATTTCAAAATGCAGTCTTGTAAACATAAACAATTGAAAGTTAAAAGCGCTTGAAGTTGAAAATTTGAGATAAATACATTTTTATTTTAACAACTGTAAATATAAATAAATAAATTATTTAAAAAATGGTTCTGTACTTTAGGTATTAAAAAGTGAACAGTAATTGATTTGACAAAACGATTCTAGATCCGTTCAAAACTTAAGAATTTCTAGGTTTTAACGTTAAAACTTAAACTGTTTTAATTCGAAAGTCTTGGTCATTAAAAAAATGTAAAGGCCCAATTGAAACTTTAGACTATTTTGAATATAAAAATATCTTCATAATAATTAATTCGTAATTAAAGGCTTTTATCAAGTTAGAAATATTGTTTCAGTCTGAAATATTCAATTTTCAAGTTATCTAATTTGAAATTTTTTAATTAAGAAAAAGAAAAGTTATTTAAAAGTAAACAATTTGAAACTTTTAACGTTACAATTTTAATTATTCCATTTGAAAAATGCATATTTTGTAAGTGAAATTGTTGATTTTTGAGGTATAAATAACAATTAAAGACTTATTATTTGTAGAAAAAATTTGGAATCATTTTAAATAATTTCAACGAAGTGTGTCTTTCGACCAAATTCGAATACTTATACCGAAATTTCGATGCAAATAGCCACACCCTAAGTTAAAACAAAATGTAGATTTTTGCAAATTTCAAATACAAAATTGACTAGGTTTTTAAGAATTGTGAAAGGTTTCAAAATAATAAACAAATATTCCCTTAAGATTCCTTTAAAAATTAAAAATAATTTTTCAATCTAAATAATAATTTTAAGAGAATAATTAAAAAGATTTTGAAAGATTCCCATAATTTTCAAAAAAGAATCTGAAATATTTTAAAGTATTAGAAAATCCTGCAAATTTTCAAAAATGTCTAAAATCTTCCAGAATCTTTTTGATAATTTTGGAAATCTTTTAAAATATTTTCTTTGAATAATATGTCAACATGAAAAATAATTTTCAATTTTCCTCTTTACGAAAATGATTTTATTCTTTTCAAGCCTTTCACAATTCTTACAAAGATTTTACATTTTTTGTTTGAAATCTGCAAAAATCTACATTTTGTTTTGAATTAGGCTGTGGCTAAGTCACACCAATTTGCATCAAAATTTCGATACAAATAGCCGAATTTTTTCTATACACACACACGCACACACTTTGTTGAAGTTGTTTGAAATAATTTCAAATTTTAAATTAATTTTAAATCTTTTCAAAATTTAAGATGACTCAAATTTTTGTCTACAAATAAGAATCTCGATTTTCTAAAAAAAATTAAGAATAATTTGATTAATTTTAAAAGATATTTAGAAGATCTGAAAAAATTTTTTCAATAATTTAAAATTTGACCTAAGTTAAAACAACTTCTAGATTTCTTAAGATTTTAATTTTAATTTTTAATTTTTTAATTTTAATTGATTTAAGATTCAAGAGTTTCACTCCGAGTGCTTTAAGTTATAGTTTGTTTTTTACTACTTCAAATGGAAAAGTTTTTATCTTTTAAGTTCACATTTTTTCATTTTCTTAACCGTACAAATTTTTTGCGAACCGGAAGAAAACCGGGAATTTTTTTCTTCGATTAAAACGGCCACCCTGATTAGAAAAAACAGTCTCCAATCCGAAACATCATTGTAAATTTACTTTATATTTCAGAATAACCAATTTGAAATACTGGGGTAGAAGCGAACAAATTATTTCAAAAACCTTACAACTTTTGAATGATCTATCTGTAGGTTATAGTTGTGTCCGAAAACTCGTTAAACTGGAGGAAGTGCAGTTCATGCTAAATAATCATACGGTAATTTAATTTAATTTATTTAATTAATTAATCGTTTAATTTATTAATTTGGTCTCAATCGCTTTATTTATTTTCAGAGTGAGCACTTCCCATTTTTAGGCAACAATGTGGCGGTAACGGAAATGCGATGCAGGTCTATGTTTTACACATCACTGGGTAGATTGTTAATGGTAGAGTTGGGAGAGGATGAGGAGAGATTTCACACGTTTATGTTGCCTCTCACAGGTGAGATTTTTTATGTATGAAATTAGAGGTTACAAGTTGACCCTTTTACTTTTTGATTTTTTTTTTCAGCTTAAGGCTGCTAAAAGCTACCTTTTTGCCCACTTTTTAGTATCATGGTTTAAAATATTATTCTTATACTATTAAATGAAAATAACCTTGAAAATTTAATAAATTTTAAATCAAAGATTTAAAAATGAAGACAATTTTTAGAATGAAAGAATGGAACAACTTTAAATTCGTGCTGCTAATAAGAAATTGAAAGCCTTCTGTATTGTATAATTTAAAATTCGCGGCTTTCAAAGTCTTCAAAAAATTAAGTTTAAAATTAAACTCATCAAAATTAAAAACTTTTAACTGATTAAAAAAGATGCATTGGAATATTTGAAATTAATATATTTCAAAATTTCCATGGTCAGCGGAATTCTCTGATATTTTGCGAAAATTCAATTTTAATATATGAAAAATAGCTTCTTCTATAAAAATTGTTAATAAAAATTTATAGTTCATTCGTGAAATAGAGTTAAAGTGTCAGTCATTCAGTTTCAAAAGAAAAAATTTAATATTTTAAGTAGTGTCGTTTTTCTTGCATAGTTCTGAATTTCACAAAACATTTTTTACTGATTGAAGATTTCAAAGTACATATTTTCAACAGTTTTCTATTTTTTATTGTGAAATCTAAAAGCAACCATATTTTCAAATTAAAAAAAATTGTTTTGGATTAAAGTCATCTTGTTTTTTTTTGTTGGATTCAACTGTTTTTTATTAAAACTTTATCGATCGAAGTTTTTTCTCTTTAGTTGGAAATTTCAAAATTTTGTTGAATGTTCGTTCTTTTTGGTTCAACTCAACAGGTTTTACTTTAAACTATTTTTTGGCTGAAATATCAAGTATTAAATTTCTTAAACATTCGTTTTTCTTTTCTCGAAAATCGATCTTTTTTTAGAAAATTACTTTTGTTTACAAATTGATTTTTTTATTTAAAAATACCTAATTATTTAAAAATATGTGTATCAAAATTCATTAATTTGGTACAAATATTTTCTTTTCGTTGAGAATTGATTTTTCATTGGAAAATTCGACATTTTAGTAGAAAATTCATCTAGTTGTTTGAGAATACATTTTTTTGTTTTAAAATTACTAATTTTTGGTTGAAAATTTAAGTCTTATTCAAAACTTCTTTTTTTGTAAAATGAATTTTTTCGATAAAAATTGAACTATTTTATACATTTTTTTATAATGAATTTTTTAATTTAAAAATGAAGTATATCATTTAAAATTTGTATTTTTTCGTTTAAATTCAACTTTATTTGATTTATTATTAAATTCTTTTTAACATGAATATCAACTATTCTATTTTTCGTTGAAAATTCATCTCTTTGGCTAAAAAATCAACTATTATATTGAAAAATTCGCTTTTTTGGTGAAAAATTAATTTTTTTAAAAGAAAACTTAACTTATCCATTTATGGATTGAATTTTTTTCTTTTTTAGTTAAACATTCACTACTTTTGTGGCAAATTGAACTATATTGTTGAAAATTCATTTTTTTTTATTTAAAAATTTTACTATACCATTTTTGTTTAAATTTTGTTGCTGAAAATTTAACAATTTTATTGAAAATCACTATTTTTGTCGAAGTAAAGAACTAGTTTTCCTAAAAAAGACGCTTTTGACTTTCAAGTTCCGAAAGCTTCGAAACATAATTCCAAATAAATTTTAGCTGCTCTGGAAAGCCTAGGCCAGTTAATGGGAGCAGCTGATACTCCATTATTCGCAGCTGAAGAAGCCAAAAAAGCTCTAATCGGACTTGCAAGAGATCTCAGAGGGCTAGCTTACGCCTTCAATACTAAAACCTCCTACATGATGCTCTTCGACTGGATGTATCCTTTTTATTCCTGTATAATTAACCTAATTTTTAATTAATTACTCAATTTAGGGTTGCTACAGGTCAGGGAATTAAAAACTGGTCAAGAAATGTTACGGGATTTCTGTCTTCATCCGCGGCAAAATCTTACTAAGATTTTATAAACCTAGATAATGAGTATACAATTTCATTACTTTGTTGAATATTTAACAATTTTGTTGAAAACAAAAAATTAATTCTTTTTGGTCGCGGATTCAATTATTTTGTTGAAAATTGTTGAAAAATTGAAAAAAATGTTTTTTAGTTGAAATTTCAACTGTTTCGATTTTTGTTGCGAAACTTTTTTTTAATTCAACTAATTGGTTCAAAGTCGAAGAATTTGTTCAAAATTTATTTCTTGTACTCGTAATTTTACTGTCTCGTATTTGGTTGAGTTTGTCTTCTTTAGTCGAAAATTCATGTGTTTTATTAAAAATTCGTCTTTGTTTATTGAATTCAACTGCTGTTGGCTTAAAATTAAAATAAGTTTTTGGTTGAAATATCAATAATTACATTTTTCGTTGAGAATTTATCGTTTTTGTTACAAACTGAATTATTTGGCCAAAGATGTAGGTTTTTAAACTAATAATTTAATTATTCCGTGATTGGTTGGAAATTTGTCTTCTCTAATTGAAACTTGAATTGTTTGGTTCAATTTTTCTTGTAGAACATTCTTTTTTTTCGGTTGTCAATTTTTTTTTAACTGAATATTTAAATGCCTCGTGTTTGGTTGAAAATTAGTCTTTTGTGGTAGAATATTCTTTTTCTTGTGGGGAAAATTCATCTTTATGTTTGAAAGTTTAATTATTTGGTTGAAAATTCTATTTTTATATTTAAAGATTAATCTTCTTAAGTGTAAACATAATTATTCCATCTTTGGTTTAAAATGTATTATTTTTAGCTGAAAACGCAGTATTTTGTTTTAAAAAAATTTTGTTTGGTACAAAATTATTCTTTATGGCTAAAAATCCATCTTTATGGTCGAAATTTCAATTATTTCGTTCAAAATGAATTGTTACTTTTCAAAAAATAGAAAAAGTGATTTTTTTCTAGATCCCAAAATTTCATTCAAAATTTTCACTAGATACCAAATATATTTCAAAACTATTCTGGTCGAATTTTTCGATTAGCGCACAATTAAAAAAATTATAGCATTTTCAGAATTTTCAAATTCTTTTAAATTTTCAGACATTTTTGCCAAAGTTTATTATAGGTGAGTAAAATACTTGCAAATTATCCAAATAAAAATTTTATTTTTGATGAAAATTGGAAAAGTTATATACTTTTCAAAAATTTGAAAATTTTCAAAAAATGGAAAAAGATATTTTTTTTCTCATAGATCCTAAAATTTCATTCAAAATTTTCACTACATACCAAATATATTTTAAAACTGTCCTAACCTAATTTTTTTTTTATTTTAGAAATTTTGATCAACGCTTCTTATAGATGGGTAAAAAACTTGAAAATTATCCAAGCAAAAGTTTTAATTTTGATGAAAATTAAAAAAAATTATATACTTTTCAAAAATTTGAAAATTTTCAAAAAATAGAAAAAATTATTTTTTTCATAGATCCTAAAATTTCATTCAAAATTTTCACTACATACCAAATATATTTTAAAACTATTCTAACCGAATTTTTTCGATTAGCCCACAATTAAAAAAATTAGAGCATTTTCAAAATTTTCAAAAATTTTTTTATTTTTAGAAATTTTTGTCAAAGTTTCTTATAGATAGGTAGAAGATTTTCAAATTATTCAAATAAAAGTTTCAGTTTCGATGAAAATTACAAAAGTTATATACTTTTGAAAAGTTTGAAAATGTTCAGAAAAATAGAACAAAAATATTTTTAAAAAAGTTTGAGAAATTCCATTTAAGTTCATCACTATATATCAAATATATTTAGAAACTATGTCTGTTAAATTTTTCGATTAGACAGAAATTCAAAAAGTTTGAGCTCACTCAAAATTTGAATAAAATTTTTTTGATTTTTACAAATTTTTGTCAATTTTTCTGGCACGCGTCAAAAAGACTTGCAAATTATCCTAATAACTTTTTTTAAATTCTATAAAACTTCAAAAAGTTTTATGCCTTTCAACATTTTGAAAATTTAAAAAAAAAAAATTTTTTAATAGGTTAAAAAATATCAATCCAAACTTTTACTAGATATAAAATATATGTTTTTCGAAACTATTATCATGAAATTTCTTAATTAGACAAAAGTTCCAAAAGTTTGATCATTTTCAAAAATATGCAATTTTGGTTTTTTAAGAGATCTATAAGTTTAAAGCGTCGTTTTTTGTAAATTTTAATAAGATTTGTAAATTATCTTGATGAAGTTTTTCAATTGGACACAAGTTATCGAGCGCGAAGCGCGAGTTTCGCAATGGAAATGTAATCGTCAAAACCGTAGGTGCTTTGAGGACCTTTTTTAAAAACAAATCGAAAAAAATTTCAGTTACAATTTATGGTTGTAATTCCTCAGAAGTTTAAATCACAGTTTTTGATTTAATTTACAGTATTTACGATATTTGAAAAAATGTAGTTAAAATGTACGCATGAAACGTACAAAAGCGAGCGCGAAGCGTTGTGCGTGCAGTGCGCAATGAGAATGTGCGCCTTCTGTATTTGAAAATTTATGTATTTTGTTGTAAATTCGTCTTTTTTAGTAGAATATTCTTCTTCTTTATGAAAATTTAATCTTTTTGGTTGAAAATGTAACTATTTTGTTGAAAATTCGTTTCTTATGGTTAATAATTAATTTGTTTTGATTGAAAATATATCTGTTCCACTTTCGCTACAGAACTGATATTTTTAGTTTAAAATTCATGTATTTTGCTGAAAATTCGTCTTCTTTAGTAGAAGTTTAATCTTCAGAAATTAATTTTTACATTTTCATCAGCGAAGGTATTAGATTTGTGTAAAATATGACCCCCCCCCCCCCAGTTTTTGTCAAATGTCCACGTTTTGAGACCCACTGATTCCGAAAAACAGGTTTTTACGAATTTGTGTCTGTCTGTGAACACGATAACTTTTGAAAAAATTAATCTATTAGATTGGCCTTTGGTACACTCGTTTAGTGTCCTAAACTAAAGGTCAAGTTTGTTAATCAGCCATTTTGGATATAAAATTCAAAAAGCGAGCGCTTTTTGAATATTTTTGAGACCATTTTTTCAAAGTTCAAAAATTCTCTGTACGGTTATTCATAGTATTCAAAAGGCCAAACAATTTATCCTAATCACTTTTTTCATAAAATAAAAAATTTCCAGAATTATAGCATTTACAAAATTCCAAAAAACACATGAAAATGAACATTTTAAGCCAAATAACGCACGATATAAAAAAAAGTGAAGAGTGCTGAAAACGTTTTCCGATCTTTACATTCTATTTAGGAAAGTGTCTATACGTACCAAAAAATCTGGCTAATTGTACCAGTATTTCGGTACTCGTGGTCACATTCTTCTATTTATTATTTTATCTTGTGCTGCCTCAAATATTATCGTTATTATTCCCCCAAAGGACACTCACTTCATGTTTAACTCATTTTTTTATAATTTGCAGGTCTCACATGCCGGTCCCTATATTCCTTATTGTACCCTATATTCAATTAAGGTACCTAAAGTACCCTATTTTTAAAGATTTTGTCCCTATCGTACCCTATATGTAGCTCATAATGTATTTTTTAATAATGTCACTTTTCTTTCCATAAATGAACTCATGGGTTAATTTTTTCTGAATTGTCTTGCATTCTTTTGAAATATTTTAAGATATTTTCGAAGATTTGGAGACATTTTTAATGGAATTCAATCATTTGATGGGATTTTCTAGATTTTAGGGTATTTTAATAACTTTTAAGACATTTTTAAGCTCTCAATGTATTTTAATACATTTTCCAGGATTTCAGGAAATATCATCATAGAATTTAACGGGATTTCATAATATTTTGAAGCCTTTCATAGAATTTATTCACGAGAAGTAAGGTATTTCATAGTCTTTTAAGAAATTGAAGAGATTTAGAATTCACCCTGAATTCTTATTAATTTATCCTGAATTAAAAAAAATTAATTTGTCTAAATCACTTTAATTTTTACAAATTTATTTAACGTAGTCAAAACAATGAATTAAAAAAAATTTAAGTTTTTATTTAATTTATTCGGAGGATCAATATCGATAAAATGGTCAAAGGATTTCAAACATTCAAACGCATTTGTTCGAGTTCTTAAACATTTTTAAGAGCTTAAAATTATATCAAGGTATTTTAAAAGTGTTTGAAAGATTTAAAATAGTTCAGGTTTTTTAAAAGTTATTTTGAAAGATTCCATGTAATTTTCTATTCATTTCAGTAGTTTAATGGGGTTTTAAAGGATTTTAAATATTTTAAGGAATTTTAAAAGATTCCAAGGAATTATTAATTAATTTCATTAATTTTAAAGGATCTCAAAGAGTTTAAAGTTTTTTAGGATCTTATAGCATTTCAAAGGATTTGATATATTGTAGGGAATATTAAAAGATTTAAAGGAATTTTTTATTAATATTAATAATTTGAAGGCATTGCAAAGTGTTTAAAATGTTTGCGGTCAAATAATTTCCTACAATTTCAGAAGATATGGAACGATTTTGCAGGACCTACAAGGTTTTAAAATATTTTATATGATTTCACGGTATTTTATAAGGTTTTTCTTTTATCAAGGTACTTTAATAAATTTTCCAGGATATCAGGAAATATCAACAGATTTCATAGAATTTCACGGGATTTAATAATGGATTTTTAAAAAATTTAAAGTTTTTATTAAAAAAATATTAAATGAAATTTTAATTTATTTCAGTAATTTAATAGGATTGAAAAGGATTGTAAAAGATTCCCTCAGGCATTATCAAGAGATTTAAAAGTTTGAAGGGTTTTCATAAGATATTAATGATTTTGAAATACTTTAGGGCATTTTAAACGATTTCTAAATTTTTGTATTTAATTCAAGAATTGAAGGTATTTCAAAGGATTTGAAATATTTTAGGGCGTTTTAAAAGATTCCAAGTCATTTCCAAGAGATTTAAACAATTTCAAGAGGTTTTTAATAATTTTAAGGTATTTTAAGAGTTTTTAATATTTTCATGGGCTTCAAAGAATTTATTCGCAAGAAGTGAGGAATTTGGTACGGTTTCAAAGATTTTAAGAGATTTTCAAATGTTTTTTGCAATTCATTTGGAATTCACCCTGAATTCGTTTAAATTATTTTTAATTTACTTGACAGCTTTCTTAATTTTGTTTGATTTTTTTATGAATTTCATCTAATTCTTCTAATCTCCTTGAAAATTTTTTTTAAATTCACTCAAAATTTATTGTAATTGATCGTAGTTTTCCGATTTTTACCATTGTTCCAATTCATTTGAATTCTTTTGAATTTAGCTTGAATTTCTTTGCAGTGATTAGTCTTGGGTTTTTTTTAATCCACTCGAATTCTTCCCGATTCATTAATTTTATTCAGTTGAATAAAAAATTCATAAAATTCTTTTGGATTCCCTTGAATTTTTCTAAGCTCATTTTAAAGTTACTGAATTTAATAAAGTTTCTCCATATTTTTAAATTGTTTACGAATAATTTGAATTTTTTAAATTCATCTTGATGTTTTATGAATTTCATCGAATTCTTTTCATTTCCTTGAAATTTCCTTAAATTCACTCAAAATTTATTGTAATTAATCGAATTTTTTCGATTTTTAAAATGTTTTCAATTAATTTGAATTCTTTTGAATTCAACTTGAATTGTTTTGTGGAGATTAGTCGCTTTTTTTATTAGAAATTAGTAGGATTTCAAAGATTTGAAAAGATTCGATTTTTGGTTGGAATTCACCCTCAACTTTTTTAAATTCTTTTTTATTTAATTGGTAGCTTTCTAAATTCAGCTTAATTTTGTATGAATTTAATCTAATTCTTCTTATTTCCGTGAAATTTCTTTAAATCCACTCAGAATTTATGGTAATTAATGGAAGCTTTTCGATTTTTCAAATTGTTCCAATTCATTTGTATTCTTTTGAATTTAACTTGAATTGTTTTGCAGTGATTAGTCACTTTTTTATTAGAAATTAGTAGGAATTCAAAAATTTGATTTTTTGTTGGAATTTACCCTGAACACTTTTAAATTCTTTTTTATTTTCTTGTTTTTTTTTTTAATCCACTCGAATTCTTCTCAATTCATTAATTTGATTTAATTCAATAAAAAAATTCATAAAATTCTTTTGAATCCCCTTGAATTTTTCTAAGCTCGTTTTAAAGTTACTGAATTTAATGAAGTTTCTCAATATTTTTAAATTGTTTACAAATCATTTGAATTTTTTTAATTCATCTTAATTCTTTATGAATTTCATCGAATTCTTCTCATTTCCTTAAAATGTCCTTAAATTCACCCTAAATTTATTGTAATTAATCGAAGTTTTTCGATTTTTTAAATGGTTTCAATTAATTTGAATTCTTTTGAATTTAACTTGAATTGTTTTGCAGTGATTGGTCACTTTCTTTTTTATTAGAAATTAGTAGGATTTCAAAGATTTGAAGAGATTTGATTTTTGGTTGGAATTCACTCTTTAATTCTTTTAAATTATTTTCAATTTTCTTGGTTTTGTTTTAATTCACTCGAATTCTTCTGAATTAATTAATTTTATTCAATTCAATGGATCTTTTTGAATTTTCAAAACTATTTAATTGATCCTAAAATCATCTAACTTCATCTTGAATTCATAAGAATTTCATAAAATCCTTTTAAATTCCCTTGAATTTTTCTAAGCACATTTTGAAGTTACTAAATTTAATGAAGTTTCTTCATATTTTTATTTTGTTTACAAATTATTTCAATTTTTTCAATTCATCTTAAATTTTTATGGATTTCATCGAATTCTCGTTTCATCGTATTCTCCTTTGAGCGTGAAAAAAGTACCCTTTTGTGGTTCCTTTGATTTTAGCCCATAGTGACTATGAGGCCTGAATTCGTTTACAATAGGGACTGAGGCTAATTAAAAAAAAAAGAAGAAAAAAATGTTTTCTTAACATATTTATAGTTATCCAAATTACACGCCGATTTTGTTACATGCAGTAGAACTTTGGCACCATGAACCTCAAGTAACCACACCCGTCCTCAAGTTGTTTGCTGAATTAGTACAAAATAGAAGTCAACGGCTGCAATTCGACGCCTCGTCTCCGAACGGGATTTTACTTTTCCGCGAAGCTAGCAAAGTGATATGTAGTTATGGGAATCACATATTAAATGTTGAAGTGCCGAAGGACCAAATATATCCTCTGAAGCTCAAGGGAATTAGTATATGCTTCAGTATGTTGAAGGCAGCCTTGTGTGGGAGTTACGTGAATTTTGGTGTGTTTAGGTTATATGGAGACGAGACCTTGGATAATGCACTCAATACATTTGTCAAACTACTTCTTAGTATACCGCAAAGTGACCTCTTGGTAAGCTCAATTTTTTCTATTATTATTCCCTCTTTCAATCAAATTTAAATACTTCTTTCAGAGAAACTACGTTTTAATGCAGGGTGTCTAGTGACCTTGAAAACCTTGAAATTTCCTTGATTTTTTAACGAAAACTTTGCATTTTAATTATTCTTTTTTTCTTTTCTTCTAAAACAGTAATTTTATCGAAATGCGAAGAAATGCGAAATTTTTTTATTTAAAATATAATTTATCTTTTGTTTATTGCAGAATACATAAATATATTTCAAGGCACTTTTTGTTGAGGTGTTCAACTTGAAAAATAATAAAAATTATTAGTTTAAAATTTCGATGTGAATTTAGTTTCAGAATTAGAATAAGTTATGGCCATACAACGGATTTTTCGAGGGGTTGATCACTCGGTTTTTGAATGTGCAACATATTTCAAAAGGTTAAAAAATATTTGTAATGATTTCAAAATATTTCAAACATTTCAAAATATTTTAAATATCTTAAATATGTCATAAAAATTTCACGGATGTTAACGATTAAAAAAGGCGCGCAAGTCAGATTTCAATAAAGATTTTACAGCAATTACACACATTTTAAAACTTTAAAGATTTAATGGATTTCAAAGATTCAAAAAGGGTATAGTATACCAGATTTCAAAGATTTCCAACATTTGAAACTATTTCCAGAGGTTTTAAAAGGTTTTAGAAGATTGCAAAATATTTTAAATAATTCAATGACTTCAACGAATACAAAAGATTTTCCAAACGAAGATTCAAGAAAGATTTTTATAAACATTTCGAAATATTTTAAAAAGATTGCAAGGATTTCAAACATTCAAAAAACTCGTGTACACTAGACTTAAAAGTTTTCACAAAAGTTCCCCAAAGATTTCGAACATTTCATAAAGATTTAGAACATTTCACAAAGATTTCGAAGATTTCCCCAAGATTTTAAAACTTACAGAAGAGTTTAAAGATTTTAAAAAGTGTATATTAAGCCACATTTCTAAGATTTCAAAACACTTAAAAGATTTAGAGCAATTTCAAAATTTTTTAGGAGATGTCAAAAGATTTCACTAAGATTTGTAATAATTTAAATAATTCCAACGATTTGACAAAGATTTCAAAAGATTTCACAAAGATTTCAAACATTTCGAATATTTCGCTAAGATCTCGAACATTGCTCAAAGATTTTAAAACTTTCAAAAGATTTTAAAGATTTCAAAACATTTCAAAGATTTTAAATAACTTCAAAATTTTTTGAGAGATGTCAAAAGATTTGAAAAAAGTTTCAAAGATTTCATCAAACATTCACAAAGATTTCAAAATAATACGAGAATTTCAAAGATTTCAGCAAGGGTGCAGTACACCAGATTTCAGGGATTTTAAACCATTTCAAAGATTTTAAAGGATTTAAAAATGTTTGACAAGATTTCAAACCATAAAAAAGATTTTCGAAAGGTTTCTCAAATATTTTAAACGATTCTTAAGAATTTCAAAACATTTCAAGAATTTCAAATATTCCACAATATTTCACAATTTCTTAAAAGAATTCATAAGGATTTCAAAAAATTTCAAAAAATTTCAAAGATCTTAAGCGATTTCAAAAGGTTTTAACACATTTTAGAAGATTTCAGAAGACCTCAATGATTTCAAACCAACACAAAAGATTTCGCAAACAAAGATTAAAGAAAGAGTTCACAAAGATTTCAAAGATTTCAAGAATTTAAAAAATTTTACCAAAGCTTTGAAAAATGCCAAAAGATTTCTTACAGATTTCACCGAAATTTCAAGCTTTCACTAATATTTGTAATACTTCACAAAGATTAAAATGATTTCAACGATATTACAAAGATTCAAAAATATTCCTAAAGATTTCACAAAGACGACTCATGTTCGCAAAAAATTAAGAATTTTTTAATTTACGATTCGGCTTTCTTTAGACATTTTTGGCCAATAAAAAATGAAATGGCTCATTTTTTACATGTATGGCACAAGATTTTTAGAATTTCAAATGATTTCAATTAATTGAAATATTTTAGTTGACTTTATAGATTTTTACAAAGATTTCGAAGATTTTAAAAGGTTTCACCTTTATTGATTTCACAAAAATTTTAATGGGCTCATCAAGATTTAAAAGATATTACAGAAATATCACGAAACCCTTTAAATATTTAATACAAATCTCAAAGGTGTAAAAATATTTTAGTAGATTTCAAAGATTTCAGAGTATTTCAGTATATTTCAAAGATTTTTACATAGATGACAATGATTAAAAAATATTACACAAAAATTTTAATTATTTCATGAAGGGTTCAAGGATTTAATTGATTTGACTAAGATTTCAAAGATTTTACAAACACTTCAAAATATTTCAGCCGATTTCAAAGATCTTGACAAATATTTCAAAAATAATTTTTTCTCAATATATCACTGATTTCACAAAGATTTTATTGATCTCGCAATAATTTCATTGCTTTCACAAAGATTTAAAAGATTTTGCAAAGATGTCACGAATCTTTAATGTATTTCATCACATTCTAAATATTTCAGTAAATTTCAACAAATTTATTTATTTCTTCAATCATTGAAGGATTTCAAAGATTTTACAAATATTTTAAAGATTCTAAAGGTTTCAAAATATTTCCGTAGATTTTAAAGCATTTACAGATTATTAGAAACAATTAAATATCAAAGATTTCAGTGATCTAGCAAAGGTTTGAAAGATTTTGCGAGGATGCATAAGATTTTGCAAATACTTCGAAATATTCCAGTAGATTTCAAATTTTTTTAATTTTGAAGATTTAATGGATTTCACTAAGATGTAAGAAGACTTCACAAAGACATCACAAAAATTTAAATATATTTGAGTATTTTACAAAGGTTTCAGTTTTTTAATTTGAAAGATTTAAAAATATTTTACAGAGATTTCAAAATATCTCAGTAGATTTCAATATTTTATTGATTTTACAACGATTTAAAAATATTCTAGTATTTTTCAAGCTATTTAAAAAGATTACAATTTTTTATTTCGAAGATTTAATTGACTTTACAAATATGTCACAAAAATTTCAAAATATTTCGGTATATTTCAGATTTTGACAAAGATTTTAGTTTTTTTTAATTTCAAAGATTTCATTGATTTAAAAAAAAATCAAATATTTTAGAAGATTTCAATAATTTAACAAACAATCCAAATATTTAAAATATCTCAGTAGATTTAAAAGATTCTTACAAAGTTTTAATTGATCTTACAATGATTCCAATGTACTCACAAAGATTTAAGATATTTTACAGAAATTTCACGAAAACTTTCAAATATTTCATAAAGATTACAAAGATATAAAAATATTTTAGTAGATTTCAAAGGTTTTTACAACAATTTCACAGATTTACTAATATTTCAAGGATATCAAAGTTTCCAAATTATTTCAGTAGATTTAAAAAAATCTTAAAAGATTTCAAAAGTTTAAAAAGATTGCACAAAGAATTACAATGATCTGACAAAAATTTTAATTGTTTTGCGAAGGCTTCAAAGATTTAAATAAAAATGTAAGAGATTTAAAAGATTTTAACATATTCCATTTTTTCAATTTCAAAAATTTAATTGATTTGACCAAAATTTAAAATGTTTAAAAAATATTTCAGTTAAATTTCAATATTCTCAACAAGTTTCAAAAGGTTTTACAAAATCATTAACGATTTTTCAAACAGTTCATAATATTTCAGTATATTTCAAAGGTTTTTGCAATTATTTCATAATTTAAGATTTTAAAAAAGAATATCACTGATTTCACCAAGATTTCAGTGATATTAGAAAGATTTTATTAAGATGTCACGAAGCATTCATTGATTTCATTAGGATTTCAAATATTTCAGTAGATTTTAAATATTTATGTGATTTCTCAAATATTTCAAGGATTTCAGAGATTTCACGAATATTCCATAGGTTTCAAAATATGTTAGTAGATTTTAATTTAAAATATTTAATTGATTTTTCCAATATTTCTAAAATTTAAAAAGATTTTCAAAGATATAAATGATTTAAGAGAGTTCAAAGATTTAAAAATATTTCAGTAGATTTCAAATGTTGTTAATTTTAAACATTTAATGGATTTCATAAAGATTTTAAAAGACTTCACAAGGACTTCACAACTATTAAAAAATATTTGAGTAGATTACAAAGCTTAACATTTTTTAATGTGAACGATTTCAAAAAGTTCCACAAAGATTTCAATGATCTCAGAAAAATTTGAAAGATTTAACGAAGGATTCAAAGAATTCGAAAGATTTCATAAAATGTTTAAAATTTTTAAATATATATGATTTAAAAGATTTTACAAAGGTTCCAAAATATTTCAATAGATTTCTAACTATTTACAAAGATTTCAATTTTTTTATTTCGAAAATTTAATTGCTTTTACAAATATTTCAAATATTGTGAAATATTTCACGAAGATTTCAAAATATTTCTCTTAGATTTCAAGGATTTCTATAACGATTTCAATTTTTTTTTAATTTCGAAGATTTAATTGATTTTACAATCCGTTTTAATCGAAGAAAAAAACTCCCGGTCATTTCACGGTTTTTTCCCGGTTCACAAACATTTTTCACGGTAAATGAAATTTTAAAAAAATTGAACTCTATTTTAAATATTCTAAAAAATTAAATTTACACGTATGAAATGGAAGGTACTAACACTTTTCAATTGAAAATTTTTTAATGAAATGCAGATAAACTGCAAAATTTAGAACTTTTATAAATTATAGAGTTCAAAGATTCAGATTAAATTCCAAAAATATAAATCCACGTTAACATTTTCAATACTCTAAATTAAAGAATCAAGCAATGAATTTTAAAAATTTTCAAAATTATATTTTTTAAAGTCATTTTAAGCTAGACAAATTAAACGATTAACATTTTTTTAAATTAACAATTTTTTAAATTAGAAGTTAAATTATTTTCATTTTAAATAGTTTAAGCATCCTTAAAAAACTGAAAAAATGTATTTCAATACATTGAAAAATCTAGAAGTGGTTTTATATTTTTACAAATTTAAAATCATTGTTGAAATTTTTTCGAAACGTTTAAATATATTTTTAAATGAATTGAATTTTTCCTACAACTTTTAGAAAATCCTTCAAATTAAAAAATCCTTAAAATTTGAATTTATAAATAACAATAGGAAAACTCATTATTTGTAGAAAAAAGGAGAGTAATCTTAAGAGATATTTGGAAGTTTTAAAAATATCAAAATTAAATTTAGAACTTGAAATGATTTCAAATCATTTACACCAAGTTTGTGACCCGAAAAAATTGCGCTATTCGTACCGGAATTTTGGCGAAAATACCCACAGTCGAATTGAAAATGATTTTTCATTTTGAAAAATTATTGTAACAGAAAATTTAAAAAGAATATTTTAAGGTTTTTTCTCAATTTGCAGGATTTTCCAAAAGTTGTAGGAAAAATTCGGTTAATTTTAAAATGTATTTAGAAGTTCTAAACAAAAATGTTAACACACTTCTTTTTAATTACTTGAAGACATTTCAAGTTTTACATTAATGTTGAATCTTTTCAAAACTATGAAATATCTCTTGAAATTACGCAAATTTTGTTTACAAATAATAAGTGTTCAATTGCTATTTATGCGTCAAAATTTAACAATTTCACTTAAAAATTAAACATTTTTATAAATAGAACGATTAAAAGTTGAAAAGCTCTTCGAAATTCTACAGATTCAAAGCTTTCTATGTAAAACAATTCAGTTTCAAATTGTTTGCTTTTACATATTCAATTTACTCGTGTTAAATGAACAGTGAAATTTTTAATAGAGCAGAAAATTAATAAAAATAATATAAAGGAAGACCTAAAACTTTTAATTAAAAATATGTTATTGATGAATCATTAAAATTGTTATTTAAAAGTAAAATTATCAAATTTTGAACGGATTTAGAATTGTTTTGTAAAATCAATTATTGTTCAGTTTTATCTACTTAAATTATTTACAAAACTGTTGAAATCAAACTTGGGCAATTTTTTCTTCTGAAAATTCGTAAAATTTCCAGTCAAGCAATCAATTCACTGTCATTTCCCGGTTTTCCCCGGTCTCAGAAAATTCCCGGTCATTTCCCGGGTTTCCCGGTCCAGCGGCCACCCTGCGAAAGCAAAGGGAAAATGTATGCTCAGAAGGAAATAATTACCCCCGTTGATTGTAAATTATACGTTATATTTGAAAACTCAGAGAGAGTAGAAAATTTTGTCTGAAAGTGAAATAAATAGTCTTGATTATTGTTTAAAAAAATGCGAATGCATGATTATTTCGAAATTTGAAAACAAGGAATAAATTGGAATGAAGTGTTCGTTTCTGTTTCTAGGACTACCCAAAATTATCCGCCACGTACTACGTTTTGTTGGAGTGCTTAGCACAAGACCACATGGCTTTCCTGTCAACTCTGGAGCCGCGGGTGTTCCTGTATATTCTCTCGAGCATCAGCGAAGGCCTCACAGCACTAGGTGCGCTTAAAGACTCCTACACAGGTCTGTGCGGCTGATTCTATCTTATCGTCACTCTCTAAATCCTCAGTGCCATGTCCTTCAGTTCTCTCATAAATTAACTGAAAAACATAAACTAGAAATATTTTACGTCAAAGAAACCTTGAATTCAAAAGCGTTACAAATTTATGATATCCTATTTTTAAACTAAAATTCTTTTATTTCACTAAGTTAAAATTTCACATCATCAGTAGTTTTAATTCAATTTCTCATTCATAGTGTTGTTTGGTTTGAAGTAGATCAAAAAGCGATTAGATAACAAAATAGAAGCTGGCATAGTTGTAAATTGGATACTAAAAAGTGAGAACAGTTTTCATAAAATCACCCGATGCGATCTGCACCGATTTTAATGTCCCTTGAAACCAAAATAGTCTAAACGTATTATCAGTGAGAAAATTATATATTTTTATCAGAATAATTTAATTTCTTGTTGAAAATGCGTCATAAGATTTCTCATATATTCACAAAATTAAAATCACATTCTAAAACAAAATCATTAATTTGAATTTATAGTTGATGGAAAAATAAGGTTTTTATTAACTCATTCAGAGTTTCGTTTCGATCATATGCTATGTGCTTTTTGCATCATCGCTTGGAATGAAAATCAACACACAAGAAGAATGTTTTCGAAAACACCTTTCTTGAGACATAGGCACCAAGAGGATTGGAGTGTGTAGAGTCTAGACCCTAGTCGATACAATCGATATTTCAAACTGCAGCTCTACTCATGCGACATTCGTATTAAATGCTTGTGAGCACTTCATTTCTTCACCGTCGATTTATCATTGCGACTTACGATATTTTTTCACATGCTAAGTGTTAAACTCGACTTGTCATTTAAAAAAATTAGGGGTCTAGCACGCATAGTCAGCCGCACAGCTGACACTTTACTAATAGATTAATCATTTTTTACATTAAATACACTCAACTCCCGATATAAGAACGATTTCGGACAAGGATTGCAGTGGCCTTGATCCTAAATCGGGAGTTTAGTGTTATTTGCATTATGTGTGTTTCTTCATGTATGAGTGAATTGTGTGTGATTAGAGACATTACATTCTTATTGATATGAAACTGTTCATTTTACATGTTTTTTTTTTAATCTACCATTAAAACTGGCTTTTTAATAGTTTAAAAATTTTCCCTTTATGTTCTCTGTTTTAAATTTAAGATTTAATCGTTTTAGACAATTTGCATGATTTGTGTAATTTTTTTTTGTTTAATTTTTGTTAGAGTAGTGTATGTGTTGGCTTTGTTGTGTTATAATTTAAGTGTTTTAGCATGATTTTTTTGTATTATTTTCTTGTGTTAGTAGTGCTTTCATTGTAATTGCAAGGCTCGGTCTCAAGCCAATAATGCCACTATTTATCGTAATTGGTCACTAATGACACTTTTTCTTTACTCTAGCTTTAAAAATATTCTTGAACTCTTTCTCTAATTGGCCCAAAGACTAAAAGCCTACTAGTCAGAATGATGCGTCCATCTCTTTTTTATGAGTGATTAATAGGGTGGTCTAAAAATGCATTGTAAACATTTTCTTGATGATAGATGCAAACGATCCCCTAAAATCGTTTCGAAATCCAAAAAAAAAAGTAAACCCGTATTTTATTATTGTTATTTTTAATTATGCCTGTTGGGGCGTTAAATTTGCATGGGAAAATGCATGGGAAAAAGTCACTTTTTGATATTTTTCGAATAATTGTTCAGGGTTAGGGATAAGTTGACATTAAAGTTATAAAACCCTTAAATAAAAAATGTACATTCTTCAGGAAATTGACTCTTTTAAACAGTTTGTTCTCCTTTTTTCCGGAAATAATTACTGTAGGTCTATTGGAATGTTTATAAATCTTTTTCAGTTGATTTATATTTATAAAAATTCTATTTGTTTAAATAATCTGTTTTTCTCGAAAATTCGTCTAAGTCTGTTTTTTGAGATCGGAACGGCAGTTTATTATCACAAAAAGACTTCATTTATTTTAAAATTTCTTCCTATTGTTTAAACAATTAATTAATATATTATTATCAATTTTCAACTTTTTTTCAAATTATGGTAGAAAAGTTAGCTTTACTTGTAATAAACCTATAGATTTTAATTTCAAAGTATCTTGTCTACATTATCTAATAAATCCTCAATTGTTTAAACAAATTTAATTTGTTCAATTCGCCTAAAATTCTGTTTTTTTTTTTTAGATCAGACTGACCAACTGTTATTATTAAGTGACATTCATATTTTCAAATAATTTCCATTGTTTAAATAATACAATTATTTTTTATTTTCAAAATTTCATCAAATCATATTGGAAAATTCATCTTTTTTGGTAACAGAGTCATGATGTGATTTGTTTATCAATCAATTTTGAAAGAATTTTCTCACACAAAATTTGGATATTCCTCTTCTCTACTAACTCTACTAACTCCTGAATTTACCGAAAAAAATATTCAAAACAATTCAATTTTCTTGAATTATTAATGGGATGCTGAATATAATAATAATTTTATTATTTAAACAATTGAAATTTTTTGAAAATATGAATGTCACTTAAAAATAACAGTTGGCTATTCCGATCTAAAACAACAGAATTTTAGGCGAATTAAACAAATTGAATTTGTTTAAACAAATTAAATTTAAATTTCTACCATAATTTAAAAAAAAGTTGAAAATTGATAATAATATATTAATTAATTGTTTAAACAATAGGAAGAAATTTTGAAATAATTGAAGTCTTTTGGAGATAATTGATTATTTAAACAAATAGAATTTATTTAAATAAATATAAATCAACTGAAAAGGTTTTGTGAACATTCCAATAGACCTATAGTAATTATTTCCGGAAAAAAGGAGAACAAACTGCTTAAAAGAGTCAATTTTCTGAAGAATGTACATTTTTTGATTTAAGGGTAGTTTTCTGGGCACCACGGGGGTCGGTTAGGGGCGTCAAACCCATGTGTACAAAAGGTAAAATTCTTCGTTGGAAAGGTCTCTACAAGTCTTATAACTTTAATGTCAACTTTTCCGTAACCCTAAACAATTATTCGAAAATTACCAAAAAGTGACTTTCTCCCATGAATTTTCCCATGCAAATTTAAAGTCCCAACAGGCACCATTAAAAATCAAAATAAAAAAATAAAATACGGGTTTACATTTTTTTTTAAATTCGAAAAGATTTGGCGGGAAATTGGAGGGAAATTTGGGGCCTGCAAAATGATGTATAAAATGAGTCCACGATGATAATAATTTATCTGTTTTTAAGAAGATGTTGAAAAAATATTGTGAATTTTAGTGTTCTCTTAAATTGTAAGTAACATCCGAAATAATAAACAATTTTTCATTTCTTAAAGCTCATTTTAAAACATTTTCTCTGTATTAAAATAATGATAAAACTTGAATCAATATATATTTTTGGAAAAAAAATATATTTAGGGGTTCCGCATCCCCCATGTAATTTAACAACGTATTTTCCATAAAAAAGACTTTTTTTATAAATTTTCTGTTTTATAGGGTCCCAAAAAAACCCGTAAGTAAAAAAATGGGTTTTGCGAATTTTTGGCGCTAATTATGATTTTTTGCGTTTTCTAAAATACAAATTGTGTCTAATACATAAAATACTACTTTCCACTGATAATTATATTTTTAATTAAATTTGTAAACAATTTATTGTTGTTTTTAGCGGAGTTTTCTCTTAGAACAGAGTTAGGAAATCGCGGGTTTTGCCTAATTTTTCCCTTTATTTTCAAGTTATCAGTGAGTAGAAGGTAATAGTCAAATAAATTAAACAAAAATAATTGTTCGAGCCATTTTCCATTAATTATCATAATATTCTTTTAGAATAAGAAATTTGGGGTTTTCTGAAATATTCAACTTTTTGTTCACTTTTCACTTAGATTGTGGTAATAATTAGTGCAATTTAGAAAAAAATAATCGTTTACATAAATTATTATTATTTATGACTATCTTCCCCTATAGTGATGCGAGATAGTTCCGGGCTTTTCTGACATTTTTAACGTTTTGTTCACTTGATAATTAATGCAATTTACAAACATAATTATCTAAAAAATTATTTTTGTTTATAAATATCTTCTCTTAGAGTACTTAGAGCTCCCTGTTTTTTTAAATAAAATTTTTTTAACGGATAATTTAACTATTCCATTTTCGGTTAAAAATTGAATTTTATCATTAAAAATACAACTATTTAGTTGAAAGTTGGCCTTTCTTAGTTCAAAATTCAACTATTTCATTGAAAATTGATGTATTTTGTTGAAAAATCGTATTTTTTGGTAGAAAATTAATCTTTTTCTTTAAAAATTCATCTTCTTCGTTGAAAATTCAAGTATTTGGTTAAAAATGTATGTATTTAAAATCTGCTTTAGTTTGATTTTAATAGTTCTTTTTAAAAATTAGTTGAAATCTTATATGTTTCAATTATTATATCGTCCAGTTTAAAATGCATAATTTGAAAATCTCGCATTTAAAAAACGCCAATTTAAAGTCTTAAAAAATTAAAAATTATAAGCGTTTGAAATCGATAATTTTGGATAAAAAAATGTTGTTTGATCAACTATATATATAAATTATAATGATTTTTAAAATGTAACTGTACATCAAGGATTAATAAGTGAATAATAATGAAATTGATTTTACAAGTCAATTCGAAATTTGTTCAAAATTTAAGAATTTACATATTTTAAAGTTAAAAATTAAACCGTTTCAATTTGGAAAATCTTCTTAGTTAAACAAATAATTTATTCACAATTATTATTTAATTTAAATAAATTTATTAATTTTTAAATTAATTATTTTTTTCAAATTTATTAAATTTCAGATATTGTTTAAATCTAAAATTGGAGAATTTGATTTTTTAAATAAGAATAGGATCAATATCCTTATAATTAGAAATATTGAACTGTTCATTTAAAATTAGTAATTAGAAAAGAAATATTCAAAACTAAAAAAAGCAATAAATAAAAATAATAAAAACTGAACGTTAAAATTTTAATTGCTCTATAAATAAATAGTAAACACCTATTATTCCTTAAAAAAATTCGTGTAGGTGGAAAAGATATTTCTAAGTTCTGAAAAGATTCAAAATTAATATAAAATTTTAAATTATTTTAAATTATTTAAACGAGCATAGACTAATTTACAACAAAATATAAGTTTTTGCAGATTTCGAACAAAAGATTTAGAAACTTTGCCAGTATTGTGAAATGTTTCAAAAGAATAAAGAACATTTTCTTAAGATTCCTCGGAAAAATTTTAATAATTTTTATTTAAAAAAATTAATTTCAAAATAAGATTTAAAAGGATTTCCAAAATTGTAAAATATGAATCTGAAATGCTTTAAGGAAGTATTTTTCATTATGCAGGCTTAAAAAAAATTAGGACAGATTTAAGAAAAAATTCAAACAATTTGACAAAATTTATAACAACATGTAGATTTTTCAAGATTTTGAAAAGATTTCTAGTTTAAAGTTGCTCAAAATGATTTTCAGCTCGGTTTTTATTACTCCAGTTGGAAAAAAAGTTTTAATTTAGAATTAGAATTTTTAAATTTAATTGGGAAATGATTGGGAAACGGGAAATGACCGGGATTTTTTCTTTGATTAAAACGGCTATCCTGGTAAAACTTTGGGAATTAGATGCGATTTTTTCCCTTTGTAGTCGATCCGAGGTCTTCATATGAGTTTATAATTAAATGAAATTTATGCCACTTGTTAGCTACTAATTTATTTTAAATTTATTCCACTGTTGACTTTCTTTTTGATCTCCGGAGATAGTCCGATTCCTGTACTTGTTTGAAGGATTTACTTCAGGTTTTATTATTTTTTTTTTTAATTCTAGATGTTTCTGATATATGAGTCATTACTTATGTTTCAGATACTATGGTTTGTACTGGTTGTTGCTCCACATTAGATCACATAGTGACATACTTGTTCAAACAGCTTTACCAGAAAGGTATGCCAAAGGCGATTATTTTTTGTATTTTCCTACCAATTAACAAATTGATTTTTTACTTTTCGCTGGATAAAATTGGAATTTACAGCTGGAGTTTATCCCGGCAAGAAAAATTCTTCATCTCAAGGAAGCGGAGAACTATTTTTACAAGTTCTGAAGCAACATCCTGAAATTCTTCAGCAGATACTGAGTACTGTTCTCAATGTGATAATGTTCGAAGACTGTAGAAACCAGTGGAGTATGTCAAGGCCTCTTTTAGGTTTAATACTTTTGAATGAAGAGGTAATTTATATATAATACCTAATTAACTTGCTTAATCTCAATGGAAGCATAGGCTCAAAGAAAGTTGTATTAAGAGAAATTTTTACTCAATTTTTACACCGCTATTACCACCATTTCTCTACTTTTCTCGAAATTGACAACTTAGAACAAATTTCAAACATATAGTTGAATTTTAAACCAAAAAAGTTATATTCTCGACAAAAAATGTAAAATTTGTTTCTTTAAACAGGGAAAATTTTTCGTTTTTAATAAAAAAAAAACAGTTAACTTATACCAAAAAGGAAGAATTTTTAACTAAGAAAGGTTTTTCAGTGATTAAAGATAAAAAGTGTCAGAAAAAATGTTGAATTTTTAAGCCAAAGAGAAGAGCTTTCAACAAAACAGTTAAAATATGAACCAAATATTTAAATTATCCACAAAAAATTGACTTTTCATCAAAGGAAATTAATTTTCGACAAAAAAGATTAATCCTCAAGAAAACACGTAATTTTATAACCGAAGAATTGCATTTTCAACCAAGAAGATAAATGTTTTACCAGACAAAATCAATTTTCAACAAAATATATATATTTTTAACCAAATAGTTAGATTTTATACCAAGAAGATTAATTTTCCTACTTAAGAAGACGAATTTTTAACACATTACGTAAATTTTCATTTAAATAGTTTCAGCAATTAATGAAACTTGAATTAACTTAACAACTGAATTTTTAACAAAAATAGATCAATTTTAAAACAAAAATAAATTTCCGTTGAGGTGATTTAAATTACAATTTAAAAAAACGAATTTTTTACAAAACAGTTTAATTATGTACCAAATAGTTGAATTTTCAACAAAATATTTAAATTTTCAATAAAAAAATTACTTTTTAAACAAACAAAAAAATTAACTTTCAACAAAATAGTTTCAACAGTGAATGCGATATGAGTCTAAATTTGATCTGATTATTTTAATTTTATATTTTTGTCGTTTCTAACATTTTTTGAATAAATGGCACTGAATTTTTGACTAAAAATAAATTCCATCGAGAATTAATTTACAGTTTCTAAAACAAATTTTCTACAAAAAATTTTAACTTTCTACCAAATAATTAAATATTGTACCAGAATGTTGAGTTTTCATGCCAAAAATTTTTTTTTCTATAAAATAGGTGAATTTTCAAGTCAAGAGCATGAATTAACAATAACAAATTTGTTTACAACTAAGCAGTTGAATTTTCAACAAAATAGTTAAACTTTCAATTAAAAAATTACTTTATAACAAAGAAAAAAACGAATTTATAACTAAAATTATGAATATTCAACAAAAAAAATGAACTTTTAAGAAAGTATTTTAACTTTCAATCAAGGATTTGTTTTTTCAACCTAAAAATATGAATTTTCAACGAAAATTTGAAATGAAAAATAGTTGGATTCAAGCAGCAAAGACGAATTTCTAATGAAATACTTTAGTCTTCAACGAAAACAGATTAATTTTTAACCAAAACAGCCTAGATGCAGAAAAGAATCAACTACAGTGATTATTTGTTGAATCTTGATAACTCAATTATATTATATTATCAGAACCTATTTTTTTAATATGTTTAATATTTTTATTATATAATAATATTTTATTTTATTCTTTAAAGATTGATTTTTTATTTATTATTAATTTTATTTTATTAACAATTTGAATGATAAGTTTAATATTAATATCATCATTTAAAATACATTTTATAAAATTAAATCCTTATAATTTTATTATCATATTAATTATATTAATTTTAATTTTTACATTTATACACATAATAAACTTTATAAAAATATAAATTGAAGTTTAAAATGACCTACATCATTGACCTGGAAAATGCTCATTTTCCTTTTTAAATCTTGGCTTTAAAATCAAAATTCAACTATTTAAAAAAATTTTTAAATAACAAAACTTATAATCTGATTGCCAAATTTAATGATGCATAATATACTTTTAAAAATAAATAAAAAATGTGATTTTTAACCAAGTCAAAGGTGATCGACCTTTTATGCAGTTTAACCAAACTATTTTATTCGTGTTATAAAATATTTTATGTTTAAAATATGAGATTAATATTATGGTCTTTGAATGTATAAATGGTTAGATGAAATGAAAAATTGACGAAAAAAATCAAAATTGTTTGTTTTGTTGAAAATTAGTAGTTTCAAGTTGAGAATTCATCTTTTTGGATTGAAGATTCATATTTTGTCGAAAATGTATATTTTGCTGTTAGAAAATCGACTGAAATCTTTCTTCGATGAAAGTTTCGTTATTTTTGGAAAATTCGTCTTTTTGTTTAAAAATCCATCTGTTTTGAATAAAAATACAACTGTTTCGTTAAACATTAATCTTTGACTGAGGATTCAACTATTTTGGTGAAAATTAGTTTTTTTTTGGTTTGATTTGAAATTAATTTTTTTCAACTAAAAATGTAATTTTATTATTTTTCGTTACAAATTGATATTTTTTGGTTGAAAATTCCTATTTGTTGACTGAAAACTAATTTTCTTGGTTTGAAAATTCCTTTTTTTTCTGTCTTTTTTTTGTTGAAAAAAATGTAACTGTTTGCTTGAAATTGGCATTTGACGTTGTAAATTAAACTGTGTGCCAAAATTTGGTCTTTTTGGCTTCAAAATTTAACTATATGGGTGAAAATGCAACTTTTTTCTTTGGAATTTAGCCATTTTTCTTTGAAAATTCGACCGTTCGGTTGAAATTCAATAATTTAATTAAAAATTCGAACATTTGTTGATAATATAATTATTGTGTTGAAATTGTAACTATTTTGTTAAGAAGTAATCTTTTTGATCAAGAATAAAACTGTTTTGTTAAAAATGCAGGTGTTTTTGATTGATTTTAGGATTGAAAATGTATAAATTGTCGAAAATTCGTATTTTGGTGTTAAAAATTCAAATTTAATCTTTCTTGGTTAAGAATTCCACTTTTTTTTAATTCGTATTTTTGGTTTGAAAATTCATCTGATCCTTTTTTTTTGCAGAAAATTTAACTCTCAAAAATACAATTGATTTTCTTTAATTGGCCTTTTGAATGAAAAATCCATCTTTTAGGACAAAAAAGTTATCTTTTTTGGTGGAAGTAATTAAATAAATTTTTTAATTTGAATAGAAAATGCTTTTGTCCGTTTATAAAAGATTCTTTGTTGAAAGTGTTACAAGATTGAAATGCTGGTCTTTGAGTATTAATGGTCATGGAAAAATAAAAAAAATTCAGGGAATTAAAAAAATTAAGTTAAGCGGCCACCCTGAATAAATATATATTCAAAATAGTTTTGGGAAAAAATGCTATACATTTTTAAGAAATTAAAAATTTGCGTTTCCAAAATAGCTATTAAGCTATTTTAAATTCCAAAATTGAAATGTTCAAAATAAGACTTTTATATCTGATGATAATAGTGTTTTCAGGGATAAAAAATATTTTTTAAATTTAAAATCATCAAAATAATTGTGTTCCCTGTCGATAAAATAAACTGTAAAGTATTATTTACTCAATAGAAAGTTAATAATACATATAATTTTAACCCTTAAAGGGCACACTTCCGTAAAATTACATAAAGAGCAAACTGGGTCTCTGACACCCAAGGGTATTCAAACGTGTGCTGTGCCGACGGTATTGGATATTTTTTACAAGAAAATCAATTAATGATGTTTAATCTATCTGTTTTAAGGAGAAAAAGGTTTCATAACATTCATTGAAATTTAAAGTAGTTTAAAAAAATCCTGTTTGGTAAAAATTATAAAATGACTTCTTTCACTCTAAAATTCATAACTTTTTAAGTTTTTGATATTTTTACTTGAAATTTTACGGCGCTTCAAAAATAAAATTAGTCTTATAGTGGTTGTTCCAAAGAAGGTATATATTCTAAAAAATAAAAGGTTCAATTTAATGAAAAATGAAACACTGTACTTTGCGTGATTAAACGATTTTATTCATCTTAAACCACGTATAAAAATTAAAAAAGTCAAAATTATGTGAAAATTACATAGAAAAATAGGTTTTCATGTCATTTGTCAATCTGGCGCCATATGTTCCATTTTCTTGAATTTGGTACGTTCTGTTAAAACGCAAATAAGTAGCTGGGTATTTTGCACCCAGTATGCCTTTTAAGGTTTAAAGAAACTTAAAAAGAGTAAAAATAGAAATCCAAAATTCGATTTAAGCGCTATCGCGGATGAATTTCCGAACAGAAAAATAACAGTATGAAATTATATTTCAGTGAGTGATTATTTCTTATCATACAACGTTCTACGAGCCGATGATTTACTATTCTACAAGATGACATAAATTAATAATCTCTTGTTACAGTATTTCAATCAGTTGAGAGAGAATATTATTAGAAGTCAACCAGTTGATAAGCAGGCAGCAATGGCCCAGTGGTTTGAAAATCTGATGGACGGCATCGAAAGAAATCTTCTAACAAAAAATAGGGACAGGTAATTATTTATTTTTGATTTGAAGGTTCCCGGGGCATAAGGGCGTAAGTGCCGCAACACGATCTTTTCAAAAGACACAATGCATTTAATTTTTAAAATGAAACAAGAAATTGCTTTCAAGCTATTACTGATCTCTATTGATTCGTGAAGAAAGAGCTTAAAAAAAGCAACTATATTTGCGAGAAACCTCTTATAAAAAGAATGGTGCATTTCAAAAAATGCCGATTTTGACTCAGAAAGAGTTGCACAACATAATTTGAAATTTTTACATTTTTATTTGAAATTTTATCATTTTTATTTGAAATTGTTTTATTCTGTTCATAAAACATTCGATGGTAAAATTGTTATGCTATTGAAATTATGGTATTTGAATATTAAAAGTGAGGGAAAGTTAAACACTGATCAGGGAAAAGTTATGAGAATTTTGAAAATTAAGTTTTGTGACCACCCTGACATAATATTCTTGTAAGTAATTTGTCTGCCTTGTATTTCTAGTTTTATATTTTTTTGCAATTTCTTCTTCCTGGCGATTATATTTTTAGTTAAAAATGTTATTATTTCGGTAAAGTTTTGTTAAATCAATTTTGTTGAAAAGTTATCATTTTTGTTTGAAAATTCTTCTTTTTTGGTTTAAAAATTTATCTGTTTCAGTAAAAAAATTTTTTTACTGAAAATTCAACTGCTTGGTTGAAAATAAATCTGCTTTGGTTGATGATTAAATTTTTTTGTTAAAAATTAGCATTTTTTGGTTGAAATTTAAACTACTTGGCTGATGTTTAAATCACTTTGTTAGAAAATCAATTTTTGTTGTTGTTCAAGATTCATAATTTTAATTGCAAATTCATCTCTGGTTAAAAATTCGTTTTTTTTTCTTGAAAATAAATTTTTGTAACTGAAGAATCTTACTATTTAAATTGATTATTTGTAATTTTATGTTAGTTAAAAATTGATCTCTTTCGTTAAAAATTCGACTATTTTATTAAAAATTATTGTTATTTCTTTTAATGAAAATGTACATATTTGGTTAAAAAATTCATCTATTTCAGTAGACATTATTTTTATTGGCTAAAAATCCAAATGTTTGGTTGAAAGTTAAGCTTCTGTGATTAAAGATTTAGCTATTTTATTGAGAATTCGTCTTTTTTGTGGAAAATTGAACTATTGTCTTGTGTTTAAATCACTTTGTTATAAAATATGTTTTTTTGTTTTTTAAAAATTCATAATTTTTGTTGAAAATTCATCTCTGATTGAAAATTTTTGTTTTCTTAAAAATTAATTTTTTTCACTGAAAAATTTTACTGTTCAACTTGAATATTCGTATTTTTATGTTAGTTAAAAATGCATCTTTTTGGTTAAAAATTCGACTATTTTATTGAAAATTATTATTTCTTTGAATAAAAATCTAAATATTTGATTTAAAAATTCATCTATTTCAGTAAAAATGTATTTTTTGCTTAAAATGCAGCAGTTTTTCTTTTTTTTCAAAAAATTAATTTTTTTAACTAAAAATTTAACTGTTCAAGTTAAAAATTCATCATCTTATGTTAGTTGACAATTCGTCTTTTGGATTAAAAGTTGAACTATTTGGTTGAAAATTTCTCTTTTTTGGAAGAAAATTAATCTTCTTGATTTAAAATTTGATATTTTTAATTAAAAAATTCATCTGTTTCAATAGAAATTTCCTTGTTTGTTGCCTAAAAATGTAAACTGGTTTAAAGTTTATCTTCTGTGATTGAGGATTTAACTAAATATTTTTTTGAGCATTTTTATTTTTGTTGAAAATTAAGCCACTCAGCTGAAGCTTAAACTATTTTGATCAAGAATTTTTCTTTTGTTAAAGATTAATAATTTTAGATGAAAATTCATCGTCTGTGGTTGAAAATTTAATTTCTTCGTTGAAGTTAACTATTTTTTTTTTAAATCGTCTTTTTTTAAAATGAAAATTGGCTAAAGTTTAAACCATGAGGTTCAAAAGATTTTCTTTTGTAAAGATTCGTAGTATTAGTTGAAAATTTATCTCTTTGGTTAAAAACGTTCTTTTTTTTGTTAAAAATTATTTTGTTTCACTTAAAAATTTAATTATTCCAGTTGAAAATTCATCTCTTTGTTTGAAAATTCGTTTTTTTTTGTAGAAAGTTAATTTTCTTGATTTGAAATTTCATCTTTTTCGTTTAAAAACTTATCTATTTCAGTAGAAATTTCACCGTTTTTTGACTAAAAATGCGAACTGTTTGGTTGAAAATTAATCTTCTGTGATTGAGAATTTAATTATTTAGTTGACAATTCATCTTTTTTGGGTGAAAATTGAACTTTTTGGTTGAAAATTGAACCACTTTGTTAAAAATTTATTTTGAAGATTAATAATTTTAGTTAAAAATTCATCTCTTATTAAAATTCGTTTTTTCTTTGGTTAGCATTTTTTTTAAAGGAAAATTTAACTACTCTAGTTAAAAATTAATTCCTTTGGTCAGAAGAATATTCGTCTTCTTTCGTAGAAAGCTAATCTTCTTGATTTGAAATTTCCAATTTTTGATTAAAAATGCAACTTTTTGGTTGATAATACAATTTTTTGCTTTGTTGAAAACTCATATTTTCGGTTGATAACTTAACTCGTGGACAGAAAATTCATATTTTGGCTGGAAAGTCCAACAATGTGGATGAACTTTTATTTTCTTCCTTGATTACAAAATATTTGAATATTAATTGTCAGGGGAAAATCCGAAAAATTATAAAATGAAGTTAATCGGCCACCGGGGAACCGGGGTCCTTTATTTAATAATTTTTATAATATTAGCAACATTTTTTACTAATAAATTGAACAATAGATTTTAAAATAGGCTTTTCTTATTGTTGCAGGTTTACCCAAAATCTCTCAATGTTCCGAAGGGACATAAACGACTCCTTAAAGGGGCCAAATATGTCCGTCAGTATCGCCAGCGATATGATGACTTCGTAGTGATATTGCTCTTTTTCAGTTAGATTTCTTTTAAGTTCTTGCCTGCCAAATGCTTGTATGCGTGTGCGCGCGAGAGTGATGCTATGGATTATGATGATATTCTGAAAATGTTTTTAGACGAGTATAAAATAAAAAAGTAATACAAAGATTTTACACAAAGACTGTTGTCTAAATTCCTATTTATAATAGACTTTACTCTATTCATTCCCAGATTTCTGTTAAAAATTTTATTGGGATATATAATCAATTTTTAGAATGTAATTAAAATCATTTAACAAATTAAGAATCTCAAGAAGTGTTAAAGTAATTATGGCAGAAATCAGAATTCTGAAGAAAAAAAATTTTCTATGATTTTAAGAATCTGAACAATATTACTTATAATGTAATTAAAAAAAAGGTTTTTAATGAAAAGATTTTGCAATTGAGATTTTTTTACTATCGCTTCTTAACAATTTTCTCTACAATTCTATACTGGTTCCAATTTTGAAAGTAATTTTTTCTGTGACTGAAATAAAAAAAACCGTTTTTATAAATAACTATGTTTAAAGATTAATTGCTTCTTTTAAAATTTGGAAACAGTTAAGTTGTAAGGAATGTTTTTCCCATAAAATAAAATTATGATTTATTCAAATTCGACCTTTTTTTTAATTGGCAAGAAGCGACAGTTCGAAAAAATTCAATTACAAAAACTATTATTGAAATCATTATTTTCGGTAAAATAATATTTTTTCTTTCATAAGACGACTTGTAACATCATTTAAATCGTTAAAATAATATACATTTTTCCTAAAAACGTGATTTTTTGTACGACTACCTTAAAACTTACAAAGCTTCTTTTATATTGAATTTACAAAAAAAAAGGTTGGAATCTTTCAACCTAATTCAATCATTGCTTAATTTTAGAGACTAAAATGCGTCAACTTTCCATTTTTAAATCTGTTTATAAATTCATTTTTAAATGTATAGTTTGAAATTTGACAATTTTTTCATTATTTTTTTAAATTTCCACGCAGTAATTATTTATAATATTATATTATTCCACAGTAATTATTTTTTTCAATATTTTTTCTGAAGAAAATATCAAAAACGGTAAATAAAATACTTTCTACACAAAGTAGATGTTTCATAATAATAGATGATGTGACAAAACTAAATTTTTTTGCTTGAAAAACTTGAATGAAAGAAAAAATTAGATTTAAAAATAAATTTGTTTTTTAATTTTTGAAAGTTTCTGATTTAAAATTTAACAATATTGTAGTTACAAGTTCAAGTATTAAAAATATCAGGAACGTTTTACCATTAAATAATTTAATATTGCAAAATTTCATATTGAAAGCCTTGATAGTTTTAAAATTAATAATTTTAAATTTAAATATTTCACATTTTTTGTTTCAATCAGAAAAGTACAAAAATGTCTGGTGTTTTCAAATTCTCCGAAATCCTAAAATATCAAATTGAAAGGCATGATATGTATTTTTTATTTTTATTTAAAATGTTGAAAAATATTGAACATTTTAATTCAACTCTAATTTATGTTTATTATTTCCTTAAAAAAAAAACATTTCAAAACCATATATGAGAAACAACAAATATTTTTTTTAGTATCATATTTCAGCAAGGGTGCTCTTTTACATTTTCTCACGAAGTTTAAATAAAATATTATAATTAATTATTTTATGAGAGCAAAAAATTATTTTTCTACCTGAAAACAAATTTTTTGCATCTTCATTATTCATACTTTTGACCTAAACGAAATATTTTGGGACATGTTTATGCATTAAAATGAAAGTTTGACATTTAATGAACAATATTTATTGATATAGCGGGTTCTTTCTTTATTATTTATAAATATTTGAAGACTATCGCAGTTTTTCAAGTTAAAGGAAGTTAAAGGCTGTGTTTGTTTATTTTGATTCGGAAAGTTTTTAAATTTAAGTGCCAGTCAGTTTAAATGGTATGAAGACTGAACATCTGGTAACAATCTTAACAATTGAAAAGAACACAAGAGATAAAAAAATTTCGAGAATTTAAAATTGTATCATTTGTATCAATTGTATCATTCAAACTATTTTTTACTCGATAAACTAATTTAAATTGTAAGTTTGCTAATGATAAATGATAATTGTCGAGATTTGAATATTTTATTATGACCAGGAGTAATACTAAAAACGTTTATTGATGGATAGAGGTGTTGTATTTTTTTTTATAAGAGTACTCAATTAAACATGCAAGCTTTATTTAAAAACAAAAATCATTATTTTTGGAAACTGATGCAGTTGGATGCTGCTGAATTTTTTCCCATCTACTGTAGGGTGGTTTCCCCGATAGCAATCTTGTTTTATATTTTGATTTTTCAATATATCTTAAAATTGTTCTATAATTAATTGAAGATTTAAGAAAAATTAATCATTTAGAATTGAAAAATTTCAGGAATAATGATACTTGTAAATGAAAAGTTAGTCAATTGGTAAATAAAAAATTGTATTTAAAATCAAAATAGATCAAAATTAAACTATCTGAAATTGATACATTGATAATGAAATTTTTTTTAAATTTTGATTGGTTACAATATTAGAGTTTCGCATTTTCATGTTGAAAGATGAATTAGAAATTTTCCCTTTCATAAGTTTTAATTTTGAAATTAAAGTTGAAATGTTTTACTTTTGAAAATTATAATTAAATTAAAATTTTAAAACCTTTGTAAAATTTTTTTTAAATAATTAAAATTTTTTTATTTTGAGTATAAAAAAAATTATAATGTATTCTGGGATATTCAAATGGTTTATCAGTTTCAAATGAAGTTCTTTTAATTTTGAACGTTCCACAGCAGACATTTTTTCATTTTTAATGTTTCCCATTTTAAATTATTTTTTAAACTTTTTTTCTCATAATTTAATTATAATGGCTTAAAATTGACATTTATTCCCTTTTGAAAGGTGAATATGATGGTGAATTCTAATTTTGTTGATATTTTAGAAGCTTGAACTATTCAAATTTTAATCGCTTTTAATTTAAAATATTACAATTTTTTTCGCTTTACTTTTTAAATAATTCATTTGACTTTCGAGATTCTCCAATTCAAAATAAAACTGTTCAATTTTAAACGCTCTGAATTAGAAATGATAGAATTTAAACTCGTTTCTAATGAATATGTCCAATTTTCGAGATTTTTTAATTTTGATAGCTTTTTATTTAAATTTTAAATACTTTGATTTCAAAATTATTCTAATTCTGTAGTTTTCAATTAAAAACTATTCAATTTGGACGCTTTTAACCATGAAAAATTACAATTTTAATTCCTTTGAATTTTAAATAATCCTATTTTTTAAAATTATAATATGAAAATATTCCATTTTTAAACTTCTGAAATTGTCGTATTTTTGAAAGTTTAAACTGAATTCATGGTAATTCGAGATTCTTCAATTAAAAATAAAATGGTTCAATTTTAAACGCGCTTAATTCAAAATAATAAAACTTCGCCTCGTTTTTAATTAATTAGTCCAATTTTAAAAATTTCAGTATAAAATTTTTCAATTTTGAGAGCTTTTGACTTTGAATGTTTTAATTTTGAATGTTTTAATTTCAAGCACCTTTAATTTCAAATTAATTAAATTCAGAAGTTTTTAATTGGAAATTGTTTAATTTTGAACGCTTTTAATTAAAGATAATACAATTTTAATTAATGCAATTGTCCAACTTTCTAAATTTGAGTATTTTTGCATATTTTTTATATTGCATATCATTTCAATTAATTTAAATAGATGTCAAGAGATTTGAAAAGATTTAAAAATCTTTTAAATAATTTATAGATACTATATAAAAACTGTAAAACATTTCAAAGACTTTCAGAGAATATCCATGAGTTTCACTCAATAATTTAAGAAGATATCCAGGAATTTTGATAAATTTCAAAAAAGTTGAAGCGTTTTAAATGTGCTTAATTTTCCAGAATTCTAAGGAACTGCAAAGTATTTTAAAAGATTTGAGGAATTGTCTTTTGCATATTTGAGAGCTTTTGATTAAAAATTTGTTGTATTTCAAACATTTTCAATTTCAAATTATTTAATTTTAAACGCTTTTATTTAAAAATTATATTACTTAAATTCCTTTTTATTTCATTAGAAATAATAAAGCGAATTAATTTAAAAAGTTTTGATTTGGAAATTGTTCAATTCAAATTGTTTGATATTTAAAAAATTTTTTAACTTTCATTAGGTATTTTCACTTCAACCTTCAGCTAACTTCACTTCGTATTGAACAATTATTATTGTCATTTTACCATTTTATTTAATTGTAATTTAGAAAAATTAAAACTAATTTCGGAATGCTCTTATACAGAAAACTTAGTTTTTACGAAGATATTAACACTATAGGGCAAAAATGGATTAAATCCCAAGAATTTGATCCATTGTTTTTCCCTCAGAACTGAACGCAGTGAATTTAGCTGATGATTAAGTAAAAATCCATAATTCGAAACTATGAATTATTGTTTGAAATTAAAAAAAAATATTTTGTGTATGAAAACTATTGTACAGCAAAATATTAGGATATATTCTGTGTAGAAAATATTTTATGCAGGAGAAATATAATCAGTATCCTTTGCGTACAATATCTTTATGCAGAAACAGCGCTTTAAAAAAAAAAAGAATATTCGCGCTACAATTTAATAAATAAGCGCCATCTATCTTCAATTGTAATATTGATCAAATATGGCGGGCGCGAAGTTATTATGTTTTCTGACATTTCGAAGCAATGCCTGAATTATAATCGTGTTTCAGACATAAAGCCTATGAAATTCCGAATCTCTCCGCAATGTTAAAAGTCTCTTTAATTAAAAAAACTAAAAACTATTTAGTTCTACCAGTTAGTACCTCAAAAAAGTGATCGCGAGTTGTATTGTAAAAAGTGTGGTTAGCCGGTTAACAGCGCGAAAATGGAAAAAGTGTCTGAAATAAATAAATCAGGATGCAAGGAACTTTTGGTGTGGCGAATGTTTATCGCTATCGCGTTAAGCATATTCTTTCAATTTTTCCTCATGAGTGTTGTTATTCTCATGTCAAATTTGAATCCCATTAGTCCGTTTTTATGGGTTCAAAACACGTGGAATGTCGTCTTCAGCTTCCGAATGTGGTGTTATTTTCTGCTCCTGGCGACTGTGACTTTTCTTCAGGGATTTATGTGCAGCAAAGATTATCTCAATCCTCCACGATACTTGTCGAATAGATTTTTTATATTCTGCAGTATGCTGGGACCAAGAAATGTTTTACTTTGCTGTGTCTACGTTGCTGTTGGTGGAATTTTGACTTGGCTGCATTTATCTTTGAAGGGAGGATCTTACAGCTCACTCACAAAAGTTTGCACAACGGCAAAAGGCTCCTGTCTTGTGGAAGAATACTACTTTCTACTCCTAGGTAAAACATTTTTTATTTTATGTTATCTAGTCTAACGGTTTTGTTTGGTTCAAATTTCATCTACTTTGAATTATTAATATAAAATTTAAGAAATTAAACTTTTTATTTTGTTTAAATTGTAATATACAATTGAATGACAATGATTCTTCATTCTTCAAAGTTGATTTATGACACTATATTGAACTATTTTTTTGAAAATTCGTTGTTTTTTGTTGTTCCCAATTTATTTTTTTAACTAAAAATTTAACTATTCTATTTTTGGTTGAAAATTCATCATTTTTAGTCGAAAATTCAAATATCTAATTATGAATTCAGGATTTTGTTGAAAATTCGTATTTTTTGTTGTTGAAATCAACTGCTTTTTATTCAAAATAAAAATATTTTTTGTTGGAAATATCAACTACTACATTTTGCGTTCAGAATTCATCTTTCTTGCAGTGAAAATTTAATTAGTTGAAAGTTAAATTCTGTTGTTAAAAATTATTTTTTATTTTAAATTCATCATTTTAATTGAAAAACCATCCCTATGGTTGAATAATTAGCTGTTTTGTTAAAAATTCCTTTTTTTATTTGACTGAGAATTAATTTTTTTACGGAAATTTCACTATACCAAATAAAACTTGAACTATTTTGTCGAAGATTTGTCTTTTTAGGTAGAAATGAATCTTCTTGGTTAAAAACCCAGCTTTTTTGTTCAAAAATCCAATTATTCTAGTTAAAGATTCAAAATTTTAGGTGAAATTCATCACTTCATATGAAAACGTAACACTTTTTTTGAACATTTAGTTTTTGTTGTTAGAAATTCGTTTTTTTTAATTGAAAATGCAACTACTTTTGCAATTGAATATTCCTTCATTTTTACTTAAAAATTCATCTGTTTTGTTGAACATTAATTTTTTTAATTGAAAATTTAACTATTTAATTTTTAGTTGAGAATTTAGCTTGTTTAGCTGAAAATTCATCTATTTTGTTGAATATTCGTATTGTTTGTTGAAATTAATCCTCTTGATCCATTCATTCCTTTTTCTAAATTCAACTGTTCCAGTTGAAGCTTTATCATTTTAGTTGCAAATTCATCAGTCTGGTTAAAAATTAATTTTTGTCTGAAAATTTAACTGTTCCACTTTTGGTTAAAAATGGATCCTTTTTAGTACAAAATGATCTTTTTGTTGAAAAATTCAAATACTCTAATTAAAGATTCATAATTTTAGTTTGATAATTTATCGCTTTATTTAAAAATGTACTATTTTTTAATAATTAGATTTTTTGTAACTGAAAATGTTATTACTATTCCGATATAATTTTTCATCATTTTAGTTGAAAATTCAATTTTTGGTTTACTTTTTATCTTTTTTAGTTGAAAATTCATGTATTCTGTTGTAAATGTCATTATTTTTGATAGAAATTAATCCTCTTGATTGATTCATTTTTTTAGTTTAAAATTAATTTTTATCGTTTAAAATTCAACTATTCGAGTTGAAGCTTCAATATTTTTAGTTGAAAATTTATCAGCTTGGTTGAAAATTAATTTTTTTTCTGAAAATTCAACTGTTCCCTTTTTGGTTAAAAATGGATATTTTTTAGTTCAAAAATTATTTTTGTTAAAAAATTAAACTATTCTACATAAAGATTCATAATTTTTATTAAAAAATCATCAATTTTTTTGAAAATTTATCAGTTTGGCTAAAAATTCTTATTTCTTTCTGAAAATCTAACTGTTCCATTTTTCGTTGAAAATTGATATTTTAAGTTTTAAAATTAATTTTTTGTTGAAAAACTCAATTATTTTTGCATGAAGATTCATAATTTTAGTTGCAAATTTATCACTTTATTTGAAAAAGTAGTTATTTTTTAAAAATTATTTTTTGTTTGTTAAAAATGAGTATTTTTTAAACTTTTTATTTTTTAAACAAATTGAATATTCCGTTATTTTATTTGTTAACGCGTCTCTGTGTCCGAGCATTACATTTTTTAACTACAAATTTAACTTCAATTTTTGGTTGACAATTTTATCATTGTTCTGTTGTTGAAAATTCGTGTATTTTGTTAAAAATTCGTCTTTTTGTTAGAAAATAGTCCACTTGATTCATTTGGTCATTTTGTTGGTTGAAAATTCATAAGTTTGGCTAAAAAAAAAAATTATTGCAAAACTGAACAATTTCTGTTTTGGTAGAAAATTAATCCTTTTAGTTGAAAATTTAACTGTTTGATTGTAAATTTATCTATATTGTTGAAAATTCAATAATTTTTACTTAAAAATTAAGGAATTAGAAGCGGCTTAAATTGTATATAATATTAATTTTATATAAATATGCACTCAATTTCAAGTATAAGAAGAAAAATACAAATTTGTTTAATTTATTAGTCAAATTCCCGCACTTTATAGACAAATACAAGAAATGATTAATGACGTTTTTAGTATTATTTAATTATTAAATTAATCGAGGGCCCTACTATATCTAGGAATATATTTTAATATAATTTGTCAAAGTTTTCTAAATTAAACATATTAATTGATTGCCCAGAAACATGAAAGAACTCTATTTATAATAAAGTCGCGGAAAACAGTATACATACCGAGTCGATTATTAAAAAAAATGCAAAATATTTAAATGGCTCCGTACTATAAAAATTATACCTGAAGAAAAATTGAAATACCTGGCAAAAACCTGGAATTGTCAAGGAATTTTTTTATCCAGGATTTGTCTAAACACTTTAAAAGATGACAGAAAAAGAAGCCTACCATCAAAGCCGCTTCCTTCTTTTTTCTCTTGTCTTTATTTATTAGTTTTTTGTTCAAAATAATCAAAAATTATTTACAAAAACTAGCCAACAAACACGCGTGTGATGATAGTCATTTATATTGTTACTTATACCCATTTTTTCAATAAAAATTTAGGGTAGAAGTACCTTTTGTGCCCACGTTTGTAGCAATTCATAGAATATTTTCTTATTTCAAGTACTAAGTTGTTTTCCCTTAATAAAGGTTCAATTAGTAAAAACACATATTTTTAATTAAATTTCTATTTGTAAGTTCTAACTCTTAAAATATGACAATATTTCAGAAAATGATTACTATTGATTCATTGGCCACGATCCCTGTGAAAACGATACAAATAAATATTGTTTTATATTAAAATATCGATGCCTTATTGTGCTTTTAAAGCTTTACAAAGTTCTTAAAATGCCTTGAAATTTTCTGAAAACTCACGAAATCTTATACAATTCTCCATCATAAAATCTCTTAAAATATTTTTAAATCTAATTTTTGTGTAAAGCCATCATAATCAATTTAAAAAATCCTCTGAAATGCATTAAAATGTTTAGAAATCCCTTTTAATATTTTGAAACCACTTGAAACCTTTAAATTTTTTTTCAAATATCTGAAAATGTTTAGAAATTACTTAATATCCTTTTTAAAGCGCCGTAAAATCTCTAGATATATTTTGAAATAACGTCGACAATTCTTCAAATCTTTTAAAATACTTTGCAGTTCCTTAAAATTCTTGAAAATTAAGCACATTTAAAACGCTTCAACTTTTTTGAAATTTCTCAAAATTCCTGGAAATCTTCTTAAATTGATTGAAACTCATGGATATTCTCTGAAGGTCTTTGAAATGTTTTACAGTTTTTATATAGTATCTATAAATTATTTGAAAGCGTTTTAAATCTTAAGATCTCTTGACATCTGTTTAAATTGATTGAAATAATTAAAAATCCCTTAAAATATCTCGAAATACTTCGAACAGTCTGTTAACATTTTAAAATGCTCTGCAGTTCCTAAAAAAAATTAATTCATTGAAACTCTTTAAAGCTTTGTTATATGTCCTGAAATATTTTGAAACACATCTAAAACGCTTTAGATATTTTAAACTCTCTGGAAATCTTCTTAAATCGATTGAAATTTATAGATAGTCTCTGAAAGTCTTTGAAATCTTTTTCAATTTTTTACCTAGTACCTAGAAATGATTTGCAATTCCTTGAAATATTTTAAATACTTCCCAAATAATGAAATTTTTCTAAACTTTTTAAAACCCAAAGGTATCATCTGCAATCTTTAGGAACCTTTGAATTCTTATGTGATTTTCACTCAAAAATTAAAGGGATCAATCTCTCGACATTAAATAATTAACGGCAGTGAATAATTTTTCTTATTTAATAAATTAAAATTTAATTCTCTTATCAAAGTTGATAACTTAAGATATGAAATGGAAGAGCAATTAAATATTTCGCAGGCCTCACAGACCGGTCCCTATATCCCCTATTGTACCTTATATTCAGATAATGCCCCTAAAGTATCCTATTTTTAAGATTTGGTCCCTATGGTACCTTATCTGTAGCCCACAATGAAACTTAAAAAAAATACAATAAAATTAAAGCTTTTAAGAGTCAGGCATTTTGAAAAAATAGCAAAAATCAGGGAATTGCTGTAAGTGAGTAAAAAATAATCAGGGGTGACACACAGTGACTTATCTTTCAATATATTTAACATTCAATTCAGCTAGATACCTATTTCTTAATTATTTTGAATTCCTTTGAAATATTTGAAGGTATTTTTGAAGATTCCAAGATTTTTAAATGGATTTTAATTATTTAAAGGGATTTTTCTGATTTTATGTTATTTTTAAAACTTCTAAGGCATTTTCAAGTGCCTTTAATTTGAAGCATTTCATAGAATTTAATAAGATTCCAATGAATTATTAATTAATTTCATTCATTTCAAGGGGTTTCAAAGCGTTTGGAATATTTTAGGATAAAGAATTTTCTAAAATTTCAGAAGAGATTGCCAAATTCTTAGGAATTTCATCAAATTATTTTTAATTTTTCTAAACTCATTTTAAACTTACTCAGCCCAATCAAGTTTTTCATATTTTCGAACTGTTTTGAATGTACTTGATTGTTTTTATAAATTCAGTTGGCTTTTAATGAATTTCATCGAATTCTTCTCGCTTCAGTTAAATTCCTGTAAATCCACTCAAATTTTACTAAAAGAAATGAATTTTTTGCGTTAAAAAAAATGTTCTACTCAATTGAATTTAAAAAATTGTTTTGTAGTCATTAGTCATTTTTATGATTAGAACCTTTTTTGTTCAATTTCCCTTCAATTATTCTAAACTTATTTCAAAGTTACGGGATTCGATTAAGTTTTTTCATATTTTTAAATTCATTTTATGTTTTTTAAACTCACCTTGAGTTTTCATCAATTTAATCAAATTCTTCTACTCTGCCTTAAATTACTCTAAATTCATTCAAATTTTACGGGAATCAATTATATTTTTGTATTTAAAAAAGTTTTCCAATTCATTTGAATTCTTTTGAATTTAACTTGAAATGTTTTAAAGTCTTATGAATTAATCTAAATTTGTTACTATATAAGCGCGACAACAAGTACTATTTGGTCTCTATATTTTATCCCATAGGGACGTGAGGTCATTCAAAAGCTACACTACTTTTTTTTTAGATAAATCCTACCAGCAATTCGGTGTTTTTTGTATATTTTTTCAATTATAATTTGAAGAAAATAGAAATAAAGCAAGTCGAGAGAGAAAAAAAGGAAGGCGATTTGAAGGTAGCCTTCTGTTTATTTCCTGATCATTTATTATGTTTTTTTTTTTTTTTTTTTTTAATTTGAATGGTTATAATTAAGAAAAGCTTTGTCCAAATTTCGTAACAATCTAATACTAAATTCCCAAAAATTTATTTTTAGGCGGATTTTGGACCGGGTTTTACTTCTTCACGAAATCCAACTTAACTGCCGTGAGGTTTTTACAGTTTCCGACAATTCCCCAAACGAAATTCTCACAAGTCAAGAGAGCCATTCACGAGCTGTTGCCCCAAGCGATGACGAATGCCCTCTGGCCAGTTCTCTATTTCACAAACTTCTACTGGCTTCTCGGAGCATACAGTAGAACAGCTTTAACATCCCTCATACCTTTGTCACTTGAGGATCAGCCACTCGATAAAATTTCAAGACTCCTAAATCCCACTCTGCTGTTCGACTTGTGGCTCTATAGTTCGCTCTTCGTTGTAATGGCGAACACCATGCACTTGATGTTCCAAGCCTGTTTAACCGAGTGGATCCCCTTCGAAGTTGAGCGCACCTCTCTCTTCAACAATGATAAACTCAGCGTCACCCTTGCCGAAGTTTTAACCATGGACGAAATACCGATCATTCGACAACTGGGATATCTGGACCTCGTGACTTTGGCACAAAAGGACAAATCGAGAAGATCTGCTCTCTTCACTCTGAGTCAGCCAGGTGGTCATCCTTACAACTGGAATCGTATAATGGAGAATTGCTTATCAGCCATCAAGGAATTCACCTCAGAGTTGAACTCTGTTTGCTCAACAAAGGACGAAATAAAATCGGAAATTGAAACCACAGCTTTGAATCCAAGCGCTCATCTCTTCCAAAAACCGTATCAGTATCACATGCGGAATTTGGTGTCGCCGAAATCGTTAGCACCAGCCGAGGTCTTATATCCGACCGAATCCATTCCCAGTGAGCAATTCCTAATTCGTTACTTGAAAAATCTCAAGCAAACCGTCATCTCCTATCTCTTCTCCAAGCCGTTGATTTGCTTTATTTTTGGCGAGCAATTGGACAGTAAAGCTCGACACGTTTTGTTCAAAGGACAGCCGATTGTTTGGGCTGCTGATGCAATCTCGTCCTTGGCTGTTGCTTCGCTGACCGAGGATGCCTATGGAATTGCGCAAAAAGATTTGCCGGCGATTATTGAAGCACTTTTGAGCGTAAAACAGGCTCTTGATAAACTGCAAAAAATGAATATCCTGATGAGGAAGCCTCTGAGCAATGACAAAGTACTTAGACAGTGTTTAACATCTTTGCGAAGTGCTACCAGACGTAGCCTTTATAGGATCGTTACGACGTTTAAGGATTTCATCGATGATTTGGGACTCGCGGCAGGAACTGTCGATCAGTTGCAACCCTTTTTTGTGTATCGAGAATAGAGGCTGGAGATGAATTTTTAAAGGTGTGTCGTTCTAAAGAATTTTTTCTAAAACTCAGTGTGCAGTACAATCTATTGCAGAAAAGGATAATATTTTTCTACGAGTAATTTGGTATGTTTTTTTCGAACACTGGGATTTGAGCAAAGTGTTTTTATTGAATAGAATTAATTAAAGGAAGAGGAGCATTAAAGGCCATTTTTGTGTTAATTATTTATCATACTGTATTCAGTTCGAAGAATTTGAATGGATAATTTAAAGAGCTGCGAATTCACTGTTTTTTTTTTTGTTTTTTTCTTGTCTATTTATGAGTGTTTTTAGTTTCCTATTGTCAAGGAGTTAAACGAAATGACTGCATCATTTGTAAGAAAATGTGATTGATTGACTTTTCAATAAAATACTGTGATCAGTGCTTCTTGTAATACATCATTTTCAGAGATAATTATTTAATTGTGGTGCTCTCTATGTTTAGTAATATGTTTTTACCCTCTCTTCCTTAAATAAAGCTATTATTTAGGGAAAAATCTTTTAGTTGAAATGATTTTTAATATTTGGTTTTGATCTTATTTGATAACTAATTTAAATTTGGCGCCACTAGGTAGGTAATAAATGGCGCGGAATTTAAATTAATTTATATAAAACAATATTCGAAATTTTGAAATTTTCTATGTATTTCTATGAAAAATAGAATGAGAGTTCTAGGAATAAAAAATGAATATTTGAAAGGCAATGATAATAGAAGTTTGCTGAGATTTAAGAATTTATTTGGCGACACTGGCGCGACGTCAAGCCAAGAGCGGCGAAGTACTGGCAACAGTGTTTTTGCTGTTCATTTCTGGAGTTTGTGGATGACTAAAAAACCTGTATAAATTGATCCAAAGTTTTATTTATGAAGATTTATTACGTTTACTGCAAACCAAATTTTGTGAATACAGGTACCAACAAATTATAATAATGATAATTTTTGTTCAGAATTTTGCTTTGTTAATATTTTAATTCGTCGTTTAAAAAGTTACAAATTGTTGTACTTATTTAACTAATTTTTAAAGTAAAAACGAAAAAATACTTGTTTTGTTGTTCACAGATACCAGGAAATTGAGATAAGTTCCGAGAAGACCGCAAAACCGTGATTATTTTGTGCGGTTGCTTTTGAGGTTATAAGAGGAAAGAAACAGACGCTTTTAAATAGCCTTTAGATTTTAGTGAGTAAACTACTTTGGTCCAAACTTGCATTGAAAATTTTGTTTTCGAATTTGCTTGCACAATAGTTTTGAATCCACAAAAGAAATCCCGTAATAAAAGACTTTTTTGTCTTCAATATTTGGTGAATGGAGTTGAAACTCAACATTTCTCTTCAGAATTACTTACAGAATACAAAAATAAATAATTTTTTAAATTCCTCCCTCCACGATTCTTAGGGTCCCAAAAAACCCTATAAGTTGGCGTTAATTGGAATAAATTGTTTAAACAATTTATTATTGTTTTTAGCAAATTTCCTTTTAGAACAGATTTAGAAAATCGCGGTTATTATTTATAAGAATATTTATTTAGATTAATACTAGAAAGTTTTAGATTGATGTAATAATTCAAGTTAACCAACGTAATTGTTTAAAAAATCTATTATTTCTATTAATAATCTCTTTAAATAATGCTAGAAAGTTGGTTTTTCCTAAGTTTTTAACTTTTTGTCCCATTTAATTAATGCGTGTTAACAAACATAATTCTTTAAACAATGTATTATTGTTTATAACTCTTCTATATCAATGCTAGATGTAGTTGCGGTTAAAAAAATTCCACTTAACTTAGTGAGAAATTTGCCGCTTATTGAACATTTTTAATAAATAAATATTAGCATCATTTTTTTTAACAATCTCTTTTTCGTCAACATATTTTTCTGAAATAAAATAGATATTTCAAATATTCTCTAAATTTTTTTTTATGGATCGTATTAAATGCAAATTTTCGTCTGTGTTGTTACTGAGAACCTTCTGGTTTAATTTAATATTAATATTTTTATTTTTTCCTAACGGAAAAGTTAGAAAAAAAACTGAAAATATCCGAAAAAAAACCGCAAGTATCTAGCATTGTTATAGAAAAAGATAGTTATATAAATTAATTTGTTTAGACAATTATGTTTTTTAAATTACATGAATTATTATCTCAGATAGTTGTAATTTTCAGAGAAAACTCGACTTTTTAGCAATTATCTGAGAGAATAAATACTATTAAAAATAATAAATTGTTTAAACAATTATTTTTGTTAACTTTAATTAATTATTACCTCAATTTAATTCAAAAGTGGAAATTTTTGGAAAAAACTGCAACTTCTATAAGTACTCTTAAGATATTTATAAACAATAATAAATTGTTTAAACAATTATGTTTGTTCATTTGCATTAATTAACATCTCACTAAGAAGAAAGTGGCCTATAAATTAAAAATTTCAGAAAAACGACAACTTTCTAATTTAATTCAAAGAGAATAAATAGCATTAAAAGCAATAATAAATTATGAAAACAATTTTGCTAGTTACCTTCAATTAATTATTACCTTAGTCTAATAAAAATCATGTACAAAAGGTGGACATTTAAAAAAACTGCAACTTTCTAGCAATATTCTAAGAGAATCTTATTATAAATAATAATAATAAATTGTTTAAAAAATTTATTTAAACATCTAATTATCAATAGAAAATAATACTTTATGTATTATAAAACATTTATTTGTATTAAAGAAAACGATAAAAAATTATAATTATTAGCGCTAAAAACTCCCAGAGCCTCTATATATAATTTTTTTTTTAAATCCATTAATTTTTTTGTTGATTTAAAGAAATTTGGGGGCGATATGCATGAAATTAAAAAAGTAAAGTTTGGACCACTATAATAAACACAACATCTATTTTGAAATTTTGTTAATAAATAATAGTTTTACTGAAATATGTTTTAGTTATTCTAATTTTAAATTGAAGTATATATAAATCGTAATCTTCCACAAGGTTTTTTTTTTATTAAGGAGCTATCTAAATTTCGCGCCTAAAATCGCAAGTAGGGTATTAAAAAACGATTTTTATTTTTATTATGATGAAAATCTTTGCGAAAACAAAAATTTGCCAGTTTAAATAATTTTATTGGATGAATTTTGTTTGTCAGGAAAAGTAAGGTCACTTTTTAGAATAAAATTATTTCTTTAGTCACTTTTCTTTTAATAAATGTTAACTCATGGTTTATACACTATTGAATTCAGGTCTATATAAATTTCTGAATTTTAATGAATTCTTTTGAAATGTTTGACAGCATTTTGAAAAATTTTAATAAATTTCAATCGTTGTGAGGGATTTGAAAGTACCTTAAAGATCTTAGACTATGTTTTTAAATTTCTTGGAATTTTCAAGAGCTATGCAAAAGTTCAAGGAATTTCAAAGGATTCGAATAATTTTAGTGCATTTAAAAATATTTTAAGGAATTTGAATAGAATTTAATGTTTTGAAGCCATTACAAATTTGAAGTGATTCCTAAGGATTATTAAAGGTATTAAGTGTATTGAAAAAAATCCAAATTATTTTCAGGAGCTTTATAAAGTTACAAAGGAATTCAAAATATTTCAAAGGATTTGAAATATTATAGGGAATTAAAAAAATTGCTGAGGCATGGTTAAATGTATTTCTAAGGATTTGAACGATTTTAAGGGATTTCAACAAATTTTCATGGGATATTTCAAAAGATTCTAAAGTATTTTCAGTCGATTTAAAAGATTTTAAAGTGATTTCAAAGAATCTTAAAGATTTTAGGGCATTTTTAGAAATTCCAAGAATATTTCTAACGGATTTTACAGAATTTAAAATGATTTCTAAGGAAGGGATTTTTAGGATTTTAGTGTATTTTTACAAATTTAAAGGAATTTTGAAGAGCTTTAAAAGGATTTAAGGAATTTCAAAATATTTTCAAGGCATCTTAAAAAGATTAAAAAAATTAATAGTATTTCTAAGGATTTGAATGATTTTAAGGGATTTCGACAAACTTTCATGGGTTTTTAAAGAATTTACTAGCATTTCGAATGATCTGGAATACGTTTTATAGAATCTTTAAGGTTTTAGGAAACATTTCGAAAGATTCCAAAGTATTTTATCGGGATTTTATTAATTTTAGCTTAGTTGAATTAAAGGATTTCAAATATTTGTAGGTATTACCAAATATTTTAAGCAATTTAAAAAGTTTTAGGATATTTTAAAAGATTCCAAGGAATTAAATTTTTTATGGATTTCAAAGATATGCAAAATTTCTAAACATTTTATAATACTTCTATAAATGTTTAAAGAATGGCACAAGAAGGAAGGAATTTCGTAGGATTTTAAAGATGTGAAGAAAATTTCAAATATTTTCAGGGGATTTCACAGGATTTCAAAAATGCCTTGGGGGATTTGGAAATATTTCATACAGGATTACTTAGATTTTAGGATATTTCAGAAGATTCAACTTAAAAAATTTTTCCAATATTTTCAAATATTAGAAAGGATATTCTTTAATGTTGCAGGTTTTTGACAAGAAATATCAAAGAATTTCAAGGTTTTTTTTTTAATTTTCGAGGATTTTAATCATTTTAACGGATTTTAAAGCCTCCTCAAAACATATTTTAATGAATTTCCCAGGATCTCAAATGAGTTAATAGGTCTTCAAATATTTTAAGGGATATCAAGGAATATAATCAGATTTTACGAGATTTTACAATATTTTAATGGATTTCAAAGATTTCTTTTACAAGAATTTAAGGAATTTCGTAGGATTTCCAAGATTTAAAGATATTTTAAAATGTTTTTTGGAATTCATTTTTAATTTATTCTAATTTCTTCTAACTTCATTCAATTCTTTTCAATTCAGTGGATTTTTTTAGCTTTGTTAAATTCATCTTAAAGCCTTTTAAAGTCACCTTGAATTCTTAGGCATTTCATAAAATTCTTTGGAATTTTCTTACGTTTTCACCTTTTATAGTCAATTTCTGCGGTAAATTTTAAATTGTTTTTATTCCATTTATAAAATACTCTATATTGAAAATATTACAATATTTGAATTTTGGTCCTTAAATATTAATGGCCAGGGATAAGTTAGGGAATTTTTTAAATAAAGTTTTGCGACTAGCTTCAATAATTATTGTTTTTTTCCGAATCAGTTAAAAACCCTGGTACCATTCCTTTGATTAGATAATGGAATTCGACCAGTTTCCAAACCCAACTGTGGATGATTTGATATTGGATGATTCTGTTACACATGTTGTAATTCATTTGCCTGGGCTTGAATTTCGGGAAAGATTCATTCGCCTTGTTCCACGTTCATGGATTGACAAGGCACATGGTAAATGGGTTTGCTTATATCCACAAAAAAAGGATAATGCCCTGGCAGAGGAATGGGTGAAAAACAGTCTGCCTCCTCGTGCAGACTTTAGCTTATATGAGGTCGCAATTTTAATCAGAACAAGTACGTCATTCATTTTATTTTTCAGCAATAATTTTTATTAAAACAGTTAAACTGTCTAATTATTTAGAATAAATTATAAATGATTAAAACGGATCAAAAATTTGAAACTTTCAGTATTTAATTTTTTTTTTAGTTCTAAATTAAAATTCTGAAATTGTTCAGACGGGCTTACAGCCAGGGTGTCTGCCCTAATAGGAAAACCTGAAATTTTTCGGGGGATTTTTATGTGACTGGAAAAACCTGGAAATGCCAGAGAATTTTTTTTCAAAGTCAAGGATTTTTTCGAAATCGTGCTTCATTTTTTTTGCCCTATTAAATTTGAATGAAAATGATTCTCCATTTCTAAAAGTAGCTTTATATTACTGTACTTAAATATTTGGTTTAACATTTTTTTTGTCGGAATTAATTTTTTTCATCGTTTTCATCGTTTTGTTAAAAAAATTCAACAGTTTGCAATTTTTATTCTCTCCGGACTTGATCTATTTAATTCAAATTTTTTAAATTAAAATTAAAATCTTTTTGGGAAATTCTTTTTTTCTTCGGCTGACAATTAATTTTTCAACTGAAAATTTAACTATTCAATTTTCCATTGAGAATTGATCCCTTTTAGTACAAAATACAACTATTTCGTTTAAAACTGATGTATTTTTTTGAAAACTCGTATTTTTGGTAAAAATTTAATGTTCTTGTTTGAAAATTCATATTTTTAGTTTAAAATTGATCTAGACCAGTTAACAATTCGCCATTTTAGTTGAAAATTTATTACTTTTCTTGAAAACTCTTCACTTTGGTTAAACGTTCATCACTTAAGTTGCATTTTTTTGTGGAAAATTCATATTTTTAAATAAAAAATAACTATTCCATTTTTTATTGAAAGCTGATCTTTTGAGTTAAAAAACTATTTGGTTGAGAATTCATGAATTTTGTTGAGAAATCGTATTTTGTTGTAGAAAATTAATGTTTTTAGTTGAAGATTCATGATTTAGTTCAATATTTATGAGTTGAGTTGAAATTTAATTATTTTAACTGAAAATTTAACCATTCCATTTTTCGTTGAAAGTTAATATTTTTTATTTTAAAATTTAACTATTTCCTTGTGAGTTCATATTTTTCTCGAAAAACCGTAATCATTGATAGAAAATGAAACTTCTTGTTTGAAAATTCATATTCTTGGTTAGGAATTCTAGTATTCCAATGAATATTTATAATTTTAGTTGAAAATTCATCATTTTGGTTGACAATAAAAGTACTTGGTTGAAAATTTAATTATTTTCATTAGAATTTTTGTTTGTTTGTTTAAAATTGAACTATTTCAGTTGAAGATTCATAATTTTAATTGAAAATTCATTACTTTGCTTGAAAATTTATCACTTTAGTTGAATTTTTTTTTCATTAATATTTTTAATTCAAAATTGAACTATTTTGTTCAAAATTGATAATTTTCAGATCAAAATTCAGCTTTATAATTTAGAATTCATGTATTTTGTTGAAAAATCGTATTTTTGGTAGAAAGTTAATGTTCTTGTTTGAAAATTCATATTTTAGTTTAAAAATTTATATTTTTGTTTAAAATTCATCTAGACCAGTTAAAGATTCGCCATTTTAGTTGAAAATGTATTACTTTTCTTGAAAATTCTTCATTTTGGTTGAACATTCATCGTTTAGTTGCATTTTTGTGTGGAAAATTCATACTTTGAATTAAAAAGGACTATTCCTTTTTTTATTGAAAACTGATATTTTGAGTTCAAAAAATATTTTTTTGAAAATTGATTGTTTTTAGTTGAAAATTCAACTATTTGGTTAGAAATCGTCTTTTTTTAGAAAATTAATCTTTTTGGTAAAAGATTCATCATTTTATTTAAAAATTCATGAGTTTAGTTGAAAATTAATTATTTTAATTGAAAATTTAACTGTTCCATTTTTGGTTGAAAACTAATATTTTTTAATTTAAAATTTAACTAATTCGTTTCAAGTTCATTTTTTTGGTCGAAAACCCGCTATCTTTGATAGAAAATAAAACTTCTTGTTTTGAAATTCATATTCTTGATTAGAAATTCAAGTATTCCAATTAAATATTCATAAATTTAGTTGAAAATTCATCTTTTCGGTTGACAATAAAACCGCATGGTTGAAAATTAAACTCTTTTATTAAAATTTATTTTTTTGTTTAAAATTAAACTATTTCAGTTGAAGATTCATCATTTTAGTTGAAAATTCATCACTTTGGTTAAAAATTCATTTGAAAATTCATCATTTTAGTTGATTTTTTGTCATTGATATTTTTAAGAAAATATTTAACTATTTTGTTGAAAATTGATCATTTTCAGGTCAAACTTTAAATATATATATATAATTAAGAATTCATGTATTTTGTTAAGAAATCATATTTTTTATAGAAAATTAATCTTTTTAGTTGAAGATTCATCATTTTCATTAAAAATTCATCAGTTTAGTTGAACACTAATTATTTCAACTTAAAATTTAAACATTAAATTTTTGGTTGAATATTTATATTTTTTGTTGAAAATAAAATTACTTGTTTGATAGTTTAAATCTTTAATTCAAAATTAATTTTTTTTTGTTTAAAATTCATGTAGTTCATTTGAAGATTCGGCATTTAAGTTGAAAATACACTACTTTGGTTAAAAATGCAGTACTTTTGTTAAAGATTCATTACTTTAGTTGTCATTTTTTTCAAACAAATTTTTTTCATTAAAAATGTAACTATTCCATTTTTGGTTGGAAACTGATATTTTTTTGTTCAAAATTTAACATTTTTGTTTAACGACTGTTTAAAAAAAATGCGAAATATTTAAACGGCTCTGCACTATGAAAAAGTATACCTGAAAAAAACCTGGAATTGTCCGGGAATTTTTTTCCAGGATTTGAGTAGACACCCTGATAATACTCAAAAATTAAACTTTTTCTCGCATGTAAAATTGAATTCAAGAAGTTGAAATTTTATTTTTTGCATGCTTTAGCAAGTTTTGAAGAAGGTGAGAGGGTATTAAGTGAATTAGTCAATATCGATAATGATGAAAATTCGTGTAACTGTTTTGGAAATGAAAGCACTCAAGGAAGAAAAAGGCCTCGAAATTCTGAAGATTTTCAGATAAAAGTAGAGGAAGAAGAAGAATTATACACTGAAGGTATTAGAACATCATTTGAATTAAATTTCTAAATATTAAAAATTTTATCGCAAAATCAATTAATCTATCAATTTTTTTAAATTAACATTTTTTTTAAATCTATAGACAATACAGTGTATACCGTTCACAGTCCATTGAGGGTTACACCCGATTTTACGCAGAGTATAAAACAGGAAGATGGTGTAGAAAAATCGGAAAAGAATAGTAATCACAAATTTATAAAAGTTTGTCATTCATTTAATATAGCTATATAGCAGAAAATATTTATGCTTGTTTTTTTTTTCTTAAAGAACCTATCGAAGAATATTTGGAAGAAAGGTTGAGAGTCGTTGAGAATCGTATAATGAATAAGATTGAGTCAATGCATAGAAACATAATACACCATTTGAATAAAAAAGTGGATGAAATTTTGAATGTAGTGACTTCTAATAATGAGGCTGCTATCATAGAAACTCCAGATACGATTAATGCGATCGATTTTTATTTACCTGTAGAGAATATGAAGCAGTTTACTGAACTTTCTCAAACTATCAGGGATGATATTGAAAAGGAGAAAATTATGGTAAGGAAAATTGAAATACAGACCTTATTATACTCTATTTATATACAATTATGGTACCTAACATCTCCTATTCTTAAAATTTGATACGGGAATCCTCACTACAGTTGATAATGCAATCTACAGTGAATAATTATTAATTAAGAGTACAAATAAAAGAAAAATAATTGCATTTAGATTTATTATATTAAAAAATACAGTGTCTTAACTATTAACTAAATGAAATTTTGACTTTGCAAGCATTATTATTTTTAATTAATAATTATCGACTGTAGGGGGGTTGCATCTACCTGTAAAATTTCGACTTTCGATTTATGTTGGTCGAGCTTCCCTAACTTGTTATTTACTTGTTGTAAATTTCACTTTTTAAGGAATGTTCAAGGAAGAATTTCTACCCAAAAAACTTTTAATTTTAACCCATTCTCCCCAAACCACTTGTACTGTATCCGGAAAATGCCCAACAAAATGTTAATATAGTAGTTTCATATCAAATTCATGCTATTGGGAATGGTGGTCCCACCTGGGGCCCAAAACTGGAACTAGAAAGAGTAGGTACAATTTTAAAGTTGTTCAATAATTTTTGCATAAAAGTGTGTTTACGACGATTTAGGCTGGCCGTTTTAATCCAAGAAAAAAATTGTCGGTAATTTCCCGGTTCGCAAACATTTTTCACGGTCAATGAAATTCAAAAAATTGAAATCTAAAGCTAACCATTTTTCCATTTGAATTAATAAAAACTGAGCTGCAAATAAAAACGCTCAAAATGGAACTCTTGAATTTCAATCTTTAAAAATAATTTCCACATATAAAATGGAAGCTACGAACACTTTTAAACGGAACAATTTTTAATTAAATGCAGTTAAACTGCAAAATAAATGTTTTAAATTTTATAAATTGTAGAGTTCAAAGATTCAGTTCTAAAAATATAATTCCACTTTATCATTTTCAATGCTCTAAAATCTAAATTGAAGAATCAATCAATGAATTAAAAATGTTACAAAATTATATCATTTAAAGCAATTTTAAGCCAGAAACATAAAAAATTGAACAATCACATTTTTTTATAAACTGAACACTTCTTAAATTAAAAGTTAAATTATTTATATTTTCAATGGTTAAAAAACCTTGAAATGCTTCCAAATTTTATTTGAAAAACTTGAAAGGTCTGCATGTTGTTTAGCGTTTTCTTCGTCAATTTTTTTAATTATTTCAAAACTTCTAAACATCCTTTAAAATGAATCTTTTTTTCAATTTTTTTTTAATTCTGCCAAATTAAACAAATTTCCTTAAAATCTTCCACGTTCATTTTTGATAATTTTGTAAATCTTTGTAAATCTTTTTGATTAATCACTCAAAATTATCTCTTCAAAATCATTTGTAATTTTCATAGGATTTTTGTTTAAATTTTCTGAAGCCATTCCAAGTTCTTAAAAATCTTTTAAATTTTTTGTTTGAAATCTACCAAAATCTCCTTGCATTTTTTAAAGAATAATATGTCATTGTTATTTATACATTGAGGTTCAAAAATTTGATTTACAAATTAAAATGTTTTAAATATAACAATTAAAATCTAACGTATAAAATTTAGTTTTTAATATTTAACTACAGTTACTGATTTTAAATAAACAGTCATATATTTCTAAATATTAAGTCATTATCATTTTTCTTAATTAAAAAAATTCAAATTAAATGGTTTAAAAATGAAATATTTTAGACTGAAATAATATTTGGAATTTAATAAAAGTCTTTGTTTATGAATATATTATTTTCAAGTTATTTTAAAACTAAAAATAGTTTATAAAGTTTCAATCGGTTGTTTACATTTGTTTATCTAATTAGACTTCCAATTGAAATAGTTTACATAATTTTTCACGTTAAAAATAGGAATTTTTAAAATTGCTGATTTCGAATCATCTTGTAAAATTAATTATTATTCACTTTAAACATTTTAAAGAAAAGTTTGATTTTAAAAATCATTATTAATTTATAGTTACAGTTGATCAGCTGAAAATGTATTTTTAAAAAGGATGGAAATCACAGTTGGACAGATATTTCTGTAAAAAAATATGTTTCATCACCTTATAACATGTAAATTTCATCTAACATCCTTTGTGTCTAATAAAGATTTACTTTTAGTATCCAAAAAATACTTTACACTCCACAACAAAAATCGTTAAAACACTTTTATGCAAAAGTTAATGTAAAACTTTAAAATCGTACCCATTCTTTCTAGTTCTGATTTTTGTCACCAGATGGCGTAGCGCAGTTTAACCATCCCCAATAGGCAGTATGTTTTAAATCTTTAAACGTGAATTATTTCAATTCGATATGAGACAAGCTTCAAAGTATTTTATGGCATATTTTTAATTGTTTACATAATTTGTTTACCCTATAAATCTTGAAAATTGATTGCATTCTCGAATCAACAACGCTGTTAATGAATGCTAAGAGTGATATTTGTGTATGAAAGACAATTAACGATTATTTAAACGATTTCAGAAACTAATTAAAATAATAACTTTTAGCGAATAATGAAAAAAATTCTTAAAATAAATGAAAATGACTGAAACAATTTCCAATTATCCTAAAAAAATATTACTTTTAAAATTCGTTAGTTGTGTAATTAACTACAGAAAAAAACTTTGTACTATCACAGGGTAAAAATTGTTAGAACAAATAAAAATTTATTGAATAATTACCAAACATATTAAAAAAGAAATATTATAATTGAAGTTCATCAACTGTATCATTCACCACGAAAAATAATAACTTTGCATGACTTACAGACAATAGGCTTAATAATTATACTATATTATAATATAAATAGTCAATAATTTTTTATTTTATTACATTTTTAAACAAATTACTTTGAAACGTCGTAAAAAAGACTATTTGGCTACAGAAACAACTTTATCATTTAAAAACTTAAGACGTATTCGTCGTTAACGAAATGCTTTTATACTTTATTGTTAAACATTCAAATGTTCATATAAATTATTTTAATAGCTTTAAAGTCACTTTCCTTAAAATATTATTTTCTGCAGTTTTGTATTTAAAATTTAAAAGAAATGTGTTATGGTATCTGAATCAACAGTTGGTTCTCTGTCAAAGTTTAGAAGTATTTCTTTGGAATCTGTAGTATTAAGGTTCTTTTTTATTTTGAATTGGCCACCATTCTTCTGTCTCAATATTTTGGATTGTTAAAATCATGAAGTAATTTCTGAAGCCAAACAGTTTGTTTTATTGAAGTTTTAAAGTATTGCGTTGATAACTGTCAGAATAAAGTATTTTTTAGTTAGCCCTCCTTTTGTATTTTTTCCAAATTTTGCTTTCAATTTTTACACATCTTTTTGGCCCACTTTTTTAACTTTATAAGAAAGAGCATTTTCGGGCCTAATTAGATGGCCGCTATTTGGCGATTTTTCAGGATTTTTAGTTTTTGGCTATGAAGGTATTTTAAACATCCCATACAAATTTTTCTAATTGTACAATTTTAATTTTAAGAAATTTAAAAAGTATAAAATTTATAAAGTAGATATAGCATATAATAAAATATATTATAATGGATAAAATAAGTATAGTATCAGGGTGTCTTTTCACATCCTGGAAAAAAATTCCCTGACAATTCCAGGATTTTTTCAGTTATTTTTGGCGAGAATTTTTTTTTCAGTCCTTTCTAATATGTAAATGTCTAAAAATAGATGTTTAAAATACAATAACTATTTTTTTAATTCGTGAAAGTAACTTTAATAAAGGAGAAGTAATTTCTTAATTTAATAATAAGATAAGAATATGCTTAATTTATCAAACTTTGACAACTCATGTCACAAGATATTCTCAAATATCACTTCACCATGGAATAATTTAAAATATAAATATTAAGTACAGAATTAATTATTTCTTGAATTTGTTCCTAAAGTTCATGAATTTGTATAATAAAAAAAGTTATATTATCTTTATATGTCTAAAATTCAGTACCTAGGGAAATATTTTCTTTTAAGCAAAATTAAGTGAATTAAAATTATAAATCTTCAAATTGACTAGTTACATTTTAAACCGAAAAGATCAATTTTCAACCAAAAAGATTAATCTTCTGCAAAAAGACGATTTTTGCACGCAATACATGAGTATTCAATAAAAAAAGATCAATTTTGAACCAAAAATGGAATAGTTAAATTTTCAGTTACAAAGATTAATTTCCTATCAAAAATAAAAACAAATTATTATAAAATAGTTGAATATAAAAAAAAATCATTTTCAACAAAATAGTTCAATTTTCAAACAAAAAGATGAATTTTCTAAAAAAAAAACAGAATTCTCAACAAAATTAATGAATTGTCAACTAAAAAAGATACATTTTTAACGACAAATTGAATAGTTAATTTTTCAGTAAAAAAAAAATAATTAATTTTCAAATAAAATGATACATTTTTAACCAAAGAGATCAGTTCTCAACCACAAATGTAATGTTTGATAATTCAACCAAGAAAGATTTAAATTTGAATCAAAAACAGTTAAATTCAAACAAAAATATGAATTTTCAAGAAAATAATTTAATCCTCAACCAAAATATTAAATCTCAACCAAACTGTTGCATTTTTAAACAAAAAACATTGGCTTTATAACGAAATAGTTGCATTTTCAAACCGTCAAGATGAATTTTAATCGAAGAAGATTAAGTTTTTACCAAAAAATACGATTTTAAAACTAAAAAAGATCAATGTGCAAAAAAAAAGATGTATGAACTAAGCAGTTTACATTTCAAATGGAGTAGTTGAATTTTTAGAGTAAAAGTTCATTTTCAACCAACAGAAAATATTATTTTAAACCAAAAAAATTAATTTTTTCAACAGAGTTTAACTTTAAACCAAACAAAGACGAATTTTCAACAAAAAATGTAATGGTTGATATTTCAAACAAAAACTATGAAAAAATAAATAAAAAAACATTTGAATTCATAAGAAATATGAATTTTCGACAAACCAGTTTCATCTTTAGCCAAAACAGATTAACCTTTCACAAAATAGTTATATTTTAAACCAAAGAGTTAAATTTTTAACTAAGATGATGATTCTTCAATCAAAAAAAGTTAATTTGGAACAAATTAGATTAAGCTTTAACCACCCAGTGGGCACAGATTTTGGCGACGTCATTACGACATCGTTATGACATCTTTACGACTACTTTACGACATCCTATGTGTATGTCCTTAAGGTGTCTTTGATGTCGTAAATACGTCTAATGATCTGGCGATGTCTTTACGATTTCAGAAAGACACCGTAACGACATAAACATATGATGTCGTAAAGATGTCGTAAAGACGTCGCCAAATTTTGTGCCCACTGGGCAAATAGTTGAATTTTCTATTAACAAGGTGAATTCTGAACCCAAAACTTAATTTTTAAAATTGAAATTAAAAAAAGACTTTAATTTATTAAATAAAAAAGGATTGAAGAAGAAAACACGCATTTTATACAAGAGTTTTCAAGTAAAGTAGATTTTGCAGTCAAAGGAGATATAATAATTTAACCAAACCAATTCTCTACCATAAAAGACAAATTTTTAACAAAATATGTGAATTTTCAACCACATAGCTGAATGTTCGACTAAAAAAGGTATCGAGTAATATAAAGCTATTTTTAAAAAATAAAAAAAAACGTTCTATTTAATTTTATATTACAGTTTAAAATAACTTAAGCACACTCTCGACAGATTCCCTGACAATCCCAAGTTTTTCTAGGTATATAAAAATTCCCTGGTAATTTCAGGTTTGCCAGGTGAGTGGACATACTGAGTATACGAAAATCGAGTAAAGCTGAAAGAGTTCAAGATACGAGGGTAGTTCAATAAGTCCTTAGAATGAAGTATAAAAACAATTTTTTTTGGGTAAATTTTTTTTTATTTTTCAACATAATCTCCTTGGAGC
>NC_046658.1:119915175-119918907 GCF_010883055.1 Belonocnema kinseyi
ATCTAGTCGGGAGTGGTGCTGACTGAAAACAGATGATTTGGAGCGATTCGCGCGCCATTTGTTGGTCATTCTAAGGACTTATTGAACTACCCTCGTATATAAACTCAAAAATGATCATTTTAAAATTATCCTGTTTCTCTATTTTTCATTCTTTTAGCTTTGCTTGATTTTGTTTTTTACTGACTATCTATACATATGAAAAATCTACTGCTTTTAATAAGTTCTTTAGCATATCCGTATTTCTGATCCCATAGGGACTATAAGACCTCGAATCATTATCAATTTATTTCATTGTAATTTCAAAGTAACTACTAGAGATAATTGTATCTGAAAATTTCGTATCTAATCAAAACATTTTTCCAGAAAGTATTTTTGTACAGAGTTCAGCGAGGAAGCAATAATCTTAAAACCAGTCTTTCAAAAATGCTTGGGTCGACGATGACGAAAGCAGTACAGTTAAAGTTCAGTGGACAGGGTCGAAAAGTCAAAGGCAGGGGGAAGGAGAATTTCAGTGCGACACCTTTATTTAATTGCATAGATGGTAAATTTTTAATTTTATACTTTAGAGTGTCTACCTGACGGCTGATTTTGAATTCCCGATTTTTTAAATTTCCATGCCCTAACTCGGAATTTTAATTTTTTTTAAAAATCCCTGTTCCTGATTTAAATTATCATCTTCTAAAGAGAATTTAATAAGAAAAAATAATAAGAAATTTTCTTTCTTGCCGAAAAATCCCTTTTCAAATCCAGAATTACAGATGTCTCTTTCAAAATCCTTTGTTAGAAATCATAAATACAGTTTTTACGTTTTTATTTTAAGACGTCAATCTTTCGCTTCTTAATTAAAAATATATATATACTTAAAAGTTCAGATACTTGCAGATACAAGTTTTTATTTCAAAGACTTTAAACATTTTAAAAGATAAATAATTGCAAACAGCATCACGTATATAATCGTCATCATCGAGGATAAAGTCTTTTTATTATTTCATTTCGTATTTATTATTATTTATTTTTTCGTTTCGTTACTTTTTCATACTAAAAAGTCGAATATTTTAGAAAAAGTTGACTTGCAAGCCTAGACATATTAATTTTCAATGTACAAAGTTGAATTTTTAGCCAAATTATCGAATTTTTCAAGAAAGAAGATTAAACTTCAACCAAATACTTGAATTTTTAGCCAAATAGACGCATTTTTTACAAAATAGTTGAACTTTTAACAAAATATTTAAATTGCCAACAAAATAGTTCAATTTTGAACCCAAATGATGTTTCTTAAACAGAGAAGATTCCTTTTTTATACCAAACAAAGATTTTCAACAAAATACACAACATTTCTTTTTAACAAAAAAAAAACGAGTTTTCAACAAAATAGGTATATTTGCGACCGACGATGTAAATCTTAAAAAAAAATAATTTTTGACAAAATAGTTTCACTTTCAACCAATTATATAGTTGAATTTGCAAAAAAAGATGATATTTCTACTAAAATAGTTGAATTTTCTACCCAAAAAAAGGCGAATTAAAAAAAATTTAATTTTCGGACAAAAATATGATTTTCGAACAAGATATGATAAATAAACGAGATGAATTGAAAACCAAAAGTATAACAGTTATCATTTCTATCAAACAAATTAACAGTCAACCAAAAATAGTTGGATGTTTTTTTTGGATTTTCGTAATTCATTTAGCATTCAAGAGAAAAATAGGAAAAAAGGGAAGTTTCTTGAAAACAAAAGAAAATAAGGAATTCTTTAAAAAAGGAGTGAGAGGGTAAAGAGTATAAAGTCTGCATTTTTAATGTAAAATCTTTTTTTTAATGGAATAAAGCAATATAAAATTTAAATTTGTAAATTTAAAATCTATTATTCTTGATTGTTACAGTGCTTAATGTCTTGTAGATGACCAAACCTGTCCTTTCCCGGTTTTCCTGGTTTACATTTTTTTGTCACCCCTCGCCCCCTTCTTACATAAGATTATATATTTTTTGCTTAATATATCAATTATTCTTACAGTAAACGAGATATTCAAAGGTTACAAAAGTTTTAAAAAATTATCTATAGTTCAGTTTCAGAGAAAATCTAATTTTTTAAAAATAATAACACAACATTTTAAGGGACTTAAAGGAATTTAATCAGATTTAAAGAGATTTAAAGAGACTTCGAGATATTTCAACAGAAGTGCAGGAATTTTTAAAGGACTTCAGTACATACCCCGAAGTATTTGACTGGATTTTAAAGAGTTTTAGGGGGTTTTAATGATATTTCGAATATTTTAAAGAAATTTCAAAAGATTTCGCGGGATTTCTAAAGATTTGAAAAGATTTAAATGAATCAAGCTAACAATTTCCGTGGATTAAAAAGTATTTTAACGCATTTTAAGGAATTTTAAGAGATATCCAGCAATTTTAAATGAAGTTAAGGGATTGAAAGGATATTTAAAGGTTTTGAAGAGATACCGAAGTATTTCACCGAATTTTCAAGCACGTCAAGGGATTTTAATGGGATTTCGAAGATTCAAAGAGATTTCATAGAATTTCCAAATATTTCACGGAATTTCTAAAGATTCATAAATATTTCAAAGTATTTTAAGGAATTTAAATATATTATACGATGTTTCGAGAGATACTGAAGAATTTTTACGGAATTTTATAGGTATTTTTATAAATTAAGAACGATTTCTGCTGATTATAAATATTTTTTTACGGATTTCAAAGGATTTAAAAATCTTTTAAGAGATTTTAACGAATTTTAAAAGATTTTATAATATTTCAAGAGATACTGAAGGAATTTTATGGAATTTTACAGATATTTTTAGGAATTTTAAGGAACGCGGATTGTAAATGATTTCAATGGATTTTAAGAGATTTTAAGATATTTCAAGAGATACCGAAGTATTTGACCGAATTTCGATTTCTGAATATTTCTACGGATTTTAAGGAATTTGAAAAGATTTTATAATCTTTAAAAAATCTACAGATTTTAGAGCATTTCGAACAATTTTAATATATTATTAAATTTTTGAAGGGATTTCAAGAGATTCAGAAAGATTCCCACTGATTTTACAGATTTCAATTAATTTTAAAGAGATTCCAATTTTTAGAAATTTTAAGAGATTGCCGCGGATTTTAAAGAATTAAAAGAGATTTTTATGAAGTTTTGAATATTTCAAAAGATTTAGTGAAATCTTCAAGAATTTAAAGAAATTTCGCGCAATTTTAATTTCGAGAGATCTCATAATTAGAGATTTTTATGGAGTTTTAAGATTAGAAAAGCAATTCTAAAATATTTCACGGGCCTCAAATAATTTTAAGGGATTTATAGGTATGTCAATCGTCCATATATCCATTTCTATATGTTTCTATAAGGCATTTAATGGAGGGTTCAATTACAGGGTGGCCGTTTTAATTACATAAAAAATTTCCGGTCATTTCCCGGGTCACAAACATTTTTCACGGTCAATGTAATTTAAAAATTCGAACTGTACAGCTAAGAAATTTTCCATTTGAAGTAATAAAAACTGAGCTGCGAATAATTTTAAGGAATTTTAAGCTGGAAATATTAAAATATGAACGATTAAATTTTCGTTATATATTCGTCGGTATACGTAAACTTTGTTTAAATTATTTGAAATCATTGCAAACTTTAAATTAATAGGGAATCTTTTCAAACCTTCTAATTATATCTTCATCTTACTCGCATTTTCTAGGAAAAATAACGCCGAAATTTTGAA
>NC_046658.1:119919007-119951129 GCF_010883055.1 Belonocnema kinseyi
AAAAATCTCTATCCCATCCACACACTCCTCCTTTCCCCTGCCGAGTGAGTCACGCCTACCCCGAAAGGGAAATGGCTTAATGGTGTAATAATAATAATAATAGGTGTTTAATATATAGTATACACAAAATCCAATAACTTTACTTATAAATTCAATTTTTCCAAATAAAACAATTGAAATTATAATGTTCAAGGTTTAGTTTTGAAGATTTGATTTATAATTACTGATTTTACATGAATAAATCAAATATTTCAGAATAATATTAAACAATTGCTATTTTTCTTAATTAAAAAATTAAAAGAATGTTAGATAAAAGCAATATTTTAAATTGTATAACTCTTCAATTAGGAAAATATTATTTCGAAGTGCTTTTAAAATTAAAAATATGTTATAAACTTTAAATCAGGCATTTAAATTTGTTTAACTCCTTAGTCTTTCCAATTGAAACAGTTTAATATTTAATATTAAAATCTGGACATTTTAAAATTTTGAACTGCTTCCGAATCGTCCTGTAAAATCAATTATTATTCACTTATTGTGAATAATAATAATAATTATTATTATTTCAAAAAGAAATGTTTTTCTTCTCTTGACTTTTTTTTATATTGTGCGTTTTTCGGCTGCAAATTTTGATTTTCGGTTGATTACAAAAATTTTGAAAACGCTATAACTCTGAGAATTTTCTTTTTATCGGAAAAGGTCATAGGGATAAATTGTTTGTTCTTTTTAATACTATAAATATCCGTACATAGAATTTTCAAATTCAGAAAAAAATGGTCTCAAAAATTTTCAAAATGCGCTCACTTTTTACATTTTTATCAAAAATGACTCGTTAACGAACTCGTCCTTTCTTTTAGGACCTAGAAAAAGTGTGCCAAAGATGGATTTGATTCGTTCATTTTTTCGATAGTTATCGTGTTTACGGATGGACGGACAGACGGACAGACAGACGCCATCGTGAAAACCTGATTTTTGGATTCAGGGGGTCTCGAAACGTAGAGATCCGTTGAAAAAGTGTGATGTCAAATTTCCGACAATTCTAATACTTTCTCAATCATAAATGATGAGAATGTAAAAAGACACCCTGAAAAATTAAAATTCAAAAAGGAAAATTTGTAACTTGAAGATTTTCGAATTAAACAATGTAAACTGAATATCATCATTGAAAAAGATAAAAATTAAACTGATTATTTGAAAAACTGTTTTCCGGCCCAGCGGGCGCCACCCAGAATCAGCACAGTTTAATAAAAAATTAGAAAAAGGAACTAGAAAAGGAAACTTTCAGTTTTATATACTTTTGATTCATAATTTTTGCTTATTACAGATGTTTTGTGCAACATTTTTCCGGACATCGGAAAGGCGGAGATTCTGTCGGCGACTACTAAATGGTTCTCTGGAGCAGCGGACAGAGAAGGTGGTAAAAAGTTGAGATCCATTCCTCCAAAGACTGAGTCTATCGGTGATCCACTAGCAACTTGTAACTTCTCTTAATTGTACGGACATAATGTTGTATGTACTTTATTAAATTTTATTAACAATCATCAATCTTATTATTTATTTCCTTTCGAAGATTGGACATCTTTTTTTAAATGGGTACATTTTGAGGAAACCTCCCTACAGTGGATAATTATTATTTAAAAATAATTTATGTAAAATCATTAATTTCATTCAAAGTTAAGACACCATAATTTCTTATAAATCGAACTAATTATTTTTCTTTCATTTTTGCTCTTAATTAATGATTATCCACTGTAGGGTGGTTTCTCCTATACTCAGAGGCGGCTGGAGCCCTAGGGGGCGCAGGGGCAGTGCCCCCGCCCCTAGAAATCGACCAGGGAGGGACAAAGTATTAATCCCCCCCCTCCCTGAAATCAATTTCAGCTTTGTTCAATCTTTGTGAAATAATTGAAGTCTTTCTGAAATATTTTAAATGTGTCCGAAATCTTTGCGAAATATTTACTAATATTTGTGAAATTATTCAAATCTTTTTTAAATCTTTAGGAAATCATTTAAATGTTTCTGAAATCAGTTCAGTTCATGTTTGAAATATTTTTGACATATTTGGTAATATTTGTAAAATTATTGAAATCTTTGTGTTATCTTTTAAATTTATCTGAAAACATGGTGAAATATGCAATAGTATTTGTAAAATAATAGACGTATTTGTGAAATCTTTTCAATTTATCCGAAATCTTTGAGAAATATTCGAAATATTTGTGAAATCTTTATACAATCGTCGGGAAATCATTGAAATTTTGTCAAATCTTTAACAAATTATTTAAATCTTTAAAATTTTTGGGAAGTCTTTAAAAATCTTTGCGAAATACACTGCCGTACAAAAGTTTTAGGTCACCTTTTTTCATGACTGAATAAATTCTTTTACTTTTAATTTTACCAGAGCTAAAAAAATTTATCTTTAAATGGTTGGTTGTTTTCGAAATTCTGTATCAAATAAGCCCAGGGGGAACCAAATTTGTCTAGCTTTTAAGTAGATATTGCAAAAATATTGTAAATTTCAATGTTTTCTTAAATTTTCAATAACTTCCAAAACAATCAACATTTTTCAATGTTTTTTGACTTATTTAGAAGCTATTTTTTCATTGTATCACAACAACTTACGAGTATAAATGGTAAAAAAAATTCTTTTCGAATTGCAAGAACTTGAAGTTGTAACAGAAACTTCATGATTATAATGTTTCATATATTTTACAAAAATATTGTTGTTACCAAAAATAATATTTGCAATTTTTCCAACTTTTTTATGTAATTTCCTCAAAATATATATTTTTAAACTTTTATTCTGATTTGCCTACAGATAAGATGTTTTCAAATTTTTCCATCTTTTTTATTACAACTTCAAATTGTTGCAATTCTAAAAGAAATTTATTACAATTTATGACCTTCAAAATGAGCCCAAGAACATTGAAAAATGTTGATTTTTTTGGAAGTTATTGCAAATTTAAGAAAACATTGAAATTTACACTATTTTTGCAATATCTAATAAAAAACTAAACAAATTGGCTCCGCCCTGCGCTTATTTTATACAGAATTTCGAAAACAATCAATTTTTTTCAATGTTCTTGGGCTCATTTTGAAGCAAAATATTTCAAATCTTTTAGAAATTTTGGAAATGTTCGAGAAATCATTCAAATATTTGTGAAATCCTTGTAAAATCTTTGCGAAATATCCGAAATATTTTTGAAATCCAATCTTCGGGAAATAATTGAAATTTTCTCAAATATTTGAAAAATTTTAAAAATCTTTGCGAAATTTGTGAAATATTCGGCAATGTATGTGAAATTATTTAAATCTGAAAAATAACAGAAGTCTTTGTGAAGTATCTTAAATCTATTCGAAATTTTGGAAATTTTTTGGAAATCTTTGAAAAACGTTTGTGTATTCTATAGAAATCTTTGCAAAATATTGGAAATCTTTGAAATGTTTAGGAAATCATGGAAATATTTAAGAAATTCTTTTAAAATCTTTGTAAAGTTTTTATGAAATCTTTAAAAAACCTTTGCAAAATATTTAAAATATTTTTGAAATATTCGGTTATATTTGTAAAATTATTGAAATCTTTGTGAAGTCTTTTAAATCTATCTAAATTTTTTTTAATCTTTTGGAAATTATTAGGAAGTCTATCTGAAATCTTTGGAAAATCATTAAAATCGTTTAAAAATCTTTGTGAAATCTTTGTCAATGCTTGCAAAGTTTTTGCGAAATATTTCAAATCATTGTATTTTTTTTTAAGTTTCGGGAAATCTTTGTAAATTCTTTCAAAATTTTTGCGAAATATTTGAAATATTTGAAATATTTTTTAAATATAATGAAGTCTTTGTGAAGTATTTTTGATCTATCAGAAACATTGGTGAAATCATTAGGAAAACATTGAAAATCTTTGTTCAATCTTTGAAATATATCAGAAATCTTTGCGAAATGTTTGTAAATTTTTGTGAAATCTTAATAAAATCCTTGAAAAATAATTGCAATCTTTGTCAAATCTTTTAAATCTATACGAAATCTTTGAAATCGTTGCGAATATGAATTGTATATCTGCATTTATTATTTCTTACTTATTGTTTATTTATTATTTAGTTCAATTTTTGCGTAGTGCAATATCTTAGTATTGTGATATCTCTAGAAAAAAGGCTCCGCCGCTTCTGCCCATACTTATTTAATTATACTTATTCTACTTATTTCTATATATTTTTACAAGAACTGATTTCTTAATTAATCGACATCGGTGTGCGTCCCGACCCATTGATAAGCACTTGAGCAGCAGGAGACATGGTAATTCTAGTCCAGTCTAGTCACTCCTGCGGCACTAGTACTTAGGAACAGGACAGGATTTCAGAAGTTCTTGAAGCTCAGAATCTCCCCAATCAGCCGATTCGCGAGAAAGTTCTTCCTTGATGATCTGAAAAGTAATATAAATTTAATCATATACTTATCAAATATTCTAAAATATTCTTAGATTTTTATAAACATTCTCCATTGCGTGGAGATCTAGATGAAACTAATCTTTGTTAATTAATTTTATTAAAGGAGACATCTTAAAAAGTGACGCACAGAATTTAATGGGAATTAGTAACACGTTAGGGAAATAAAGGAAATCCTAATAGAGCCACTCCTACGCATTTACCAATTTAGAACAAACTATTAAACAATTGACAGGAGAATGCGTTTAAGTATCAAGCAAGCGTCAAGATCAGGAAATGGTCATAGAAATAATTACTTTTTTAAATAACTAATAGCAGCTCAGGAAGAAGTCTTCAGATTGGTGTTCTTTAGAATATTGCAGATTCTTGAAAAAAGGATGGCCTCAGGCCAGGACAACCCGAGGGAAAACCTTAAAATTAGAGTAAAGACAGGGAATTTTATTATTTTATTGGGAAAGTCCGGGTTTTTGAGAAAAAAAGTATTGCAAAATTCAGAGAATTTTTTTAAAAGGAACTTTAAATAACTGGCAAGGATAATAAATTTTACTTTGAAATTGAAAATATTCTGTTTATAAAAGATTCTATACTGAAGATAGTGGTCAGGGAAAATGAAAAATCGGTTTGAGAAAAATGATAGAATTTTGAAAATTAAGTTTTGCGACCACTCTGATATAATGTTCTCGTTAGTAATTTATTTGCCATGTATTTCTATTTCTTCTGCAATTATATTCTTAGTTTGAAATATTATGATTTATTTGACAATTTCAATAATTTGAATATTCTACTTTTTTATTGAAATTTCGGTAGGAAATTAACTTTTTGTTGAAAATTTCTATATTGGTCTCGAAAATTCAAGCGAAATCTTTCTTGATTGGATATTACATTATTTTGTTTATCGGTTTTGTAGTAAATTGAACTCATCGGTTGAAGGTTGAACGACTTTGATAAAGCATCATTTATTTAAGATTCATCATTATAGTTAAAAAATCATTTCTTGTATTGAAAAATTTTTTGTATTTGTTGAAAATTCATTTTTTTGTTGTTTGAAAATTCATTTCTTTAACTGAGATTTGACCTTTTCCATTGTTGCTTGAAAATAAACTTTATCGGTTGAATTCAACGTTTTTTTATTTGAAATTAAAATCTTTGTTGCTAAAATATCTACTATTACATTATACGTTGAAAATGCAAGTTTTTGATTAAAAATTGAACAAGTCGGTTGAAATTTGAGCCATTTTATTCAAAAAAACTTTTTTATTAAAAAATAATCTCTTTGGCTAAAAACTCATTTTTGTATGGTTAAAAATTAATTTTTTATCTAAAAATTTACCTCTCCATTTATGTTTGAAAATTTAGCTTTTTAAGTTAAAAATTGGTATTTTTGGTAGAAAAATAAACTTCTAATGGGAAACTTTATAATTTCGGGTTGAAAATTAAAATATTCTCCATAAAAATTGAACTTCTGGCATGAAAGTTTACTGAAAAGTAAACATTACTGTGTTCGATTGAAAATTCGTCTTTTTTGATAAAAATGATTCTTTTTAATTTCTAAATTTATCTCGTTTGATAGAAATATAATGTTTTTTGGTTGAAATATCAACTATTAGATTTTTTGTTAATAATTCATCTTTGTAGGGTCAAAATTCAAATATTTGGTTAAGAATTTAACTAAACTACTTAATTTAAAATATTTTCTTGCAAATTTTTTTAAGTTGAAAATTCAACTATTTGTTTGAAAATGCAACTACTTTCGGTTAAAGTTTAATGTTGTTTGAAAATTCGACCATTTCGTTGAAAATTCAACAATTTTTTCGAAAATTCGACTATTTTGTTTAAAGTTGTTTTTTTTTTCGTTTAGATATTTACCATAAGCTATTACATTTTTCGTTAATAATTCATCATTCGTCCAAAACTTCTGCTATGATGTTGAAAATTTAATTCTTTTATTAAATATCAAACATTTTGCTAAAATTTTTACTTTGTCAAAAATTCGACTGTTTTGTTGATTATTCGTCTATCTGGGCAGAAAAACGTCCTTTTGGATTGCAAATTTAACTGTCTTCCAAAAAATGCAATTATTTTGTAAAAAATTCTACTGTGTTTGATTGAAGAATAAGTTAAAAATTCGATTATTTGGTTCAAAATTCAACAAATAAAAGATCAATTTTTTTTTAAAGTCATCTTTTTAAAAATTTGTGCTTTTTGATTAAACATTAATGTTTTTTTGGTTGAAAAAAATGAGAAATTTCCATATTTTAATCTGAAAATTAATTCCAGGAGTTCATATGAGAAAAGGGAGGAAAGTGAATTAGATTTTAAGGTTGATCTAGACTTCCCGTATTATACATTTAAATAATACGCTCAATCTGCAACATTGCTCTGACCCAGTTCGCGGATCAATCTCTCTAGCAATCACCCCAGGCGAAGAGCTTCACAAAGTCATCATGTAAGATCATATAGTCTTTACTCTGAAAACATTCACCAAATGACTATGAAAGTGAAAAATTGGTCAGGGAAAAATCAGGGAAAAGTCTGGGAATTTTGAAAAAATAAGTTTTTCGGTGACTCTGTTAAAGCCTCTATTTCTAAATTAATACTGAAGCTAATTTAACGAAAATGTCTTTTACAGTTAATGAAGGAATCGAGTAGTCTTGCAGACTGCTTCGATGTTTGATTGAAATTGATCAGTAAGAGGGCTGCGAGAGAAGACGCGACGTACATTTTTACGGGCTACCGGGATATGCTTCACACGCAAAGTTAGACTGACATAAGCATGCGATGACAAACAGTGGCCCTCATTGAACTGACCTCGGGAAGTCATTAAATCAGCCTACTGCCACTGGATTCTCTGTCCTCTTTCTTTCACTTACTTTTTCTATCTTCTTCTCTCTTATTTTCCTCTTTCCATGTTGGTCAATTTACCGCCTAATACAGCGACCGTTTAAGGCTCTGCTCCCGTTTCATTCAAATCCACTTTATCAAGATTCTATTTTGAATTCGAGGGCCGTACTTGTTCAACAATTTTAAATTACAATGATTCAAAACTGAATAATTTTAAACGCAAACCTTGGATATTAAAATATAGGGCAATTCCAAATTATTAGAGTTTGAAATTTAAATAAAATTTCTTTGAATTCAATGGTACAATTCAAACTGCTTTTAATTTTATCATTTAATTCACAATTTGGAAATTTCGATTTCAAACCTTAATGATTTGGAATTACCCAATATTTTAATATGCAAAGTTTCTATGTGAAATTATTAAGTTTTGAATTATTGCAATTTAACATTGCTGAACTTGTGCGACCCAAGAAATCAAGTAATTCGTGGGTCGCACTGTTGTTTCATTTTACCATTTAATTAAAAATTTTGAAATTTCAATGTTAAATCTTAAGTGTTTTTAATTGTCGTATATTTTAATATGCAAAGTTTCTTATAATTATTCAGATTTGAATCATTGTAATTTAAAATTGTTGAGCTATAGTACGACCCTCGAATTAGAGTTTCAATTCTAGCATTTAATTAAAAAAATTGTATAGTTAACCCTATATTTTAATATGCATCGTTTATATTTTAAATTATTGTTTTAGAATCATTTGTGGGTTGCACTAGTCCAACAATGTTAAATTTTAATAATCCAAAAACAATAATTTCAAATGGAAACTTTGCATGTCAAAATATAGGATAACTCCAAATTATCATGGTTTGAAAGCGAAATTGAAAATTTTTCAATTAAATTGTACTATTAAAACTCTTTTTAATTTTTACCATTTATTCAAGAATTTTGAAAATATCCACTTCAGAGAAATTAAAATTTAGACTTGTTGAACTAGTGCGACCCTCGAATTACATTTTTAACTTTACCACTTATAGAATTTTCAATTTCATATCTTAATAATTTGAATTTGCCGTGTGTTTTAATATTCCAAGTTCACGTTTTAAATTATTCAGTTTGGAATAATTGAAATTTAAAATTGCTGCAATAGTGCGATGCAATAATTTCAGTAATCAGGGGGTCACACTAGTTCAATAATGTTTTAAATTTGAATCACTCAAAACAAATAATTTCGAATGGAAACCTTTCATATCAAAATATAGGGGAATTCCAAATTAGTATGGTTTAAAATCGAAATTTTTTAAATTCAATCTTGCTATTAAAACTCTCATTAATTTTACCATGTATTTTAAAATGTTGCAATTAAAATTTTAAACCATACTAATTTGGAATTCCCCTATATTTTGATATGCAAAGCGTTTATTTGAAATTATAAAGTTTAGAAACATTGAAATTTACAATTGTTAAACTAGTACGACCCTCGAATTAGTTTCAATTATACAATTTATAAAATTTTCAATTTCCAACAGTAATACTTTGGAATCAACGTATGTTTTAATGTGTAAAGTTTCTATTTTAAATTATCCAGTTCTGAATCATTGAAATTTAACGTTGCTGAACTAGTGCAACCCACTTGGCACTTTGAAATAGGGCCTTTTCAAATTATTATGGGGTGGAGTTCCGAATAGTGAAAACCGACGATTTCGTTCATACTATTTATATTTATGTATTTTGACCCGCTTATTGCGAAAATGATAGTGAAAATTTGCGACTAGTCGATTTTCATGGCGAAACCATGAAAAAACCATAAAAATTATGGTTTTTTGCGATTATCTCAGCTACTATGCAAAATAAAAAAAAATTCTGAAAGAAAAGTTATAGAACTCATCGAAATACAGAGATTTCTTGTCTGTAAATTTTTTTTCTTTGATTGATACTTTTCGACAAAATGAACGATATAAGGATTAAAATAGTATCTCTATTGGTTTCGGTTTGGTACCTACTTACGCTCTTCACCACGGGAAAGTTGGAGAATTTTGAAGAGCAGCAAAGGGGCCCTGCCCCTTTTCTAACGTCCCGTGGGGGGCGGGAATGCATCCCCGTTACAGGTCACAGAAATAATATAAAGTCACACCCCGGCCCCTTTTCCAACGTCTTGTGGGGACGGGAAGGCACCCCCGTGATAGGTCACAGAAATAATGTAAGGGTACACCCCTGCTCCTTTTCCAAAGTCCCGTGGGGGCGAGAAGGCACCCGATGACAGGTCACAGACACAATGTAAAGTCACATCCCTGCCCCTTTTCCAACATCCCGTGGGGGGGGGGATGCATCCCCGTTACAGGTCACAGAAATAATATAAAGTCACACCCCGGCCCCTTTTCCAACGTCTCGTGGGGGCGGGAAGGTACCCCCGTGATAGGTCACAGAAATAATGTAAGGTCACACCCCTGCCCCTTTTCCAAAGTCCCGTGCGGGCGAGAAGGCACCCGATGACAGGTCACAGAAACAATGTAAAGTCAACCCCTTCCCCTTTTCTAACGTCCCGTGGGGGGCGAGAATGCATCCCCGTTACAGGTCACAGAAATAATATAAAGTCACACCCCGGCCCCTTTTCCAACGTCTTGCGGGGGCGGGATGGTACCCCCGTGATAGGTCACAGAAATAATGTAAGGTCACAACCCTGCCCCTTTTCCAAAGTCCCGTGGGGGCGAGAAGGCACCTGATGACAGGTCACAGAAACAATGTAAAGTCACACCCCTGCCCCTTTTCTAACGTCCCGTGGGGGGCGAGAATGCATCCCCGTTACTGGTCACAGAAATAATATAAAGTCACATCCCGGCCACATTTCCAACGTCTTGTGGGGGCGGGAAGGCACCCCCGTTATAGGTCACAGAAATAATGTAAGGTCACACCCCTGCTCCTTTTCCAAAGTCCCGTGGGGGCGAGAAGGCACCCGATGACAGGTCACAGAAACAATGTAAAGTCACACCCCTGCCCCTTTTCCAACGTCCCGTGGGGGGCGGCAAGGCACCCCTGCGGCAGGTCACATAAATAATGGAAGGTCACGCCCTGTCCCTTTTCTCGACTTGACTCGCTGATTACACAAATGATAGAGAAAATATTTTCGTACCATTTGAGTCACACCGCTACATATTGTCTTGTATTTCTGTGATTTTTCATATTTATCGTCGTTTTTCTCGAAAACTAATAGTCGCAGAGTAAAAATGTGTTTCACATAAAATATATCTTTTTAAAAGATCTACAATATTTATTTGAAGTTTTTTTTTGTAAATTTTTATTATTTACTAAGATAAACATAAAAAACCATGATTTTTATGGGTTTTTCATGGTTTTCACCATGAAAATCGACTAGTCGCCAATTTTCACTATCATTTTCGTAACCAGCGCATCAAAATACATAAGTATAAGAAGCCTCAAAAGAATCAGCGGTTTACGCTATTCGGAACTCCATTCTTATTAAGGTTTGAAAATCGAAAATGTTCAATCGAATGGTAAAATTAAAATTGAAATTCGAAGGCCGTTCAGCAGTTTCAAATTTAAATGATTTGAAACTGAATAATCTAATATTAATACTTACCATATTAAAATATAGAGCAATTTCAAATGATTAATCTGTTATTAAGGTTTTACATTGAATATTAAAATTTTTGATTTACGTGTTCAAATTGAAACTTTAATTTGAGAGCCTCTTAGTATACTTATTTCAAATTTCAATGATTTAAAGCTTAAGAATTTCAAATGGAAGCTTTGCATATTAAAATATAAAGAGATTTAAAAAAAAGCTTTAAAATTGAAATTTCCAAATTTTAAACTGAAAGTATTTGAATATCGTTCGAAACTTTATAATTTTTATATTGAAAATATAATCAATTATTTAAATCATTTTAATTGAAAAACTTTCAAATTGAATAATTTCTTCTTACAATTACCTGTTTAGTTAATTTCAAATTATTAGTTTTTAAAATTTAAGAATTTCGAATCAAATTTTTAACTGGAACATTCACAATTGTATGAATTCAAATCCTAGAACTTAAAACAAGTCTTAATATATAAACAAATTTTTAATGAAAAAAAGATTAACATTATCGATTGAAATTATTGATTGAAATTGAATAATTTTAGATTCAGTCCTCGAAGATTCTACAATTGTTTTATTTCAATTGGGTAGCTTTTATACTTGAAATTTTTTACTTTGAGGCTTTAACAATGAAGTGATTTAAGGTTAAAAACTAAGGGTTTAATCATTCCAATTAAACAATTTTGCGATTTTGGAATCACATTTCAGTTCAGCAGCCTTAATAAAGGATCAATTTTAAATTGAACACATTCCACATTGAATATTTTGAAATGCAAAAATATAATGTAAAACTATTTGAAATTGATAAACGTCCAAAAGTGTAAAATTTAAACTACAATTTAATTTTTAATTTAAGTCATCGGCTGTTAAACAATTTTAAGATTAATAAAAATTCAGTGAACTCATTATAAAATTTTCTAACTATTCAATATTACAATTAACACTCTATGGCTACACTAAAATATTTTCACAGAAAACGTATTATGAAATGAATTGAGATTTAAATATCAAGGCTTAACAAAATCGAAATAGTTTCATACAATGATCCCACATTGTCGAGAGTAAGACCTCCGCTTTATTTAATTATCCACTAAAACCGTGTGATGTTATTTGACCTGACAGTCGATTAAATTCTTTCTCATGACTCATAGACATCAGCAGGAAGCAAAATCAGATTCGAGACGCTTTTATTCTATTGTAAATCACAGTTTCCGCTCTTTTCACAATTGAATTTGTTGAATTTCTCTTTTTTTTTTGTTATTTCAAGTTCTGATCAAACTTTAAAATATTTCACAATGAGTTCACAATTTTCTTTTTTAATTTCTGTTTTTACTTTGTACCTTTTCAGAGTTCTTTTATGCTTATCCATTGATCTAAAATCAAAGCTCTTTGAAAGCCTGTTTATTGAATTATCACAGTTTTCACAATGTCTGTGCATTCTTTCAGATTTTTTCAATAGCAGGGATGAAAGGTGTGTTGGTTTATTTCAAGGAAAAGTCTTGAATGAGACTCTCTGTTCCCCCTAAAGTCTAACTGATTCTTAGGACGATTGCACCATCTCCCTGTATAGTGCAAACATGAGACGACTTTCAGGAACGAGGGAAAGGTATAATTCAAGTTTATACAGAGTTTAAATTTGATATCAGTTTATAGTTTTGCACTTAATCTTTTCTAGAAGCAGTCATGAAAAGCTGATCTTCACTATGAATTGAATATCAAGAGCGAAAAAGTGGCGAGCAAACAATTAGGCCTCTGAATCCCAGACTAGTGTCAACAGTCTCCCTTGTCCTGTTTTATATCGCAAGGCCTGGGGCAAGTCATTCAACCCATTTTTGACGACACACCCATAAGAGATATTAAAAATATAATTTTAAATTATAAATAATTTTTAATTTATAAATAATTTATAATTTATAAAAAATATGCCTGCTAATTTTGGCATGGTTTAATACTTTTTAATCGTTTTGATTTAATGATAAGTGCATGTTGGCTAGTGGACACCATAGAGAATTAGATTTGAAATTCCCTGATTTTTCTATCTTTTTTGCCCTGGCTTTACTTATCCATTAAAAAAAATCGAAAACTCTTCAAGGTTCTACATCCAACAATGGAAGTTATAACCTTTGGATTTTTGTTTGGCTGCATACGTCCTTCGACCGCCGGTTAGATCAGGCGGCAGCTCACCGGATTTTTAAGAGGAAAGTCTGGGCTCGATTCTTGCCGTCTGTATTTTAAAAAAAAAGTTTTTTTTTTATTCAAATTTTTTTCTCACTTTATTATTTACATTTTACATTTGAATATTCATTTTATTTCTGTTATAATACTTTTATATATTTTATGTTGATCTCTTGTAAAAATAATAAACAAAATATTAATGCTCCATTGAATGAAGAAAAATGAGAATTATCGATAGAAGCACTTTTCTCGGGTTACAAGTGGTAAACGTCGAAACCCCCAATTTGTTCATTGTTAAATTATTTTCAAAGTGGTCAAATAGATTAAATCTAAAAATTTCTTAAATTTATATTTTAGTGGCCACCAATATTTATTTATATTTTTAGTACTAACTGTTTAATTGAAAACGCATTAAAATTAGAAATTATTCAATTCTAACGTTGGATAAAAACTTTCTACTTAAAATTGTGAAAAATTTAATGCAAAATTATGTAATTAAAATATGATAATAAGAAATAATATGACAAGGTTCCAATATGAAATTATTCAATTTTGAACGCTTCAAACATAAAAATGTCAAAATAACTTTACTTCAAATTTTAAATAAATTTTTATAATGTCGAAGATCTCAATTCGAAATTCTAAAATTGTTCACGATAATAATTGGTGAAATTGTTCTATTTTGAACAATTCCAAAGTCAGGGAAAATTCAGGGAATTTTTTCGAGCGTGCTTTAATTTGTTAAAAAAATTCTTATATTAAATTAAATAAGAATATTTTCTCTTTTGTTAAAGTAGATTGATTAAAGTCGAACCTCTCTTTATCATATTCAATAATCTTAGAAACATAATATTTTATTAAAAATATTAATATGTCAAATATGAATTGAGTTTTAAGTACCCATGATATAAAAAAATGTTTCAATTATTTCAAATTAATAATTAGAATATATTTATGAATATCTTGTAATCATAAGATTCCTAAAAGCTTGTACCATTAAAAAATTATTTGTCTTCACTGTCTAAACTGTTGCGTATAGTCCGGCAAACTTTGTATATTTTTATAACATACTATTTTAAAAATATTGAAAATTAAGTTCAAAGTTTATTTAAACTATTATTTTTTATTCTATAATTTATCAAAATTCCTATATTATATTAAAAATGTTATTACTTGGTTGAAAATATATTTATTTTCATATTTTCGGGTTGAAAATTCAACAGTTTTGTAGAAAAATCGTATTTTTTGTTAAAAATGCAACTGTTTGGTTAAAAATGATCTGTTCTGGTTGAGGATTCAACTATTTGATTGCAAATGAATTTTTCTTTATTGAAAATTCATATTTTTGGGTTTAAAATTCAACTTTTTTGTAGAAAATTCATCTTTTTGAATTCAGATTTCAAAAAATAAATTAAAAAAATAACTCATTTGACCAGAATTAATCTTTTTTGGTCGAGGATTCATCTATTTGATTTAAACTTAACTTTTTTCTTGAAAATTCAAATTTACATTTTAAAAAATTAATTGTTTTTATTTGCATCTTTTTTCCTTTCTTGGCTGAAAAATCTTGTTTGGTTGATAATTCGACTCTTTTTTTAGAAAATTCGTCTTTTTGGTTTGCAAATCATCTCTTTTGGTAGAAATTTAATCTTTGTTGGTCACAAATGCAACTGTTTGGTTAAAAAATAATCTACTTTGGTTGAGGATGTAACTATCTTCTTGAAATTGTGTCTTTTTTTTTTATATAAAATTAATCTTTTTGGGGTGAAAATTGATATTTTTTTGTTGGAGGCTCATTTAATTGGTTAAATTAAAAAAATATATCTATTTTGTTAAAAAGACAATATTTTTAATTGAAATGTTTGAAATTTAAAGCGTTTCAAATTTAATATAGTACCCACATCAATTGTATTTAAAAGAATTTATTCCTCTATTTTCGTGCAAAATCTCCTTATTTTCACTGTTATAAGAGAACCTCTGCCTGAGAGGCCTGTCATAGATACTGTTGAAAACATTTTTTGTAATTGTCTCATACTTATTCCCATTATTTTTAAATTTTCGAAAATAAAATAATAATAAATAATAAAATAAGAGAATTAAACGTAGAGGAGACCACCTTATAGTAAATAATGATCCTCCAGTAGATAATTATTAATTATGAGCACACATATAAGTGGAATAATTCATTCTAATTTCAATATAGTATCACACATCACGTCTTAATTATTATTGACATTAAATTATTTATTTTACATAGATTAGTTTTTTAAACTGATGATTATCTACTGTAGGATCATTATCGACTGCAGGTTGGTCTTCTCTACGCATAAATAATTATAAATTTATAACTACATAGATTCGCAAAGCGTCTGTTGAATTGAGAAAGTAAAACTTAAGCCTAAGAAGATTATCGAATCAGAGGATTTCGCAAATCCAACTGTATGTCTAATACGTCACATTATAATTACTTGTAAGATTCTTTCTGCCGTAACTTCGCAAGTTTTGTTCGGTCATTTCATCGTATGGTCGTCGGCCAAATAAGAGAAGAACTCCAATTAACGCTAATTCCAGCTAATGCGACTCTCCCCCAAGTTCATCAAACAGCTTGTCTTTTTAATTTCAAAATGACTTGTCTGAGTATTCAGTCTGCAAATTTTAACTGGCGAATTTCAGTTAATTCTTCAAAAACGACTCCTCTAAACTTCAAAGAATTCTTGAATGATTATTTATTCAAGATGTAAATTTAAATTTTGATAATTTGGTCTATTTGTTTGTAATAACAAATATTAGAAATACTTATTGGCGAAAAAAGATTATCTTTTATTAACTCTGGTAGGAATTGAACCCACGAAACTGCTTGTCGCTCAGGTGCTCTATCATTAAACTAAAGAGGATCGAGAATCTTTTATCCCAAAGTCGTACATGATGCCTTTCAAAACGGAATTCTATGTCAATGATATAATATAAAAATAATTTTGTCACCAATAAGTATTTGAAATATTTGTGATTAAAAAAATATAGGCCAAATGGTCGAAGTTTAAATTTAACATCGTGAATATTTATTGACATTTAGTGACATATAATAAATTATTCAATTAATCCTATCATTTGTCTTCTGTTTACAAATATTGAATTGATCGGAAAAAAACTACTTCATGATTTATCTCTAATTCTTGGATACTCTTTATTATTTATTAAATCAATGAGTTTTGTCTGTCCTGATATTATTATAAAATCCTTTTTTTAGCCGCATATCTAAATTGTTTAATTTTTCACAATCAAGATTGTTACAGAAGTTGAATTTCACAATTGAAACATTTTATCACGTTTTCCAGATCAACTTTTGAAAAATTTCCAGTACTGATTAAAAAAAATTGATTACACATTGGCAACACATTAAAAAAACGAAAGATAATAAAATTCTTCGTATAATAAGCTCAAGCTGAATGCAAAATGTCAATTTAATTAAAATATTTTGAAAAAAGTCAAATTAAGATGTTTCAGAAAAAGTGCGATAACTCTAGAAATTTCTTTTTAAAAGAAAAGTTTTTTTTAAAGAAAGGTCTCCACAGTATTTTACTAAATTGTTTACATATTTTATAGAATTTTGTCCATAGATTCTGCTTAGGGTCAAATTTAATGCAAAAAATTCAAACATTGGTAAAAAAATTATACAATATTAAAAAAATATTAATGTTTTTAAATTTTTTGAATTATATGGTGAATATAATAATTAGTTAAAAATCTTGTTAATTAAACAAAAATTAATAAAATTTCATTTAAAATTAATTGTTTAAATCACTCCAGTTTGGAATGCCTTATATTTTTATAGACTTTTTATAGAGTTTAAAATTGTCCAATTTTGATGGCTTGAGTTTTAAAAAGTTGAATTAAGATTTTGATTTGTGAAATCTCGAATTTTATACATTTAAACATGACGATTTCTGGAATTAATTAATTCTGATGGCTTTAAATTTTTAACTGCTAAAATTTGAAGGGTTCTAATGGCAAATTTGGTAATATTAAAGAACATTTAAATTGAAAGTGCATACACTTCTTATTTTCCAATATTAATTCGTTAATTATTGTTACTTTAATTATTTAATTATGCAATTTAAACATTTGAAAACAATTCATTTCTGAATTTTATAAGCTTTGAAATAAAAAAATTATTTGGCTTAGGGCATAAAAATGTAAAGTTATGGAAAGTGAGATGGAAAATTGAATTTCCGATTGTTCAATTTAAACTGTAATAATTAAAAATTGTAAAGGCTTCAAATTTAAAAGTGTTCAGTTGAAGCTTTGAATAAATCAATTAAAATGACTGTGTATTTGATAACCTTTAAACTTAATAATTAAATTATTGAGAGAAAATATGTTCTCTTCAAATTGTTAATTAAAAAACAGATTATTTTATAAATCTGACAAATGACAATTTGGTTGATGATGGAAATCGATATCTAAAAATATATAGTTACATGAGCTTTAAGTTTTTGTGTATTATATAATTATAATATTCTTACTTTTTTTCTACTGTGAAATTGAATGATTTAGTAAGCTGAAGATTGAAATTCATGAGGGGAGCTAATTTTAAGGCTCCTTGACCGAAAAGCAAATCTACACGTGGTACTTTTACGCCTATTTGCTGCTGCATTACAAGAATTTGATGTCCAGATGTTCGCCATGTTAAACTTGAGCCGAAACAGATCATACTTTCGAGTTTAGTGAAACTTAAGTCTAATGACTGCTTATCGCGAAATATTCATTTTTTTTCAGAAAGAAAAAATAGAATTCCAAAAGCGAGACATTTTTTATTAGATCCTAAAAGCAATTTCCCATTTTTGTTCTTTTGCCAGGTTTTCTTTTACAACTTAAATCATAGTAAGGTCTTGGGACTTGGACACACTTTAGAGATAAAAATTCTTGTAAATATTGTGACAAATTTGACAAAAGTCTCAAAATAAAATTTTTTAATTATTAAATTGATATATAGCTTGAATTAAAAAATGTACATTTCGAAATCAAAAAGTGTGCAATGGAAAATTAACTATATTTTTTAGGCAAAATTTATAATTTTCTATCATCTAGTATTTTAAAAGAATTCAAAATGAACTTGAACGTTTATTAAAAATTCTGTTCTTTAGACTACAAATTATCAAAATTCCTATTTATTTATCGCCGGCTTCACAGTCTTTTCCCTATTCCCGTATTCCCCTTTTTTCTCTTTTTGTTGAAAGTCCATTCCATTTTTTCATTCTTAATTAATTCATTTATTGCTGGAAAACTGTACTATTTTGTTGAAAATTTATCTTTTTGGCTGAAAATGCACCTTTTCATGTTGAAAATTCAAATTCTTGATTAAAAGTTAAACTACTTTTTAAAAATTTTCCTTTTTTGGTTAACGGTTAATAATTTTGGTTAAAAATTAATTTTTGAGTTGAAAATTAGTTTGTCTTAAACTGAAAATTGGACTATTTTATTGAAAATTGAACTGATTGGTTGAAAATGAACTTTTTTTTATAATTAATATTCTTGGGTTCGAAATTCAAATGTTTGGTAGAAAATTCGTCTTCTTAACTTGAAAATTCAAGACTTCGGTAACAAATTCAACTATTCAGTTAATTATTTCGAAACGAAAAAAATATATAAACTAAAAATTAATTAAATAAACATTGGTCTAACATCACACCCATTGTTCAGACTTTTTAGTTCAAAATTAATGTATTTTTTTTTTAATTTGTTGATTTTTTTTTGGTCGGAAAGTAATCTTCTTAGTTGAAACTCAACAATTTCATTGCAATTTTTGATCTTTCTTGACTAATAAACTTTTTTTTTTAGTTGAAAATTCAACTATTTTTTAATATTCATCGTTTTGATTTGAAAATTCGAATCGTAGTTTCAAAGTTGAAATGCTTTCTAAAATGTTTCCTTTTTTACTTGAACATTACATTTTTGATTGAAAATTAATTCTCTTGAATGTAAATTTTCCTATGTTAGTTAAAACTAGATCTTTTTAAACTTAAAAATGCAACTATTTAATTAAAAATGCTTGTATATACTAAAAATTAATCAAATAAAATGTGGGCTAAAATTTTTCAAAAGCACACCCATTGTTCAAACTATTTATTTGCAAATTAATGTAATTTTTTGAAAATGCGTATTTTTGGTAGAAATTTACTTTGACACACACAAAAAACGTCTAATGTTATTTTTGGATGACACCTAAATAAATTCACGAAAAAAATTTAGTTGAAATAGTAGCAAAATAATGCAATCGGCCGAAAAAATGTCAAATAGTGTCAATAGTGTGTGGAGTCCGAAGCCTACACAGTTCTTAAATTAAAAATTCGTCCTAACTGTAAATGTGACTTTTATTTCATAAAATTAAACTTAGTTGTAGTTCTTCTTAAACAATATAACTTTTATGGAACAGATGGAAAAGTTATATCAATAGGTAGGAGTCAATTTTCCTGAAGATGTATTATTGTTATCAGTTAAACTCCGCATTACAAGTGCCTTTTTGCCTTTTGCACTTGTTCTCGCTACTATCGAGAAGGTCAAGAAGTCATTCAGTTGATAACAGACTCAGAAAGTCAAGAAAGAAAGCCAATGTATTTTCAGGACAAAAAAATTTTAATGCATCAAATATATTTAGCTCTGTTCGTTTTAACACTGACTGTTGACTGAATATTAATTTTTCAATATTTTAACACTTAATGGATCTTTTTGTCAAAATACAAATAATATTCTTATTATGATATTGGCTTGTTATATTGGAGAGTGGAAAATTTTTGTTCTGAAAAATGGACTTTCTTTTGTCCATGCGATTTGAATTGATTAGAAATAAAATTTAGTTGAAGCGATATCATTTAGGATTGTATACTGATTGGCAATAAATAGCATTCTGTTATGTCCAAAGGACTGTTATATATTCACATCTGTTGTTCATACTGATGCAATCGTCATACTGATAAAACTATGCTATGTTTAAACAAACCTTAATGCAGTATTAATACTCTCTTATGAACTGCATTTATTTTTGGATCATATTCTCTCGCACATTTTTGAATAGCCATATTAAAATTTTCGTTTAAAAATGATAAAAACCAAATTTTAAATTTAATTTAGGTCCATTAAAATTGCTAAAAATTTATAAATTTATTCGAAACTCACGTAAAACGTTATCAATGATAAAAATGATTAAGAATACCATTGTAAAATTCAGTATCCGATAATTCAAATGAAAACTCAAGTGAAACGTTATCTCGGGAATAGATAATAAATGATTAGCATTATCTGGACTGTAAAATTGAGTCTCGAAAGTTTAAAATAGAAATAATTCATTCAGAAACGATACACTTCTTATTCAGAGCTGATCAAAACAGAAACTGTTTTGTCCAATTGATTTTTGTCCTCCAGATTAATTAAAAATTGACCACACTTTGATTCATTTAAATTGTATGTGTAATTCTCAATTTTTCAACATTTTCATTTTAAATGAAAAATTTCTAGGTCGATAATGTCTGTTTTTTGGTTCAGAAGGCCTTTTATTTCGGGGTAAAAGTCAACATCAATAACTTTTAATATACCATTCTACTGTATCAACAAATTTTATATCATGAACTTCTCCAAGATCGCGTTCTAAATAAAATTGCATAAAATTAATATTTTTTTATTCTGACTCGCGCGAGTCTTTATTATTATGAAATTATAAAATTAGAATAAGAAACTCTTGTAGATGTCTAGACTGAAATACTCCAAATAAAGCACTTTGCACCAATTAAAATTGAGAATCTTTAGTTGCTAAAGGGTATTGAGCTTATTAATTTATCGATATCGCATTCTTTTGCAACTTGTTAGACAAAAATAAATTAGATAAGCATATGAAAGCCAGATATTAAGTCTTTTTTTTACATAATACGACGAGTAATCTGTATATAATTTGTCATTAAACAGATTTTAAAGTCGATGACTTTTGGATTCTATTTATATTTATTAAATTTAAATTTTTGAATTATAAAATCTTTTTAAATTCTTTAAAATATTCAAAAATCACTTAATGTTTCTTGAAATAATTTCCAATTTTTAAAAATGTTTGTAATTCGTTAAAATCTATAAAAATACTTGAAAATGTTGTGACTTGTAAGATATTCTTTTTGAATCTTTAATAAAACTTGTTACAAATTTTATCAATCTTTTATATTTTTTTGTAATGGGTGCTTTACAATCTTTAACTATAATATCCTGAAATATTTTCAAAAACATTGAAATTTTCGAAAATCCCTTAATGCTTCTTAAAATAATTTTCTATGTCATAAAATTGGTTTTGTATATCTTCAAAATTGTTTTAATCTCTTGAAAATATTAAAATATGATAGTTTTTCAAGAATGTTTGAAAATTTTGGACAATTGTTTGCAAAACTGATCTATGTAAAACGAAAAAGCGAACAAAAACTGTAATTTCTAACCCAAAATGTAACTAGTGTTCTTTTAAAATAAAAATAATTTAATAGAATTTTATGATGAAATTTATATGGATTCCAGGTGAGTTTTAACGAATTCAAATTTATAAGACTGACATTCATGACTAAATTCATAAGACATTAAAATATTTTTAAACCCCTTGAAATTTTTTTAAGCTCTTAAAAATTCTTTGGAATTTGAGAATGTACCCTAAGATCTTAAAAGTTCTTTGAAACATTTAAAAAAATTGTTAAAATCACCCGAGAATTCCTTGAAATCTATTCAAATATCGTAAAATTTTTAGAATTCTGTAAAATCTTTTGTAATGCCTTAAAAAATATTTTAAAATCTTTGAAATCCTATGACACCCCTCAATTATTGTGAATGAATTCTTTCAAATCCATTAAAACATTATAAAATCCCGTGAAATTACGTGAAATCTTATGATATCGTGAAAAGTTTATTGAAACACTTTGGGAGTTTTTAAAAAGCTTTAAAATCAGTGAAATGATCATAAATATTGTACAATTCATTGGAATCTTTTAAAATATTCTGAAACCTTTTTTTCAATGCCCTCAGATCCTAAAAAATCTTCAAAAACATTTGGAAATTCTCTTGAAAATTCCTTGGAATTTTTAATAATAGCCTTCAATTGATTGAAATTTGTTTAAAAAAAGAATCGTTTTAAAAACACCCTTTAATATTTGAAAACATTTCAAAACATTTGAAATCCCTTGAGGCTTTGAAAGCTCTTGAAAATTCCTTGGAATTTAAAAAAATACTCTCAAATCCAAAAAATCCTTTGAAATCCTTTCAATTTATTGAAATCTGTTTAAAACGAAACTTTTAAAACACCTTTAAATATTTCAAATCCTTTCAAAACTTTTGAAATCACTTGAAACTTTTTAAAGCTCTTGAAAATTCCTGGGACTTTTTGAAAATACTCTAAAATCCTCAAAGTTCTTTATAATTCCTCCAAGTTATTGAAATCTCTTCCAAATTCTTTAGAATCTTTTAAAGTACCCTAGAATATTGCAAGTTCTTTGAAACCCCTTTAGACTTTTTAAAACCCTTGAAAATTCCTTGGGATTTTAAAAAATATTCGAAAATCCAAAAAATCCGTCGAAATCCCTTCAATTTATTGAAATCTGTAAAAAATTTCTTAGAATATTTTAACATACCCTAAAATATTTCAAAAGAATTTGAGAAAAAACATTTTTAATTTAAAACAATTACTATAATAACTTTATCTTAAAAAGGTGACAAAAAGTGATTTGAGGAAAAAATCTGACTAAAAGAACTGCGTGACAGCCCTGATTATTCTTGCAGGTACTTAAAGTACTGTTTAAAGAAACACCCTCGCTTTTGCAATTTTTTGTTCGAATTCCCAGACCAACAAAATTCAATGTTTTCCCTTGTCTGCAGCCATCCTGGAATATATATCCTTAAATTCGGATGATTCGAGGCCTTGATAAAAACCACGAAATTTTAAAAAATGACCATATTATAAGGGTGTCCCTTCTCCCTAGTTGAAATCTCCGAAAAGAACTCAAATTTGAACTCAGCTAATTCTGGATTCAAATGTGACTTGAATTTTAAAATCGACCCATGCTACCGGCTTGGAATGTCATTCGCTCGCTACTAAACCAGTCTCCCCGAAGAAATGCACGTTGCTTTTTTCTTTCCAATCAGATGATGAGAAAAGAGATTATAGAGGGGACCAGATCGTGACACCAGATCGTTCTGGTAGCCAAAGATTTCTGAGTTGGAAGATTAGATGTAAGATGAAACCGGAGGTCTTACCCTTTCTTCGCTCTTACCCCTTATTCGTGACACTACACGCCAAAAAAAGTTTGGTTCTTTCCCTACATTCGTTGTCATTAACGAAAGACACGTTTACCATTTCTATATGTAATTTGTTTAAATTGTCGCTCGTGAAGTAATTTCGACCTTTCCCACACTTTCAGCTAGAAAAAAATATATGTATTAGGGTGGGCCGAAAATACAGTGAAACTCTTCTATAGCACCGATTTTGGGGCTGACGGTGGGTGGGAACCAACTCATTATAGCCCGCTTCGCTTTTGTTTGTTCACGCCTGAGTGACAGCCACAGATTCCGCGCACGCTACGCAGCTCCTGTTACATCTATATGCGGCGCGACGTCAATTCTCCGAAGGGCTATAGAAGGGAGGATTATTAAAGAGCTTTACTGTACACATTTTAAAAAATTATTGAATTTTTATAAACAAATAAGTGAATGAAAGGGATTTTTGGTGATTTGCAGCGATTGGTCACTTGATTCGCACTAAATCTGAACACTTTAAGGACAGAGTTTTTTAGTTGAATTAAAGATAGTTAATGAATAATTTATTATTTTATAACTAAATTTGATAGAAAATTATCAACATTAGGTATTTATGATGTAATAAATCCAGTTTGTTTCTACAGAATTGAGCATATATTACTTCGTAATGAAACCTATTCATCCAAGAAAAGTTGATAATTTTTTTCATAATCTTAATTAACAAATGCACTGTTTCACTATTTTTAGACGCTAAATATTTTTCAGTATATTAAAAAAACGCAATTTTTATTTTACAAATACATTAGACTATAAAAAATTGTTAATAAAAATGTTGATATCAATAACAATAGTGGTTAGATATCGAAGTGTCTAAAAAAGTTTAAAAATTTGTTAAATCAAGTTGATTACGTTAAAAGAACAAAATTAAAATGCTGAAAAATAACGAAAGAATACATTTGTTCACTAAATTTGTGTAAATAATTATCGAAGATTATCGATTTACAGAAAGAAGACATTGATGGTTCATTAGTTATTAATTTAAAGTAAATAAAAGTGACTGAAAATTGTTGTTAACAATAAAAATGGTTCATTGTCATCAAAATGACTTTAAAAAAATAAAAGTTATTTACAGATGATTGCGTCGAAAGAGCATGTTTGTTTGTCCAAAAATAGCCAAATACTGCATTTGTAAATTAAAATTGTTTTAACCATTTTATAATATATGATAGACTCAGCAGAAAAAAACCTTATTTATTACACCATAAATATCTGATATCGATAATTGTTTATAATATAACACATTGTCTATTACCTTTCTATAAATCAACTAAAAAATATATGTTTGTCCACAAATTGTTCACATTTAGTGCGGTTCAAATGATGAATCGCTGATAATCTTTTATGTAACCTTTTTCATTCACTTATATATTTCTAAAAAAATTAATGAACTTAAAAAAAAAATTACTTTGCTTTGGAGTACGTTTTTGGAATCATTTCTTCATGTTTTATAGCTATTTTTGAACGAATCCAAGTTTTTTTATAAAAAAAAAAACGGTACACTTCAAACTAATTTTTTTTTAAAATTTTGTTCTTAAATAAAATAATAAATCATTTTTTTTTAGATCCGCCCTGAAATGTTGATGCTGACTTTTACTAGATTTCATTTAAGAAGTAGAATTCTGAAAACCAATTTGTCTAAGGACGTACTTTTTGTTCTATTGTGCCATGTTGCAATTCGGCCAAAAAAAATATTGTAAGAATTGAAACAAATTTCTCTATTTGTACGGAAATCGTGGTGATTTTCTATGTACGATTTTTCTAATAAATTATAATAAAAAACTAAAATCAAAGAAATATATTTTTTGTTTAGATGTATTTTTCTTTAAATAAACAAAAATGTCATTTGTGAAGAATTGGTTGATTTTTATTCGAATTAAATATTAATCAGTATTGTCATACAAAAAAGTCAAGCCAAAATATTTTTAATAAAAATTAACTGACTTTCAAGAAATTCCGCTTTTGCTCATTTTCAGAAAGTTTAAAAAAAAGTTATGTTTTTTAATTTTAATTTTTTAATATCATTTAATACCAAAAATTATAGAAAAAAAATTACCATAATTTTTGAACCCATAGGGAAATTTTGTTTAAATTTCAAAATTTGAAATCGTTGACCAAATATTAACAAATATCAACTTCTCAGTAGTAGCCATTTTCGCATTTTAAAAATGTGGCATTTTCGGCCCACCCTAATGTATATATTTAATTATTTAATTATTTGGATTGCTCTAGTATTAGAACACTGAGCTTATGTCTATTTTTGATGAAATTGGGCCACTAATGTCAAGGATTTTATTTATTATAATTTTAAGCTCATACTTTTCTGATCTAAAAACAATAATTATGTGTAATTTCACATTTTTAGCTTTTCTAATCTTAAATTGTTTCAGATCCAACGTTCCATTAGTTAAATAATATTTTAAGTCCCTTTATTTTTATTGTTATTTCTCTGCTGTCAAAAAATTTGTATTTTCAAAATGTTCCAGGTTTGACCCTTATATATGATTATTATTTAAAAATAAGTTCTGAATTGAAAATTTTGAACTTTAGTCATTTGGGAGCTTTCGGATTAAAAATATTTAAGCTTAAAAATTTGATAAATTTTCAACTTTTCCATCATTTAAAAATTTTCAAGATGAAAAATTAAATTTTGAATGATAATAATTTAAATAATGATGAATTTAAAAAAAGTAATACTCAAATCATCTAATTGTCGATAAAAATTCGGAAAAAATATATTGCAAAAATTTTTGTTAAATTTTTTGAAATAGACATTTTTAAAACTACGAGATATTGAAAACAATAACTGGGCACTTTTATAAAAATACGCATTTTACTTAAAGTTTGAAAATTTCCAATCTATAAAATTGCAAAGCAAGTTTTTACATTAGAACCACATTTTTTTCGTTTAATTTTAATGAAACTTTGTAAAAATATAGCTTTATAGAAAAGACATTTGGTGCCCAACGCATTTTTGAAAATTTTCAAAATTCCGGGAGTCACACCATGTTGAATTTGGCATTAAATTTTTTAATAATCGATATTTCTGAAACTGTGAACCGAATTTTTTTTACATAATTAACTATTTTTTGCAATTAAAAAATATGAAAGCAATGAGTCCCTAGCGAGACATTTCTATTTTCATGAAAAATTGGTCAAAGTGTGCAATTTTATGAAAATTCTTCAAAGAAATAAAAAATTTTCGCTGTATGAAAAATATGCTTGCACACAATATTTGGCAAGAGATTTCTAGTCGCTTCCGATAAAATTTAACGTTTTCATGCAAAATGGTATAAAAGTTTATTAATTTACCCAAATTGTTTAAATAATTTCTAACAACATCCATCTAAATAATTTTAATTTCACATTAATACCTGTCATACTTCACACAAAAACTCTTCAATCTCGAAAAAATGGCTCTGGTTCATTATTTTGTTCATAACATTATAAGAAATCGTTTCATACTCTAACCCTCTGATGATATTTTGAGTTAGTTTATAAATTGATTCATGGCCGGTTGAAATGAATTTGAAAGTTTCTAAAGAAATACTATCAATGAAAAGTTAGACAAACAAATTTTTTAACTTTGTCCTTAAATAAAAAATGTTGCTTTTGTTAGAACGAAATATCTGCAGTTACTCGTTACATATGCAGGAATAATGGCCACTTATACAAATAAAAGCAAAATTAATTAAGAATCGATTTTTTGCGATTTTGAAAAGGTGTTTTTTTTTTTAATTTAATAACAAAAATTCATTTTAAAAAAATAGTGCCGGCTTTTAAGAGATGCTTATTGTCAATCGGAAATACCTAAAATCAATTAAGCAACTGTACAGAAAAGCTGTTAACTAGTTTAGCAATTGTATAAATTCTTTTGAATTTGTTATAAACAAATAAGTGATTTATGAAAATGATTAACAAAATCGATTCATGAGGATTGGCAGTGATTTTTTATTTAATACGCACTAAATTTGAACAATTTAACACAAAAAAAAGTTTTTTAATTGAATTCATGAAAAATGATAAATAGTTTTTTATTTTATAAACAAATTTTATAACCAATTAACCACAGGAGTTATTTATAAATAACTGCTGTGAAATAAATCAAGTTGCTTCTACTAAATCGGCCAATAATTATATAGAAACGTCACTTGATTATCGGATTTAGACATCCAATAACAATTGATGATTGTTTAAACAAATGTAGTTAACAAATGTACTGTCTGTCTATTTTGGGAGGTAATTTTTTCAATGTAATGAAGTATAAGTAATTAATTTCTAGACCTTTAGGGGGCTTACATGACAACCATTTTCATTGACAAATTGTTTACAATTTTTTCATTTACAAATGTATAAGAGGACAAATATTTATTTATAGAATTATTAATGACAATAACAATAGTGAATCGTTATAGATGTTTCTAAAAAGAAATTTTAAAAATTAGCAATTTTATTAGTTTTGTTTTAAAACCCAAGTTTTTACTTCTAAAAATATACATACATTTAATTTGTTAAATAAATTTGTTTAAACAATTATTAATTATTATTTAATGAAGAAACCTGATAAGTAAGAAGTATTTCTGTATCATTTTTGGCGGATTCAGGAAAAAAACTTAGTTTTTTCAATATAAATACCTGCTGTGGGTAATTGTTTATAAAATAAAAAATTATTAATTATCTTGAATGAATTTAGCTAAAAAAACGGGTTTGGTCTATACATTTTTCAAATTTAGTGCGAATCAATTGGCGAATCACTGCCATTCCTCGTGAATCCATTTTGACACACTTATTTGCTTATAAAAAATTCAATAAATTTTTTAACAATAGCTAAGCTATTAGAAAACTTTTCTGGATATTTGCTTTATTGATTCTAGATATTTTTTTTTGAGTCCAAGTATTTCTCAAAAACGGGTACTAAAATGAAGATATCTCGTGATCCAAAATAGCCATCATAAATTTTTTGTAATGAAAGGAAAAATTATAAAAAAATTTCTGCATCATGATATCACAGCGGATAGTTATGTCTACAATATTTCCCAGCTTCATTAAAATTCGTTCTAAAGCTTAACAAATATCAGTAATTTAAAAATTGTTATGCCGACATTCAACATGGCGTACCTCCCGTTTTTGAAAATTTCTGAGGGATCAAATTTTCTTTAAAACATTATAAAGTTAGTCCATGGTTAAAATCCTAAAAACAATAAAATCTGAGATTATAATCTTTGAATATGGAAACGTTGAAGGTTAGGAAACTTGTAGCTTTTAAAGCATTAGAATTTGGGTAGATTGAAATTAGAAGCATTGGAAATTCTATTATTGTCATTGGTCTCTGGAATAATAAGTATCTACTTCATATTCATGGACGTTCCTGACATTTGGTCCAGGTGGGTTGTTCATCTAAAGATATATGATAGACATTTAGAGACATTTAGAAGACGATATCGGTTTATTATTTTTGGGAAAGTCACAATGCCAGGAATTCTCATGACCTTTAATCTGAAAAGACTTCAATATTCAATTGAAAGCTTCGAATTTTCAAATTTTTGTAAATTTATAGTACTTTTGGAAAGAACTCTTTACCCTAAAATTGCCTCTAAGGAGGCAATTTTAATCAAGGAAAAAATTCCGGGTCATTTCCAGTTTTGCAAAAAAAAATTCAAGGTCATTGAAATTAAAAAATTTTGTCTATTAAATTTGAACTTTTGGATTAAAAATAAAAAATTCAATAATTAAAATTCTAACTTATAACTTTTTCTAAATATTACAAGATTTTTCTTTTTCTTTATTCAGAAAATGTACTTTAATTTTATGAATTTATTAATTTGAAGTTATTTTAAAATTGAAAATAGTTTATAAAGTTTCACGCGGACGTTTATATTTGTTTGATTAGAAACGTTCTCGTATAGAAACAGTTAAATTTTTAACTTAAAAATCTTTAAATTGTTTAATTTTTAACAAATTCAGATTTTTTTTGTAAAATCAATTATTTTTCAATTTTTAATACTTCAACGAAAGTTTAATGTTCAAAATCATTGTTTAATTTATATTTAGAATTAGGCAACTTAAACGTTTTTTGTCAAAATTTGTTAATTTCCAGCCTATTTATTTATCAATTGTTTAACAAGGAGATCAGGGTTGGAATTCTTTTTAATCTCATAAATTTCCTATTTGAGAGACAAATTGGATGACTATTAGTTGGCCTGAGCATAATTTGCTACTAGCAACATGTCTAAAAAATACCTACTTAAAAAAAATGTTTTCCCGAACAATTTCCGGTTTCTTCCTGGTAAAATTTTAAACTTTCGCGGCCAATTTAGGAAGTCAGTTCAATGTAAAAACTTCTCTGTTCTAAGTCAGAACAGTATTTATTTACAAGACTTTGGATTAAAATTCAGAAATGTAGCAACCCTCGTTTTTGAATTTGGAAGAGGGAAGTTTCAAATTCTGGCAAATTTTTAATTGCAACTGAAGGAATTTTTTAATTCAAACAAATTTTGATTTCTACGAAGGAATTTTCAAAATCTGACTTGGAACAAGGATTATCTTTGTAAATTTCCATTTTTTAACTCAGGATTAAAATTGTTTTCCAAAATTTCCTGTTTCTTATCAAAATTACCTTTTCTAAGACAAAATTATAATTCTGAATGTAAATTCCTGGTTCCAAAGTAATTTATTTATTGGCGGTACAAATTTAGAATTCTTGTAGAAAATTCCCTATACCATATATAAATGGAATTAATTTCAAAAAAATTTCTATTCAAAGTCAGAATTTTATTTTTTTACAGAATTTTCTATTATCATTCAGAAATATAATAACTCTCTTTTCCAAAATTTGGAAAAGGGCAGTTTTAAATTGTGGTGAACTCTGACCGGGAGTTTTTTTTTAATTCCCTTCTAAATCAGAATTAAAATTCTTTAACAAAATTCCTATTTTTATAGGCATTTTTTATATTTGATTTATTTATTATAATGTAAGAATTATATTTATTCACCAAATTTTCTATTATAATTCACAGATATATTAACTTGCTTTTCCAAAATTTGTAGGACGGAAATTTTAAATTGTGACGAATTCTGACTCGGAACAGGTTTTTTTTTAATTTCCTCCTTTTAAATCAGAAAATTCCTATCCTGAAGTACAAATTATAATTCGAAACGAAATTTCCGATTCTAAAGTGAGCCTAAAATGAAATTTTTTATTCTTTATGGTAAAAATGATATTTCTTTATAATTCTTTTGGAAAATTCTTTGTTCTGGCACTGAGTTAAAGTAATCATATATAAACTGATAGTTTCTTATCTCTGGTGAAAGTTCATCCTTCGGATAAACTCAAAATCCTAATCTATATGATTTCTCTGAGAAGAGAGTAATATTTATACGTAGTTTAAATTTCTCTCAAATTATTTAATTACGACGAATATAGACCAGACATTTTGAAATTTGAGCACTCTTATGATTTCGTGATTTTTTTGAGTTATAAGTGGTGTTGAATTATATTTGAGAGATTTATAATCAGTGGAACTTAAAACAAATGAATAAACCAAATTTTAATTTCCTAAATATAAAAAAATCACAGAAGCCACCGTAATTAATAAATACCATTATCACTGTAATTCCTCGATTATAAATCCCCGCATGTTACGAGCGTCAGTCCATCACTTGTTCGCAAATCTAAAAAAAAACGTGGTATCTTGAAACACACGCGCGCGCCGAATGTTTAAAAATGAATCACTGCAATCCGTTGGAAAGGTTTCTTTTTCTTCTTCACCTTCATGTACCTAATTGAATCACGAGGATGAAATAATAAATAAAAATTAAAATAAAATATAAATAAAATGGAAAAAATTGGTATAACTGAAAATGAATTGGTTATTTGAAATAAGTTCACGAGCGAAATAACTTGAAAAAGATGAACGAAAAAACTTAACCGCGCGGCACGAGGGCAGATCCTCGACTGAATGATAAACTAGTCTTGATTGGCTTAATATAGTACAGGGAGGGCTGTAATTGGCCGTTCTTTGCGCGCGGGAAATGATTGGTCAATTTAATCCTAGAACCGTGGTGCATTAAACATTCAACCGGCGTTCACTCCCTATTAACAACTGCTCTCGGTTGCCATTCATATATATATATAATATACAAGCATGCAAGTACATGATGGTAGTGGTTGAAGCTGCTGGTGCTGCAGCCAAACCGTTTACTGCCGATGGTCTTCTTTCTTTATCTCTCGCCTTTTTTCTTTTCTTCTTTTTTTCTCCTTTACCTCCGTTCAAAATCAATTTACCAATTGAAATCACTGCCGGACCCGAGCGATGCCCGGTACTGAAAGGCCGCGACGTGTTGGCATGAGTAACTTACTGGCGAGGATGGATATCAAACCATTCACCCTTTCTTATTCTACCTCCCTTTATTGTTTATATGCGGCTATTACTGCACATGTATATGTATTATGTTATGTAGAGGGAGGAACATCTCGACAATGTAGTACATTACCGACCAAAAGTCTTATCTCTTCTCTTGCTCAGGGACCATCCATAAATTGCGTCACACAATATTTTACCATTTTTAGAATTTCATAGTCCATACGCCGTCCTTTTTGCTCGTTAGAGGAAGTAATAGAAGTGAGAGGGGGTGGTAATAGAGACGTGATTGTTGCGAATTGAGGAATTGGAGAATGGGGGGAGTGTGGGAAAGTTAGAGGAGGGGATGGACGGGAAAGGGAGTATAATTGAAAGGAGGGGAAATATGAAA